>NC_079189.1:298461805-298771180 GCF_029499605.1 Hyla sarda
TATATATAGACATCCCATGCAACAAGATGCATCCTTTTTTAATTTTTTTTTGACCATACACAAAACTGCTGTCTACTACGGTGTTGTGTCCTGTTAAAAAAAAAAAAATAAATGTATAGGGTTTTTAAATCTTGAAGTCAATGAAAAACAGATGTGTTTACAGTGCCATACGGTTTTTGGGATATGTATTTTTATTTTTTTTTCTTGTACATGGCTAGCCACACCTACTTTCCTTGGAATTTCAATAAAACAATTGGAACTTTATTGCACTAAAGTGTTAACCAAAAAAGTGTAAGTTTTCTATGACAATAACTGATGCAACTGAACCTCTAAATTCAAACTGCATATACACCTCTGTCCATGTCAGGAACTGTCCAGAGCAGGAGAGGTTTGTTATGGGGATTTGCTCCTACTCTGGACAGTTCCTGACACGGACAGAGGTGTCAGCAGAGAGCACTGTGGTCAGACAGAAAAGAAATGCTAAGATTATAAATAGAAGTAATTAACAAATCTGTATAATGTTCTAGCACCAGCAAAAAAAAATTTCTAGCAGAGTACCCCTTTAATGTATCGAAATCTCCATGAAACCTTTTTCTGTATTCTGTATTGAATTCTCCATCTGCCTTGGATGCATATCTGTAAACTTCATATTCTTGGTACAATTTATCTGGTATTATACTGTTTACTTGACAGGTGCGACCACTGTTTATTATACATGTTGTATATCAGCTCTTCTGTAGGTATAGAATATCAGTATTGAAACCCTTATTAATATATGAAGCCTCTTGTTAAATCTGTTAATATTGTCCAGCTCTTTCTCATAAAGTGTATTTGATAGGATTACCACTATGCTGGCTGTACAGAAATAATCTTCCCTGTAAACAGTAGGGAAATAAACATCTAGGACATCATTCTGACACATCAAGGACTGGATAGGATATATATTATACATGCAGTATATATCATCTCTTCTATAGCTTTTAGTCTAAGGACCATCACATCTTATACATGTTGTATATCAGCTCTTCTATAGCTTTAGTGTAGGCACATCACTTCTTATGCATGTTGTACAGTGGGTTTGGGCACCCCAGGTAAAAATATGCATTAATGTGCATAAAGAAGCCAAGGAAAGATGGAAAAATCTCCAAAGGCATTAAATTACAGATTAGACATTCTTATAATATGTCAACAAAAGTTAGATTTTATTTCCATCATTTACACTTTCAAAATAACAGAAAACAAAAAAATGGCGTCTGCAAAAGTTTGGACACCCTGCAGAATTTATAGCATGCACTGCCCCCTTTGCAAAGCTGAGACCTGCCAGTGTCATGGATTATTCTCTATCATCTGGGAAGATCAGGTGATGTCAATCTCAAAGGTTTTAAATGCCCAGACTCATCTGACCTTGCCCCAACAATCAGCACCATGGGTTCTTCTAAGCAGTTGTCTAGAAATCTGAAACTGAAAATAGTTGATGCTCACAAAACTGGAGAAGGCTATAAGAAGATAGCAAAACGTTTTCAACTGTCAATATCCTCTGTTCGGAATGTAATTAAGAAATGGCAGTCATCGGGAAAAGTAGAAGTTAAAACAAGATCTGGAAGACCAAGAAAAATATCAGACAGAACAGCTCCAAGGATTGTGAGAAAAACTATTCAAAACCCGCATTTGATTGCATAATCCTTCCAGAAAGATCTGGCAGACACTGGAGTTGTGGTACACTATTCCACTATAAAGAGATACTTGTACAAATATGGTCTTCATGGAAGAGTCATCAGAAGAAAACCTCTTCTATGTCCTCACCACAAAAATCAGTGTTTGAACTTTGCAAATGAACATATAGACAAGGCTGTTGCATTTTGGAAACAAGTTCTGTGGACCGATGAGGTTAAAATTGAATTTTTTGGCCGGAATGAACAAAGGTACGTTTGGAGAAGGGGAACAGAATTTAATGAAAAGAACCTCTGTCCAACTGTTAAGCATGGGGGTGGATCAATCATGCTTTGGGGTAGTATTGCAGCCAGTGGCACAGGGAACATCTCACAAGTAGAAGGAAAAAATGTATTCAATAAAATTTCAGCAAATTTTAGATGCTAACTTGATGTGATCTGTGAAAAAGCTGAAGTTAGAGAGTATGGCTTCTGCAAATGGATAATGATTCTAAACACACCTCGAAATCCATGGGGGATTACATCAAGAGGCGTAAACTGAAGGTTTTGCCATGGCATTCACAATCTCCTGACCTCAACATAATTGAAAAACTATGGATAGACCTTTAAAAGAGCAGTGTGTGACAGACAGCCCAGAAGTCTCAAAGAACTGGAAGACTTTTGTTAGGAAGAATGGGCAAAGATACCTCAAACAAGAATTGAAAGACTCTTGGCTGGCTACAAAAAGCATTTAGAAAGCGGTGATACTTGCCAAAGGGGGCAGTACAAGATATTATCTCTGCCGGGTGCCAGAACTTTTGCAGACGCCATTTTTTTGTTTTCTGTTATTTTGAAAGTGTAAATGATGGAAATAAAATCTAACTTTTGTTGACATATTATAAGAATGTCTAATCTGTAATTTGATGCCTTTTGGAGATTTTTCCATCTTTCCTTGGCTTCTTTATGCACATTAATACAAATTTTTACCTGGGGTGCCCAAACTTTTGATCCCCGCTGTATATCAGCTCTTCTATAGCTTTAGTGTAAGGACCATCACTTCTTATACATGCGATAGATCAGCTTTTCTATTGGGATGGAATTCGTTGACCATGTATGTCATACACGTGGTATATCAACGCTTCTGTTGCTATAGTGTAATGACCACCATGTCTTGGGCTATGTTGACATCAGTGTTGGAGCTCTATCATAGAACCCATTTGATTAGAAGGACATGGGTAGGTTAAAAAAAAAAACTCCCCAAATGGAGCCTCCTACGCAGATGTGAAGTAGGCCTTATGCTTTTGGTATAACATCTCTTCTCTAGGTATAGATTGAGGCCCAACTTCTCTGTTCCTTGTGGAGGAGAAATATACAAAAACTGGGAGTGGTACTGTTGATAACACCTATAGTATACAGTTACTCTTATTTATTTAAGATTTAGGATTGGCAGACTAGCTACCACTAGCTATTCAGAAAGCACCTTAAAGGGGTTCTCTGTCCCTAAACATCTTATCCCATATCCAAAGAATAGGGGATAAGATGTCTGATTGCGGGGTCCCAGCGGCTTGAAGCACCCGGCATTCTAAACAGTATTTCTAGAACGTTGGGTTCCTGCGGCAGGGGTCCTAAGCTGTTCTACAGGGAAAGTGCCCAACAAGATGTGCCAAATTTAAAACACTCGCCTCTTAATAAATGTTAAGCAAATTTTTACAGTCTGTTATCCACATATTTAATTGATTTCTGGTAGCATTTACACCAGCTTCTGGCTGAATTTATAGTATTTCTGTCATGCCAGTTTTACTCCGAAGTGCACATTAGAATGCGTTGGGTCTTACAGTTTGCACAATTTAAAGGGATATTCCAGCATTTAGGAAAAATTCCTATGCTGCTGTGGTCATGCAAAAATAGAATAAAAAGCTATACTTACCTAGTCTGGTCAGCTGCGTCCGGTCCCCCAGCTTCAGTCTACCTGCTTCTAAGGCTAGAGCACAGAGTAGATCCTGCTAATGACTGACTGCAGCAGTTTTCTGATTGGCTTAGCCGGCAGGTTCTACTCCATTGCTCTCCTTTCCAAAGCAGGAATAAGACGGGACTAGATGGTGCCAAACCGGAGCTGCGGGGGGAGCAGCAGGGGCCCAAGACTAGGTAAATATAGCTTTTGTTTTCTGATTTTGCACGGCCCCAGCAGTATATGACTTTTTCACTAACGCTGGAATACCACTATAATGCAATCAAAATGTTAATACCTCATTTACAGGTCTGCATTACAGCTATGTACAAGTGTAGAGTTTTGCAGGACCATAATAAAAGGGGTGTATAGGATAATGCTATACCTCTGTGTGCTTTTGGTTTCTCCCAGCAGGTTTGTTGTTTTCATCTTAAATACAAAATTTGAGAGAAAAAAATTGTAACAAAAATCTACAGATGCTGTATATACGGAAATTGAAAGCCATTGCTTGTGTGAGAAAATACATCTATAGTGCAGTGCCAAATGGGGGCAGGCAAAATGAATTTTCATGGGACAGAAAAGGCTTCTTTTTTTATTTATTTTTTGTCACACAAGCTTTGTGTAGGTGGCTCTGCAGTGTGCCTAGGGCTATCATCCCCTTTTGGATTTTGTGATGATCAAATGGTCCCATGATGGTGATGCCAGTGTTCAGATACAGGCTGACTGCAGTGGTTGTGTAGTTGAGTGATCCAGAACATGGGCATTATGTACTCTTTAGCCTGGGCTACCATGTCTTGATTCCAATTTGGTTAAATGCCAGGTCTCTCTTTGCCTTTAGTGTGAGACACAGACTGTCATCATAGTTCTGGAGATAACGGAGTAGGGGGTCACAATGTTCTGTAGGGTACTACCTACTATGGAGAGGATGCCACATACTTTGGCTGTTTGCTTTTGTTTGCTTTAATCTTGCAACAAATCTTTGTTGTGCTTACTATGTAACATTGTAACATTCCCATGTCATCTGAATGTTTTTTTACACTCTCCCTTTTGAGTTGTGCAACTAATGGATGGTTCCCATTATTCCTGTGACCTGTTGTTTTGGCAATGCATCACAACTATGTGATATTTCTGACCCTAAATATAGTGATAACCTGACCTTATCATGTGTTGGATGTGTGTGTGGAGAGAGCAATAGATGTAACTTTCAGTAGTAGTTATTCAGGATCTCTACAGCTAATAGCACATGAAATGTACATTTTCCCAAACTGCATTGAAATCTTAGTTGTGTCAATTTAAAGGCATTAATGGCTGCCAGATTAATACTGGCAGGAGTTCATGGAAAATTCAATATAGGAGAGCCCTAGCATTTGTATGCTGCTTAGGGTACAATATGCTCATATCTTGAACCTGCAATTTTCCTTAGTATTGATACCCTTTTTAATATATGTAGCCTTTTTTGAATTGGTTAAGATTTGCCAGTTCTGTCCCATAAAGTGCATTTCATAGGTTTATCACTATGCTGGCTGTACAGAGATAATTCCCTGTAAAAGTAGGGAAATAAATAGAGATGAGCGAACTTAGAGTAAATTCGATTAGTCACGAACTTCTCGGCTCGGCAGTTGATAACTTTTCCTGCATAAATTAGTTCAGCTTTCAGGTGCTCCGGTGGGCTGGAAAAGGTGGATACAGTCCTAGGAGACTTTCCTAGGAATGTATCCACCTTTTCCAGCCCACCGGAGCACCTGAAGGCTGAACTAATTGACGCAGGATAAGTCATCAACTGCCGAGCCGAGAAGTTCGTGATGAATCGAATTTACTGTAAGTTCGTTCATCTCTAGAAATAAACATCGGGGAGATAATTCTGACACATCAGGGACTTAATAGGTTAAAATCTAGCACTGTGTTTCCCAACCAGGGTGACTCCAGATGTTGCAAAACTGCAACTCCCAGCAAGCCTGGACAGCCTTTGGCTGCCTTTGTCCAGTCATTCTGGGAGTTGTAGTTTGGAAACACCTGGAGGCACCCTGGTTGGGAAACACTGATCTAGCCAAATCTAACTTAGCTGGGTTCTGGCAAATTAGACATCATGCTGACAGCACACCCTATTAGATGGGGGTGCGCAGACCCTGAGTATCTATACTTCAGAGCCATATATCTATACTCTGTGCCGCCATATAGAACCTTTTGTATGATACAATGTTACAGATATAATTTGCCCTTCTGGGGGGGGAATATTTCTATAGCACAGCAATATATATATATATATATATATATATATATATATATATATATATAATATTAGAATTTATTTATTTATTTTTTAAATGGCTTCATGGTTGTGTGGAGCTGGAGTACAGTGATGTCCATGGTCCCTTAGATTGGGGTTGAATTTCCCAGGACACACTTAAGTACATGTTGTGTATGTCTAGCTTAATTGCATAGCTATAGGAAAACCTTTTTCTCCACGTGGAACTGATTCTCCTTGGTTATGAAACATGTCAGATTTTTACATGGTTTCGATACAACCTTGTTCTAAATCAACATGCTTTTAAAAGGGTACTCCGGTGGAAAACTTTATTTTTTATTTAAAGTGGTATTCTGGGCAAAAACACCTTATCCCCCATCGAAAGGATAGGGTATAAGATGTCTGATCGCGGGGGCCCCACCGCTGGGACCCCCCGCCATCTCCCTGCAGTAGCCCGCATTCTATGCATAGCTGCGTCTGAAGTTTCGGAAACCTCCGGGCTTCTGAGACGGGGACGTGATGTCACGCCACGTCCTGCCCCCTCCATTCATTTCTATGGGAGGAGGCGTAACGGCCGCAACGCCCTCTCCCATAGACATGAATGGAGGGGGCGTGACGTCACGTCCCCGTCTCGGAAGCCCGGAGGTTTCCAAAACTTCAGACGCAGCTACGCATAGAATGTGGGCTGCTGCAGGGAGATCGCGGGGGGGTCCCAGCGGCGGGCCCCCCGCGATCAGACATCTTATCCCCTATCCTTTCGGAATACCCCTTTAAATCAACAGATTTGTAAATTACTTCTATAAAAAAAAAAATTAATCCTTCCAGTACTTATTAGCGGCTGTATACTACAGAGGAAATTATTTTCTTTTGGGATTTCTTTTGTCACGACCATAGTGCTCTCTGCTGACACCTCTGTCCATGTCAGGAACTGTCCAGAGCAGGATAAAATCCCCATAGCAAACATAAGCTGCTCTGGACAGTTCCTAAAATGGACAGAGGTGTTATCAGAGAGCAGTGGTCATGACAGAAAAGTAATCCAAAAAAGAGAATTTCCTCTGTAGTATACAGCTAATAAGTAATTTACAAATCCCCCAAAAAAAAAATTATAACCATAACCTCAAGGCCAAAATCAGATGGCCTGATGAATTATGAAACATTAAAAAGGAACCGTGCTTTAAATGTATGATGAAAGCATTATACATTTATTAAAAATACATGTAACAAATAAATTGTATTGTAGAACCTCTTTTCACAGGGCCCTTGTGAGGAGGAAAATAATAAATAAATGTTAAAACCTAAAACAGCACCACTGTGCATATATTGAAAGTAAAGTCCGTTAGTCCAGCATTTGTTAGTTCAAAATGCAAGTTTTTCTTAGTCCGCAAACATAGATGTTAATATGTGTAGACTCTAGTCCATATGTTGGACAGCAATATAGAATATATTTACCAGCCAGATGAGACTTACCAAAGGGTTGGTGCCGGCAAGCACCCGTCCGGAGCGGGGTCTGAGTGTGCTGGATACGGGCGCTGGCGTGCGCTCCTGCGGCTGGTCTGCCTGCCACAGACCCGATGTGATGGAAGCCACTAGTGATGGTGGAATGGAGCACAGTGTAGACATCCGATGGACGAACCTCATGGAAGAACTTTGCGTCTGACGTCAGCCAGGTAGGTGGGCTGGGCTGAATGGATAGAGGCTGTGACCGTTTGCTGTAGCGATGAAGTTCGCTGATGGATGATTCAAATGCCAGTGGTGCGTTAGTTTCAGGGTACTCTATAATGATGACCCTTTCCTCAGTAGAAGTAATTATACTATATTCCTGTCCAACATATGGACTAGAGTCTACACATATTAACATCTATATTTGCGGACTGAGAAAAACTTGCATTTTGAACTAACAAATGCCGGACTATTGGACTGTATTTTCAATATATGCACACAGTGGTGCTGTTTTATGTTTTAAAATGTATTTATTATTTTCCTCCTCACAAGGGCCGTGTGAAAGGAGGTTCTACAATACAATTTATGTTACATATATTTTTTTATAAATTTATAATGCTTTCATCATACATTTGAAGCACGGTTCCTTTTTAATTTTTAATCATACATTTTTTATCATGTATCAGGCAATCTGATTTTGGCCTTGAGGTTATGGTTATTCTTTTTCAAATATATTTTACACCTAAGGTGTAGGTGTTCAAGCATATTGAACCTCAGCTAATTTATTGTGAGCTGCACTCAAGCCCCTTTTTCTCTCATTTACAAATCTGTTTAACTTTGTGGCACGAGTTAGTTTAAAAAAAATTCCACCGGAGTACCCCTTTAACCCCTTAACGACGCAGGACGTAAATGTACGTCCTGGTGAGGTGGTACTTAACGCACCAGGACGTACATTTACGTCCTGTGCATAACCGCGGGCATCGGAGCGATGCCCGTGTCATGCGCGGCTGATCGCAGCCAGGGACCCGCCGGCAATGGCAGACGCCCGCGATCTCGCGGGCGTCCGCCATTAACCCCTCAGGTGCCGGGATCAATACAGATCCCGGCATCTGCGGCAGTGCGCGATTTGAATGAATGATCGGATCGCCCGCAGCACTGCTGCGTGGATCCGATCATTCATAACGCCGCACGGAGGTCCCCTCTCCTTCCTCCGTCCGGCTCCCGGCGTCTCCTGCTCTGGTCTGTGATCGAGCAGACCAGAGCAGAAGATGACCGAAAACACTGATCTGTTCTATGTCCTATACATAGAACAGATCAGTATTAGCAATCATGGTATTGCTATGAACAGTCCCCTATGGGGACTATTCAAGTGTAAAAAAAAGTAAAAGTAAAAAAAAGTGAAAAATCCCCTCCCCCAATAAAAAAGTAAAACGTCCGTTTTTCCTATTTTACCCCCAAAAAGCGCAATTTTTTTTGTTATAGACATATTTGGTATCGCCGCGTGCGTAAATGTCCGAACTATTAAAATAAAATGTTAATGATCCCGTACGGTGAACGGCGTGAACGAAAAAAAAAAAAGTCCAAAATTCCTACTTTTTTAATACATTTTATTTAAAAAAAATATATAAAAAAAATGTATTAAGTTTTTTATATGCAAATGTGGTATAAAAAAAAAGTACAGATCATGGCGCAAAAAATGAGCCCCCATACCGCCGCTTATACGGAAAAATAAAAAAGTTAGAGGTCATCAAAATAAAGGGATTATAAACGTACTAATTTGGTTAAAAAGTTTGTGATTTTTTTTTAAGCGCAACAATAATATAAAAGTATGTAATAATGGGTATCATTTTAATCGTATTGACCCTCAGAATAAAGAACACACGTCATTTTTTCCATAAATTGTACGGCGTGAAAACGAAACCTTCCAAAATTAGCAAAATTGCATTTTTCGTTTTAATTTCCCCACAAAAATAGTGTTTTTTGGTTGCGCCATACATTTTATGATATAATGAGTGATGTCATTACAAAGGACAACTGGTCGCGCAAAAAACAAGCCCTCATACTAGTCTGTGGATGAAAATATAAGTTATGATTTTTAGAAGGCGAAGAGGAAAAAATGAAAACGTAAAAATTTAAATTGTCTGAGTCCTTAAGGCCAAAATGGGCTGAGTCCTTAAGGGATTAAGGATATGTTCCCATGGTGCTTCACATGGATGCTTTTTGCCAATGTGAACCAATGCTAGGTTTAAAAAAAAAAAATAGGGCCAATAGAACCAATACAAATTCCTTTTGAATATTTACAAATGAAGTGGAATCCCCCTTTATTTTTATGCTGAGTGTTATGTTTTCCTAGGATCTTTTGGATCACCACTAATTAGTAGATTGAAGGTGACTGTTGTGCTGTGTTCCTTTCACTGTGTTTTTACAGCAAAACTGCTACCCAGCCACCCTCCTAAGCAGGAAACTACAATATGGCCCTATATAAAGGGGTATTCCCATCTCAATATTTAGGGCATATCCACAGGCTATGGCTTGAATGTCTAATAGATGTAGGTCCCACTTTAAGGACTGACCCCTGGCCCAAAATTGAGAGCACCCCGACCCCTCTAGCCTGCCTTCAGTGGCTGGGTGTGGCCAGAAAACACACACAAAAAAACAATAAATATATTTACAACATCATAGAAACAGGTACGTTTGGCACTGCCGCTGTACAACATCTTGTTTGCCTTCCTGTTTATGGCTGCCCAATAACTCTGGATTGCATACAATTTCCAGCGTGGATTACTGTATGTATAGTGGTGCCATCCCAAGGTAGTGCACAAATCGCTCTATAGTATCACAGACAGGTGTGGTCTGATGAAGTCCACATGCGTGGGTGAAATGGTTGTAACCCCTCATCGTCTGCAGCGTCCTGCACTCCCTGTCTTCCATTATGCTGGACGTGTCCCCTTGGATTTTCTGTGAATAAAAGAAGTTGTAACTGCATCCCATACTTTCTTTCACTGAAACATATTTATTTGCCTCCCTGTGCACTCAAGATAAAAAAAAAACCACATACTCTCCTCCCCCACTCTCTCTGTCTTTGCTGCAGGCCTCTTCTTCCTCTTTCCAAGGGTATTTCAGAACTGTTCACTCAGCCCAGTGTTTAGCTTAGGAGGCACAAAACACTGGAAAGAGAGAGACTTTACTACAGCAGCAGATAAGTGTGTGGGCCCAAGGAGGCATATAACAAAATTTTATTTTTCCATAGAAAATCCATTTTAAGCTTGCTCAGCGATTTATTTTTATTTTTTTATAGTTTCATGACCACCTCCAGCAGGCTGGACGGTGCCAGGGTGCCATCATTCTTAGATGGGAATACGCCTTTAAGACCAGTGACTATGAATGCTTGCCCTTCTCGGTTTTTTTTTTTCCACGTGAAGTTTGTTGTATTGGGAGTATAAATTATAGTTTAGGGGTCATATCTATTAAGAAAGGGGATCCAACTTTAATGATGGGCTTTCTTCTTTTTCTCCAGCTCCTTTAAACCATGACCCCTCTCTATACAACTGCTGTCCCTTTGACCGATCAACTACTTTATCTAGCTTGATAACAGCTAGTATAGCTGTCCCCAGAGGGGGCTAGCCATTACAGAAAGTGGAGCAGAATATCAAGTGCTGGTGCAGCAGTGGTTCTGGGTGACTGGTCATAGTTCACTGTCCCTAGTGAAGCATTGCCTGACATGGCTTGGCAGGCAGCCAGTGACTGAGTGATGACACATGAGATGGTTGATGGTCTCTTAGACAACATTAAGACTTCTGTTTCTCTAGAGATGTGGATGTGTAGTAGGGCGTCTGTCATAAGACTACAAATTGGTACGATGAAGAAATATGCCATACTTGATATTTTTTTTCCATTATTTTTAATATTTAGGAAGTGTCTGGCTGTACATTTTTTTATATATATTATTAAACATTTTTGCAATAAACAAAAAAATAAGATAATAATACAGAAAGGCAAGATCCGTGAGGACAAAAGTACAAACGATTACCATGCAAATAGTGCAAAATATATCCTCCAACAGTCAATGGGCCCAATACTGTAACGGTAACAAACCCCCTCCCCCCTCAATAAGAAAGCAGTCACTTATCAACCATGTAAAGCAAGAGGCGGTGCTTGAAAAGTCAATGTCTGTGATCGCCTCAAAATAAGCAGTCAGAGAAACCTACTCATGGTCAACGAAGAGTAGGAGATATTTTAATAGTGCCATCTAGGCCCCATATGAGGTAAATGAATACCGAACGCTTCCCCGACACCCCCCACACACAGGGAGCCGCTGTCGGTTCCAGCGGCCGCTCTTCTGACTCCCAGGCCAGGGGATCTAAAAGAGGAACAATCGTGTTCGACAAAGAATACGTGGGCTAGATTAAGTATCCGGTAACCTAGGGAACCTTTCAGGAATTCCACACTATACCAAGTGGTGTATCTTGTCGTACAATCTCGGCAATCCCCTGAGGGTCAGTGAGTAACAATAAAGGATTTCCATTTCAGAAAAAAGCATTTGGTGCCTTATTCAGAGTGTCATTCGGCATCTAATCGATCAATCTCTAAGAAGCATTTCAATTGGGCGATTAGCATTGGAAAATATGGAGTGATGGGATCCAACCATTTGGCAAAAAGGCAATGTAGTGCCACAACAAGGATTACATGAATAAACCGCTGGAACCTCTCCTCCCCTCCTCCCTCAGGTGGGCCCAATTGGTGAAATAAGGATTGTGGTGTAAACGGACCCACACTCCAATGGTCCCATATGTACGACTGTATGAGGTGCCAGTAGTCAACTGTGTGAGGGCACTACCAGACCCCATGATGCATGTTAGTGAGCGGTGTCTTGCACTTTGGCCGGTGAACTATCCTATCTGGGAAGGAAGGATAGGGCAATATGTTAAAACCATATAAAGCTGCTTGGGCGACCTTGAAATAAGTTTCCCTCCACCGCTCATTGATAAAAAAATTTCAAAACAGCTGTGCACCCATGTAGAATTATGTCAATAATGTCAGGGTCTCCAGTCCACCGCTCCCATGTATGGAACACACGTTAGGGATAAAGTTTTAGAAAACAGTTACGGAACACTGCATATAAGTCGGATATTGAACATCTCTGTGGCTCTCTACCTATAACGTTGTCCAAAATGTGGATCGGGGCTTTCCTCGACTGGTCACATAATATAGAGGAGCAGAATGCGTGGACCTGATTGGCATATAGTGTGTGTGACCGGGGAAGATCAAACGTGTTCAGCATCTCTGCCGGTGTGAGTCACCTACAGTCATCGCTATGGAACAGTCGTAGCACCATCAGGACCCCTTTAGAAACCCACAGACGCAGCCAAGGGGGGATCTAACCTGTGGGAATTCTGGATGGACGAGCAGAGGCATTCTTTGGATAAAAGAAACTGGAGGCCAAAGACCTTCCGCCCCTCCTTCCAAGTCACTACTGTAACACGTAGGAGCGCTGATCCCTTGATCCCCCGCCGGAAGCTTAGCATATGAAGTGCTAATTTAAGGGGGATGGACAGGATTCCAGGCGTATGCACCTGTAAGACCATCCTCATAAAGGCCATCTGTGAAGGAGCTAAACCGTCCCGCAATCCCAAATTTGGACAGGAACAGTCTCAGCCAGTCCTAACGCACATTATCAATAGCCTTTTCGGCATCTAAAGTGAGAAAAGCTGGTTGGGTGGCTGTCCGGGACTGGCCCCGAACATTATCCATCACTGCCAGCACTTTTCTAATATTCGTGAATGTCGAGCGGGTTTTCACAAATTCCACCTGATGGTCACCAACAAGAGAGGGTAAAAACCCGGCCAGGCGATCAGCCATGATTTTGGTAAGCAACTTCACATCCTGGTTTATCAAAGAGATGGGGCGATAGGAACCCGGCTCCATGGGGTCCTTGTCAGGTTTGGGGAGTACTTTTATGTAAGCCAATTTCGCAGCTGGCGAGAATACGCCTGTGCGTAATACTTTGGTAAAATATGCAGTTAAGGGAAGTCCCACAGTTAAGGTGCTTGTAGAATTCGCCAGGATAGCCATCAGGTCCCGGTGCCTTTCTGTCTGCCCGGGAGCGTATACAATTTGCTACTTCCTCCGAAGTTACATCTGCATGGAGTTCCTTATGCTGTTCATCAGATAGGGACGGTAATGATGATCCCTCCAAGAACCTCGTTCCCTGATCAGTAGGAGTGGGAGGAAAGGAATAAAAAGCAGTGTAAAAAGCAGCGTAATAGGAGCCCAAGATATTGTTAATGGAATGTGGGTCGTCCGTTATGTTTTCTGTGGGATCGTGCAAGGCTAGAACGTGTGCTAGCGCTTGGGATCCTTTCGCTATTTGCGCCAGTAGACGTCCTGCTTTATTACCCTGTCTAAAGAGATCAGCCTTGAAGTGAGACTGATAGACCCTCTTTCCTATCTAACTAGAGCACATACGAAGACATTTGAGTTTGTGTTCTGCGGTGGGAGACTCTAGGAAATGGGAATACGCCTCCGCGAAAGGCTTTACATTTAACTGTGTTGCTATAAGACATAATCTTACCCCGAAGCACAACTTTTGCTGTTTCCCAGTAAAGGGAGGGATTGTCTACATGGGATGTGCTGTCCATCTGGAATTCCAGCCACCACCTCTTAAGGCCCAGGAAGGATTCATCTTTCATTAGATTAAACCCTTAACGACGCAGGACGTATATTTACGTCCTGCGCCGGCTCCCGCGATATGAAGCGGGATCGCGCCGCGATCCCGCATCATATCGCGTCGGTCCCGGCGCTCATCAACGGCCGGGACCCGCGGCTAATACCACACATTGCCGATCGCGGCGATGTGCGGTATTAACCCTTTAGAAGCGGCGGTCAAAGCTGACCGCCGCTTCTAAAGTGAAAGTGACCCGGCGCTCAGTCGGGCTGTTCGGGACCGCCGCGGTGAAATTGCGGCGTCCCGAACAGCTGACCGGACACCGGGAGGGCCCTTACCTGCCTCCTCGGTGTCCGATCGACGAATGACTGCTCCGTGCCTGAGATCCAGGCAGGAGCAGTCAAGCGCCGATAACACTGATCACAGGCGTGTTAATACACGCCTGTGATCAGGATGAGAGATCAGTGTGTGCAGTGTTATAGGTCCCTATGGGACCTATAACACTGCAAAAAAAAATGTTAAAAAAAAGTGTTGTTAAAGGTCATTTAACCCCTTCCCTAATAAAAGTTTGAATCACCCCCCTTTTCCCATAAAAAAAATAACAGTGTAAAAAAATAAAAAAATAAACATATGTGGTATCGCCGCGTGCGTAAATGTCCAAACTATAAAAATATATCATTAATTAAACCGCACGGTCAATGGCGTACGCGCAAAAAAATTCCAAAGTCCAAAAAAGCGTATTTTGGTCACTTTTTATACCATTAAAAAATGAATAAAAAGTGATCAAAAAGTCCAATCAAAACAAAAATCATACCGATAAAAACTTCAGATCACGGCGCAAAAAATGAGTCCTCATACCGCCCTGTATGTGGAAAAATAAAAAAGTTATAGGGGTCAGAAGATGACCATTTTTAAACGTATAAATTTTCCTGCATGTAGTTATGATTTTTTCCAGAAGTGCGACAAAATCAAACCTATATAAGTAGGGTATCATTTTAACCATATGGACCTACAGAATAATAAGGTGTAATTTTTACCGAAATATGCACTGCGTAGAAACTGAAGCCCCCAAAAGTTACAAAATGGCGTTTTTTTCTCGATTTTGTCGCACAATGATTTTTTTTTCCGTTTCGCCGTGCATTTTTGGGTAAAATGACTCACTGCAAAGTAGAATTGGCGACGCAAAAAATAAGCCATAATATGGATTTTTAGGTGGAAAATTGAAAGGTTGATTTTTAAAAGGTAAGGAGGAAAAAACTAAAGTGCAAAAACGGAAAAACCCTGAGTCCTTAAGGGGTTAAACGGAAACTGCCACAAGAAATCAGAACCTTTGGGGCATGATGGCAGGAGCTCCAGTCACCGGTGCATGATCTGAAATTACCAGATTCCTTATCCACCACTCCCAAACGAGAGCATAGCAGCGGACTAACCATGAAATGATCAATGCGAGACCACGAGCCATGTATATGTGAGAAGTGTGTGTACTCACGACCATCTGGGTGTAGAGTGTAGGGGAGCTGTAGATGTGTGAACTTATAGTCTACGATCCACTAGCGGGTCAACTACTGTGTTCAACTCCCCTCCCTGGATGGTGAGCGGTCCATTAGTGCTGTTAACAGTGGTTGCTAAAGAGTGGAAGAAGGAAGATTATCACAATTAGGAGCATAGACATGATAAATGTGGTACATTGGTACCATTATGAACTAGTTGCATATGTGAGAAGCGCCCTTCATAATCTGTCATGTGAGAGTATGTGGTGAGGGTAGGACTTATTAATCAACGTTAACACTCCAGATTTGCCTTCTATCGCTGGACTGCCCATTACCTTACCCACCCACAACTTCTGCATTCTCTGAAAATCCTGTTCCATTAGATGAGTCTCCTGGAGAACTATATCCGGACGCAGGCGTTTCAGAAAACGCTGAATTTTCATGCGCTTCTGTGGAGAGCACAGGCCCTTAACATTCCACGTCACAATCTTACAATGTTGAAAGAAAAACCCTCCCAAGGGTAGAGAGGAGGAGCAGGCCAGACAAGGGGTAGACAAAAAAAATGTTGAGGAGGGGATGGAATTGGTATAAGAACAGGGAAAGCAAGAATAGGAAGAGCCAGCCGAGGCGACCGGTCATTCCCAGAGGACTAGAACAAAAGCGGACCATAGGCCATGAGAGAGCTGTGGGGAGGGGGGGGGGGGGCAATACAGGTAACCAAAAATAGAACAGAAACAGAAAAACCCCTAGATAGACCGATCCCCAGAATTAGAATAAGGGTAGTTGTGAATTGGGTGATGGACTCCACTTTTTTCAGGCATGTGGGTAGCCAGAAGTTCCACCCCGGACTGTCCAACAGGCCAGGGTTTAGTGCAGTAAAAAGATAAAGGAAAAAAGGGCTGTCAGAGGGAAACAGTAACTAATACAATAACAAGAGCAGGACAGCAAAAGGTGTGAAAGGAACCCTGTGAGAGCCGCTGGGAGACTGCTGGCAAAGGAAAAGCAGCTGGACCACACCCCACCTGACGTGTTGAGAAAGCTCGACCAGTAATATAGAGAGACATGTGAGCTATGCTGTGTGGTGTTTGACATGAAATCTGCAATCGCATCGTTGAAGAAAAGAAAGCAGAAACGGAGTAACATTAGGTTAAATTGTACACAAGAACAGTGCAACAGTATAGCAGCAGAACAGTAAAGGGTCATTATACTAAACAGCAGATGACCGTAATCCTTCTAGGTATAAAACGGCACCCTCCCTCATGATATTAAGAACATAGTAATAAATGACTGCATGAGATGAAGGAAGACATGGAGAAAAAGCCAAAACGATACTCAGTCTGGAGAGGATGATCGTCTGCTTCTGCCACACTTTCCCGCTGACTTCCGCTTTTTCCTGGAGTTGCCCGGAGATCTCGTACGGCTGCTTCTGGGTCATGAAGAGAGATGAGATGTCACCCCAGTCTCTGGGTGGTGGAGAGTGATGAGAGGGAGAGCGGTAAGGCGAGATGAGTCTCTCAGGAGTTCCTGCAGGGCAACATCCGCCATGCCCGGAGTCTGATGGGAAGAGAAGGATCCATCCGGACAGAACACTTTCAAAGAAGCTAGATACTGGAGCTGGAAATGTTTCTTCGCTTTGAACAGTTCAGTGCAGACTTTACCATAAGCCCTCCGCCGCTTAGAAACATCAGCAGAGAAGTCCTCAAAGATCAACAGCTTCTTGTTGCAGAAAGTAAGCGGGGAAGAGCGCTTTCTATAAGCCCTCAGGAGTTACACTTTGTCATTGTAATCCAATAATTTGAAGATAACTTGTCGGGGACGGGTTTCTTTGGACTGCCGAGAATGAGAAGGTGACGTCTGTGGCCATCCAACTCGATGGGCCCTCTCCAACCGGCATTTGTTTGTGCATGAGTCCCAGAGCTTTTGGCAGATCACTTTTGCAAAAGTCCTGGAGATCAGAAGGAAGGAGGGATTCACTGACCCCCACAATATGCAAGTTATTACGACGTTATTTGTTTTCCAGGTCTTCCAATTTTTCGCTTATAAGATCCGTTTCAGTTTGGCGATGTCTGGTAGCAAGTCCACTATTTTTGTCTTACAGAGCGATAATGCATTGTTGCGCCTCATCCAGATGGCCTGATTGAGCACCCAGATCAGTCTGTAGCTGTGTTAATGTGGAGAGCATGAGCGCATGGGAGTAACCAAGCTTAACCAAGGTTGCCGTCAATGTCTGGAGATCGATGGGAGAAGAAAAAGGAGACCTCTAAGGCCCCACTAAGGGGGGGGTGTGTTTGCAGGGGTACAGGAGGCACCTGTGCCCCCTCTTTAGATGTGAACAGCGGCTGGCTGTCTGCAACGTCCATGGCAACCTGTTTGGGCTGTGTGCTCTTGGAGGTTGCTGGGTCAGATAAAGTAGCAAACATCTGAGCAGTTATAGAGGGAGGTGCCACTTGGTGACCCCACACATGTGGCCCCTTTACTTAGGTAGCAGGTCAAGGCAGGGTGGTAGCCCCTTATAGGTCCCGGGGCTGCTTTAGTCCTGAGTGCTGATGCGGTCTCCTGCAGCTGCTCTGCTATATACCTGAATGGTGCGGATGGGCGCACAGGAACTTCCTCCGCCTCACTCTGCTGGCCAGAAGAAGAGGGCGGCCCTGTCCTGCAGTCTGCACGGACTCAGCTGGAGGTTGCAGTCTCTGCAGCTGCTGGTGCAGGAAAATCAGGATCTCCGCTCCTCCTGTGTGCTCCGGAGCCTCAGTCAGCTGGGTGGGCAGGTAAGAAACCCTCCGTGTGCTCTGTACGGCGCGGCTATGGGCTCCAGGGTGCGGGAGCTCCAGCTCAGCACTCCTCAGATGCCCGCATCGGAACCGTAAGTTCCTGGCTGTACATTTTGTATACATTTTTGTTACAATGAAAAGGTGTGTTCACACATTCAGGTTTTTAATTACAATTATTAAATACAAAACCAGGAATGGATCATAAATGGAGGACCCCTATAGAGGAAAGACAAAGGGGGGAAATGTACTAAGCCTGGCATTACATACACCAGTCTTATGTAAAATCCTGCCCCTGTAAGCAGCATCAGATTTATTAAGAGGGACTCTACTCGCAATTAATACATTGCTGCTGTGGCTATTCCTTGCAGCAGGCTCTGAAATCGATGCCTTCTCTGAGTTGACATAAATTTCCATTTACACCATTTAATCTGGTGGGTGTGAAAGGCTCTACCCCCCTTTTAGGTAAGCCCATTCTATTTGTTTTAAAGTTGGTGAGCGCAGTATAGAAATCTCCAAAAGTCTTTAAAAGTTAGCTTTTTCTTACATCTGAATGCAGGAACAAATCATTGATGGATTCGTCCATAACCCCCCCCCCCCCCCTTTTAAAATCCATTCTTGGCTTTGTGGTCAATAATTGCCACTAAAAGCTTGAATGTGTGAACAAACCCTAAAGCTAGCCTAACATCTATGATAGCTGTCATTGAAAGCTTTTTGGGGCAATGTCTCTCTTCCGATTCCCCCCACCCTCATACGAAGGAAGGCTCAGCCATGCATTCATGTGTTCTGAATGGAGATTGACAGAGGTAGGTAAGCACCTACTGGGTTCCTCTGGTGGTGGCTTATCTTCTGAAGAACCAAGGGATTCATAAACCCCCATCCCACCTGTCTCCCAGCATTATATGTCTGTAGGCTGGCATACACATTAGATGGCTAACTAGTCCAACCAAAATCAGCAGTTTGGGCCGAAACATGCCTAAGGTATATGGGGACATTTAATCAAAGTCCACTTGTTCAACAACCTTCTTCATGAAGAACAGAGTCCTTTAGAGGCAAAAGACACTAAAGAACTCTCTGACCCATTCATGTGGAACTTTCTTTAATAGAACTTCTTTGCTTTACCACACAGAGCACCCCATAATAACATTACATTGGTCTATGCAAGGTTTACAGTACATTTCTGTTCAAAAGTCTGTCACAAACATGCACATTCTGCATCTTGGTGTACATATAGTAGTTTACACATTTTCTCACGATTGGGAGTGTATACTGTCTCTTTGCAGGCCTATTTTATTGTTCCACCACACTTGTGAGTAGATAATGTTTTCTTGCAGAACTTAAGTGTGGAGAGCAGTCTATTAGTCTTTTAGTCTATATCGGCACATCGAAATAGATTCCGCGCCTGTACGTTGTGTGGTATGAATCAGCATACTAGCCAACTGGTTTTCCGACATATTCAACAAGTGGTAGGTTCCTTTTTAGTGTAAACCCAGCCTTAGAAAATTGTTGGTACATTGTCAGCAAGCAGACCTAAAGACTGGTAATTTAAGCTTTTAAGTTCTGCTGGCACATATTATTTTGTGTTTTCTGTTGCCATCGATGGAAGTTTATATTGTCTGGCATCTAGAGCAGGATACTAACTTCTAAAGGGTGCAGTAAGTTGGGCTTTTCTGGTTGTTAGACTTCTAACTGTAAGCAGTGTGTATAGAACCTGTTCTTTCTTTTCTCCAGACACACCTACAAGCATCAGTGGCAGCTGCAGCAGCATCAGGCCCTCCTCAAAGCCTCAAACTCACTTATCCTGAGACATTGGATCGGATCAAGGAGGAGTTTCAGTTCCTGCAAAGTCAGTACCACAGGTGAGTTACTGCATTCAAATATTGTCTTTAATGTTCCTAAAGCACAGTGCCAACTCCAGTTTTACGGTTCTCTCTACCTGTCAACTCCTACAATAGTAACTGGAAACTATTAGACTTCTGAATCCAGGGTTAGACATAGGTGTAGAATACTTTTAATGTATTTAAAATGTATAAAGTTACTGGGTTTTAGCCATAGAATGTTGTATATTATTGAGAAGATTCTGTGTTCTGAATACCTTGTCAAAATGACTCCATTGAGTTTTTGGTGTCAGTTTTCCATATGTGTTGGGAAATCTCCCAGCGCTGTTCCATAGAGCAAAATCCAGTAAAGAAAAATAAATAAAAATAATGGTTACCACCTTGTATCTAGATATGTTGCTGAGATGTGTCAGGGAATCCCTCAACACATATACCGTATATACTCGAGTATAAGCCGAGTTTTTCAGCACGATTTTTTGTGCTGAAAACACCCCCCTCGGCTTATACTCGAGTGAACTCTCCACCCGCAGTGGTCTTCAACCTGCGGACCTCCAGAGGTTTCAAAACTACAACTCCCAGCAAGCCCGGGCAGCCATCGGCTGTCCGGGCTTGCTGGGAGTTGTAGTTTTGAAACCTCCGGAGGTCCGCAGGTTGAAGACCACTGCGGCCTTCGACATCATCCAGCCCCCTCTCACCCCCCTTTAGTTCTGTACAGTACTCTCCTCCGCTCGGCGCTGGTCCGGTGCTGCAGGACTGTCCGGTGAGTAGGTCGTCCGGTGGGATAGTGGTTTCCCGGCTGCTATCTTCACCGGGGAGGCCTCTTCTAAGCGCTTCTGGCCCGGCCCCAGAATAGTCACGTTGCCTTGACAACGACGCAGAGGTACGTTCATTACCAACGTACTGCTGCGTCATTGTCAAGGCAACGCCTCTATTCCGGGCCGGAAGCGCGGAGAAGAGGCGCCCCCAGTGAAGATAGCAGCCCGGAACCACTATCCCACCGGACGACCTACTCACCGGACAGCCCTGCAGCACCGGACCAGCGCCGAGCGGAGGTGAGTACTGTACAGAACTAAAGGGGGGTATGAGGGGGCTGGATGATGTCGAAGGCCGCAGTGGTCTTCAACCTGCGGACCTCCGGAGGTTTCAAAACTACAACTCCCAGCAAGCCCGGACAGCCGATGGCTGCCCGGGCTTGCTGGGAGTTGTAGTTTTGAAACCTCTGGAGGTCCGCAGGTTGAAGACCACTGAGGGCGGAGGATGATGAAGGGGGTGTGTGGGATGATGACAAGAGGATGATGAAGGGGGGTGTGGGATGATGAAGGGGGGTAGGGATGATGACAAGGGGATGATGAAGGGGGGGGGTGTGGGATGATTACAAGGGGATGATGAAGGGGGGTGGGGATGATGACAAGGGGATGATGAAGGGGGGATGTGTGGGATGATAAGGGGATGATGACAGGTGATGATGATGAGGGTCTGGATGATGACAGGCGGTGATGATGATGAGGATGTTAATGACGGGTCTGGATGATGACAGGGGGGGATGATGTATTTCCCACCCTAGGCTTATACTCAAGTCAATAACTTTTTTTCCTGGGATTTTGGGTTGAAATTAGGGGTCTCGGCTTATACTCGGGTCGGCTTATACTCGAGTATATACGGTACCTGCTGGACTCCAGAAAATGTGGTTTGATAAGAGCCTTGCTTAGAAGAAAATCTTTGTGTATTAGACAGGCTTTACACTGCAGTACTTTTAGCTGCATTAAAAGGGATATTCCGACTTTATACATCTTATCCCCTATCCAAAGAATAGGGGATAAGATGCATGTTCGCAGGGGTCCTGCCACTGGGGACCCCTGGGATCTCTGTGTAGACCCTGGCATTCTGTGCTGGGTGCTGCCTCCGAGACGAGGAAGTGATGTCACAGCCACACCCCCTAGTGACGTCATGCCACATCCCCTCCATTCAGGTCTATGAGAGGGGGCGTGATGACATGGAGGGGGCGGAGTGTCACTAGTGGGCATGGACGTGACATCTTGTCCCCATCTCTGATACAGCACCCGGCACAGAATGCCGGGGGCTGCACCGAGATTGCGGGGGTCCCCAGCGGCGGGACCCCTGTGATTATTACATATATTCGCAGGGGTCCCGCCGCTGGGGACCCCCGCAATCTATCTAATATATATAGTCCGAATACCCCTTTAAATACTCTGGGCTATGGCCTACACAGCCAGTTCTACATAGATTACTATAGAGCAGTTTGGTCACCCAAGCTAGGCAAAGTAGAACTTAGAAGAGGATCTTACTGTAACACTTCGTAATTTTATTACCATTTCTCTGAAATCAAGCTATAAATGCTCTTCACTGATGGGTCTTCTCTTATTTTCTGAAGTTTAAAGATGGAGTGTGAGAAGCTAGCAACAGAGAAGACAGAGATCCAGAGGCACTACGTCATGGTGAGTTATCATGAGAAGGTGTAACACACACCTCTTATAGGTGCTGTCTCAGTATAATAGGTAGGTAGTGCCCTGGTCTATAGATTGAACGCACAACAGCAGGACTATGACATTTTTCTGAACACAACCACTGTGAAGGAGATTTATCAAGCTCTGTAGTAGATTTTTTTTTTTGCGTAAAAAAGTTGCACGTACTTGCACACATGCAACTTTTCTATACATGCTGCGAATTTTTGATTTTTGCTTATTCCAAAGCACATTTCTGAAATCTGCTCACGTAATTATAATTTATTTATTTATCTTTTTACTTAGCAGTGGTAATGTATTTATCACATGCGATAGTCGCGATTTATGAAGAAAAAAAGTCTCCTCTCCATTTAAGTTGCATCTGTATTCCAGGTCCAACCTGGCTTACAGAAAGTGCATACATCTGCAGAATAGGACATTTACACCCACTATAACAACTGTTCTTGTTCTGCATCATGAAACAAAGCTACTACATTAATGCTAATATTAATGATAGAAAAAAATAATTATATAACAACTTTTAATTTTAAGGTTGAAAATGTACACTGCACACCTGGTTAATTTTAGGACACGTACATGCTGGCGTACCCACTAAATTTTAAAATAAATGTTGTGTTAAAATAGAATAAGGCACAAAATGATTTTTAAAGACTACGTAAATAACCTATATGTGGCACTAAAATTTTTCCTTAAAAAAGAAACATCCATAGTAATACAGCTTCATGCATATTTTGGGGTGGGTAACGTACCGAGCAATTTTTATTTTATTTTTTTGTGGCTTCACTATTGTTTATGTGCCTGTTGGTGCTGCGCTGTCTTCCTTCCTGACATAAACTCCGGCCTCAGCGCAGCGACGCAAGACTCCGCCCCCCAACGTCACAAAATGCGGGCTCAAAATTAAACAAAGACTCCTCCAGAGTACGGATATTCATGGTGCGGCACAGTATGTTTTTAATATTTTTTTATTTCTGAGGAGGGTGAATTGGTTGCTGCAGGATAGTTGGAGTGCAGCTATTTAGTGCCAGGCAGGCCAGTCAGGGTGTCACCCGATGCGGTACGCCCCCTCCCCCTCCCCGTCACTCTCTAGCAACACTACTGGTAATAAAGGGTAGATAAAGAACTTTGGCTATTAACATAAGGGAAAACTTTTGTGCTTTAATAAATGCTTTTGTAAACGGTTTCCCGGGTTTTGCTTATGTGCAATTTATTTATCAAAGTCGTGTGACTATTTGATAAATAGATCGCATGTAAGCAAAAGTAAGTAAAAAATAAAAATTGTCATATAAAAGCCATATGTTTTGAAAAGAATGATAAATCTCCTTCTGTGATTTTACTATAGAGTGCATGAGTGTGTACTGCTTGTTCTCTTGACTTTGCACTACAGGCTGTATTGAGAAGCACAGGCCACAGTTCTCTAGGAATGACTAAGCTGCTTATTATGACTGGGGACGAGAAAGCAAATCCCAGCATGGCTTCTCTACACTTGCAGTTTTACAGCCCACCGCACCCCCCCTTCCCCTTTGAGTTTGTTAAATGGAGCCTGTCTCTATTTTCTCAGTATGATGACTTTGTAGGAACAATTCTACCCTCAAAATAGCTACCCAAAATGTTGGCAACTGCTAACAGTGTAAGCCCCTTCTCTCTCAGACCTCTTTTGGCCATTCTTGAAGGCTGGATGAACTGCCAGATGGCACACTACCCCAAAGCCCTGGCTACTGTGAAAAAAGTGTCCAGTCTCTTGGGAATTGTGGCCAGCACTGGGCTGCCGATAGACATCTTAGTTACCCACTAGATTAGCTTTGTGAGATTGTATGCCGTGAAGATGTGTACCATTAGATTGTTGCATGTGTTTTTTTAGGCTAGGGCTACATAGCAACTTTCTAAGCACTCAAAGATGTCTGCTGTTAATGTGGTTGACCTGGCCTGATGCCATCACGATGGTCCAGTCATAAATAAGCCAAACCTGTTTTTTCATTAAACTCAATGTCATGTGCGACTTTTTTGTGATTTTATTTATTTATTTTAAATAGCCAAATCACAAATCAAAGAGAGTCACGTTTTGATCACCCAACTTGATGCACTTTGCTGTCATGGGACTAGTATTGCCATGTAGCCCTAGCCTAAAGCTGAAATGCTGGACAGCACTGAGCTATGTCTTGTTACTTTTCTATTGATATTTCCCACTTATTTCCCACAGTATTATGAAATGTCCTATGGGCTGAATATTGAAATGCACAAACAGGTAAATCCCAGATCACCCTTATGACTTCAGTGTTACTTGATGCCTCAACTCTGGCTTTAAGCCATTTTTCTTGACTGTTTTATTCTGCAATCCTCCACTGGTTTGTTTCTTTTGTACCTGCCGTTTCCCCTTACTGTGAACCACACCTGTTTGTTTGTGTTGTCTTTTCCGCCCACTTTTCCTACTTCATGTCCTTTCCTCGCTGTGGTAGCGGCTTACTCATTCCTCATGCTGGGTGAGTTAAAGTAGCAGTAAATTGCACATTAATGAGCGCGGCCCTCCTCTCTCTGCAAGGAAGTACAATCCATCACATCCCCTCGAGGCAGCTTCTTCCCTGCCGTACTCACTCAGTTCTGGCAGCGGTACCATTAAGACAACAGGGAAAGACGTTTGTGTCTTGTGGTGTCCTCTCCTATGTCCTTCGCATAATTCATCGCTCACTCGGCTATGTGTCCCTCCACCCCTCCTTATTCCCCCCCCCCCCTTTCTCAAATGAAAATTCTGCTGTGATCTGAATGAGTCTGTGTGATTAGTACCCTAATGTGGAGATTAATATGCGTAGAATGGGCACATGCTTGACCTAATATGTGCAGCTTTGTCTGATATCACTGTATAACTTCGATTCCTACAGACTAATAGCATCATGTTGTATAAGGGTACGTTCACACGTATGCAGATTTAATGTGCAGAATTTGCTGCACAGGATTTTCTGCTGCAGATTTCAATGTAACCTGAATGATTGAGCACAGCTTCTAATCTGCAGTTACAAATCCTGCGCATCAAATCTGCGCATGATTCTGTATGTGTGAACGTACCCTAAATCAGTTTGACCTCTAATGTCTTGTGCAACAGACGTCAATCGTATATACCCTATATCGCTGCTCCCACTCCCTCCCCTTTTTGGATTTCTTTATTCTAATATCTGTATTTTGAAAAAAAAAAATATCTTGCTCTTTTCACTGCACTGACCTTACTACATAAATCGACTAACCAGTGGCTGCTCACACCAACAAAAAAAGGGAAGCTATGTGCAGATCTTATGTTGAGCAGCCATAGATTAAGGCTGGGTTCACACCACATTTTTGCAATACAGTTCCCGTATCAGGTTTTTGATTAAAAAAAAAACAGATTCCTCAAAACCTGACCAAACTGTATCAAAACGTGTGTACAAATTCTAATCCGTATACGGTTAAAAACCATAAACGGTTTGAAAAATGATGTCCGGTTGCATCCGTTTTAGTTATTTTTTTTTTTTTTAAAGTATGTCTTGAACTTTTTACTCCATTATGAATAAAGTTTCACTTGTTAGAAAACCTGATGGAACCGTACGCACATACAGTTCTACATACAGTTCTGTAGGGTTCCCATTGACTCCCTTGTTAAAAATAAATAAATAAAAGTATACTTTTCAATACAGTTTTTCACCCGTACCAAAAAACCGTGGTAGACTACGGTTTTGGGGAAAAAACTGACAAAACCGTACAGGATGCAAAATGGACACAACCGGATGCATCTTTTGGCATACGGTTTTCAATGGAGAGTCAATGCATACGGTTTTCAATACGGTTCCGTACGGTTTTCACATTGAAAACATATACGGGAACTGTGTTGCAAAAACGTGGTGTGAACCCAACCTTAGAGGAATAAGAATGACTTCACAAACGTGTTCCCTATGAAGTATATACTTGTGCATAAAAGCAACGTATTTGCATCTAGGTGCATGTATTGACTGTATCTAAAGCGATTGGTTTGTAGTAGTGAGGTGGTATTTTGAAATTTCTGTAATTGTTTTAATATTCTTGTTGCAAAGTGTATTATTTATTATGCTTATGGTTTCTCCACCAGCCTTACAATTCTTGTTTTATCCAGGCTGTGATCATGAAATATTATAGATTAGTATTGTATTCTTTTCTAGACTGAAATTGCCAAACGTCTGAATGTTATATGTGCCCAGTTGGTACCATTTCTGTCTCAAGAGGTGAGTTCTTTTTTGTTTTTTTTCCACTGGGCAGAGTTGTTCTTAAGTTGTGGTGGCGTCAACGTGGCCTTTAAGGCTGCGTTTGCTTCACAGTTTTTTTTGGGTTGCCTTAAAGATATAAAATGGCCCAAAAACCTGCAGTCTTTAAATTCATTGGGAAAATATCTTCGTTCCGCAATTGTTATGGATGTAAAATTAAATAAAATGGACTCTGGGATATTTTTGGGATATTTTTAGTATGTATTTATTTATGATTGTAATTGTTTTTGTAGGCTAAAGTCATTAAAGAAATCCTTTAAAAAAAAAAGTTAAAAAAGCAATGCAAATGTAAGATAGCTGAAAAATAAATCCGACTTTTTTTGCCTGTAAAATAGACTTTTCTTCAGTCTCGGCAAAAAAAGAAACCGTGTTTAAGCTAATTTGGAACATAGCCTTATACTTGCTTTTTTTTATCAAAATTCAGCATCAACAGCAAGTGGTCCAGGCAGTTGAACGAGCTAAACAAGTAACTATGGGGGAGCTGAATGCAGCCATTGGGGTACGTTTTATATCTGCTTCTGAATAGTTGTCCTGCTAGGCTCAGAGCATGCTTGTTAGATGCAGTTACCCTGGGACTGGCCAATAGTTAAATGTTTTTAACCTTAGTTGGGAGGGTTTTGAACCGAACTAACTCATGTTAACATTTTAATGTATATATTGAATTCCAGATCTAATTGTACCTGTTTTTTTCCCCCTTCGTGTCACGTTATCTCCTCTATCCATGTGCAAACCACTGACTGAATAACAGCACCAGTTACAAGCTCAGCACCTCTCACACCACGCTCCTCCTATTCCACTAACGCCTCACCCATCTAGTTTGCAGCCTCCTAACCTGGCTGCTGCCACCAGTGCCTCCAGTCTACTGGCCCTTTCTGGTGTCCTTGGCCTGCAGTCTCAGCTGGCAGCAAAAGAGGGACTGACTGATTCAGAGCACAGAGGTAATTCTAGCTTACTGCCATAATACCTGTACACTACCATATGCACCATGCTTTAATTGGCATAAATTGCCCTTCTTTGGTTTTACGTACTTTAGTTGTACTTTTAACCCCTTAAGGACCAAGGGCGTACATGTATGCCCTGAGTTCGCTCCCTATCTATATGGCGGGGTCACGCTGTGACCCCACGTCACAACGGGTTGGGCCCGGCTAATACCACTGATAGTGGTGCCGCGGGCTATTAACCCTTTAGACACGGCATTCAAAGTTGATCGCCGCATTTAAAGTTTTAAAAATTCACCCCGGCAGCTCAGTTGGGGAAACCACGATGTCCCGATCAGCTAGATGCATCAGGAGGGTCCCTTACCTGCCTCCTGCATGTCCGATCACCAAATGACTGCGCCGTGCCTGAGATCCAGGCAGGAGCAGTCAAGCGGCAGAATCACTGATCAATATTATTCTATGGGATAACAATGATCAGTGTAAGAGATCAGTGTGTGAAGTGTTATAGCTCCTAGAGGGGGCTATAACACTGCATAAAAAGAAGTAAAAAAGTTAATAAAGATCATTTAAACCCCTCCCCTAATAAGTCAGATTCACCTCCCTTTTCCCATAAAAAAAAAAGTGAAAATACAAATAAATAAACATGTGGTATCTCCGCGTGCGGAAATGTCCGAACTATAAAAATATATCAATAAATAAACATACCAGCGCTGAAAGGGTTAAAAAATAGATACTTTTATTGTTGAAAGCTGATGTAAGCTGCAGATAGTGGTAATAATCCTCAATGTGTCAATGGTCTAGATAAAAATAAAATGAATACGTGTATAATGAGCTGTAGTGCCCGGGTATACCTACAAGTAGATCTACAATGTAATGCACTTACACAACGTTGTGCTCACCTCCATGTATGAATAGATGTGTAACTGTCCCTCATGCGAGGTGGCAGTGTGTGGTAGAGAGCATGATATCCTGGATAAATAAATGAAAAGGTTAAGTATAAAAGCCCAAGAATGGGACTTGCAAGTTATTCGCTTGGTAAATAGTCCGTACCCCTTAAATATTGATGATAGTCGCAGTGCAGGGTAGTTGTAGAATTATCGTTGCAGTGCAATGTGCTGCAGATTCGGACCTACAATAAAGTGCTTGGTGCAATGTTCTGCTGAGAGATTTCTGCTTTACTGGCTCTATTCCATAGGAGAGAGGTGCGTGCTGTTCAATGAGTTGTGATTCCTTTTGCCTCCTTCACTAAAGCTAGACCGTACCTTATCGGTGGAAGGGAGTATATTCCAGTTATGTCAGCTCCTCTGTTTCGCTGTATTCCGGTGTCCTTGGTGGTTAGGAACGGTCTGGGAGATTAACCCAGCCGGTGGTGTCTCGACCAGAGGAAAACACTATTTCGGAAAACACTATTTCGGAAAACACTATTTCGGAAAACACTATTTCGGAAAACACTATTTCGGAAAACACTATTTCGGAAAACACTATTTCGGAAAACACTATTTCGGAAAACACTATTTCGGAAAACACTATTTCGGAAAACACTATTTCCTTCATCTGACTCCCAGATGAAGGGAATAGTGTTTTCCAAAATGCATCTGAAGTTTTCTGGTCTCAATCGTGTCCTGTAGTGACATCACTCACCAGCGAAGGAGGCAAAAGGAATCACAAAAATTATTGAATAGCACGCACCTCTCTCATATGTAATAGGGCCAGTAAAGCAGAAATCTCTCAGCAGAACATTGCACCAGGCACTTTATTGTAGGTCCGAATCTGCAGCACATTGCACAACAATGATAGCTCTACAACTACCCTGCACTACGACTGTCATCAATATTTAAGGGGTACGGACTATTTACCAAGCGAATAACTTGCAATGCAAGTCCCATTCTCGTGCTTTTATACTTAACCCTTTTATTTATCCAGGATATCATGCTCTCTACCACACACTGCCACCTCGCATGAGGGACAGTTACACATCTATTCATACATGGAGGTGAGCACAACGTTGTGTAAGTGCATTACATTGTAGATCTACTTGTAGGTATACCCAGGCACTACAGCTCATTATACACGTATTCATTTTATTTTTATCTAGACCATTGAGGATTATTACCACTATCTGCAGATTACAGCATTCAACAGGTTTTTAACCTTTTCAGTGCTGATATATGTTTATTTATTGATTTTACTAGTACTCGGTACACATCTATGGTAGACAGGGACCCATAGTGTATACCCGGCAGCAGAATCACAAAACTAGTGCAGTTTACACCCACAGACAAGGAAGCACCAAGATCATATATTCATTTATAAAAATATATCGTTAAACCGCACTGTCAATGGCGTACGCGCAGAAAAATTCCAAAGTCCAAAATAGCGCATTATTGGTCACTTTTTATACAATAAAAGTGTATAAAAGGCAATCAAAAAGTAAGATCAAAACAAAAATGGTACCAATAAAAACTGCAGATCATAGCGCAAAAAAAGAGCCCTCACACCGCCCCGTACGCAGAAAAATAAAAGTTCTAGGGGGTCAGAAGATGACAATTTTTAACGTATACATTATCCTGCATGTAGTTATGATTTTTTCCAGAAGTACGACAAAATCAAACCTATATAAGTAGGGTATCATTTTAATCATATGGACCTAGAGAATAAAGATAAGGTGTAATTTTTACCGAAAGATGTACTGCGTAGGAACGGAAGCCCCCAAAATTACAAAATGGTGTTTTTTCTTCAATTTTGTCACGGAATACATTTTTTTTCTGTTTCGCCGTAAATTTTTGGGTAAAATGACTGATATCCTTACAACGTAGAATTGGTGGTGCAAAAAATAAACAATCATATTGATTTTTAGGTGCAAAATTGTAAGGGTTATGATTTTTAATAGGTAAGGAGGAAAAATGAAAGTGCAAAAACTGAAAAAACAGTCCGTAAGGGGTTAAAGAGTACCTGTCCTTTCAAGTGACTTTTCAGGATAAGCTGCCCTGTGTTTGATTCATAGAACCAGGACTATTTCACAATTTGAAGCAGTTTTCTCCTCTGCAAGCTTCATCTCTAATTTTCAGTTCTCTCAGAGCTGGTGGGCAGAGCTCCCTTCTCCTGGCTTTATAGACTTGTGCTTGTTTTGCAGACGCACGATGAAACCTTCAGTGGAAGAGTTTGGGGGGGGGGGGGGGGAGAGAGGTAACAGAAGAAAGAAGCACTTTTGTCTAATCAGATATATTACAAAGTTTCTTATATTTGCTTGTACTGTTGAGCTGTACAAAGTTTGTTCAAATGACAGTGCCTGTTTAAAGATTCTTGTGGTGTGCCGGTTTTGGGTCAAATATAACTTGTAAATTGACATGCAGTAATGTTAGTCTTTGTCCTCTTGTACTACTGAAAACATGCCCTTAGCTCCTTCTATGATGTACGTCTAGTTAGTCTAACCTATCTTGACTAGTGACTGGTTTTGGTGAGTGAATGGAATGGCAGTGCACATGCATAACCATCCTTTCATTCAAATGGAGAGACCTGGGATACGCATTCTCGTGATTAGTAGGGGTTCCAGAGGTTGGACCTCCCCATCAGTCAGGAACTTATCACCTTTCTTGTGGATAGGTGATAAGTTGTAACCTTGGGATAACCCCTTTTATGGATTTGGACAAGAATGGCACTGTTTCTAAGCAGAAGACATACCTATGCTTATAATCCTGACCCCTCCCCCCTCTATAGAAAGTATATAACCTTAGTGCCATTGCATGTATACAGATCAAGCACCATGGACCTTCAAATCAGATAGTGAAATGTTAATGTACAGTGCAGAAATTTCTGTCAGGAAAACACAACACAAAAGAATCTGTAGATGCAGAGGGGGATTTTTTTTGACTGGTACAGTTTATTGCAGAGGGGGCTGGGGGTTGACTGCAGGAGAAATGGGGAGATCTAGATCTGTAAGGAAGAGTGAGATTTCTCAGTGGGGAAAAAAAGATGATAAATTAATAATCTTGACTAAAATTAACCAGATCTTTCCCTTTTCTCTTCTTGTGTGTTTCCATGGAGACAGACAGAGACCCAGGGCCTGTAAGTATAACTGTGTACTGTGTGGGCTTCTTGTGTCTGTGTGAGGGGATGTGGAGAATATTGTCTTCCTTAGATCTGAATCCTCACCCTGAGCACATGGTGCTGAATTTTAGGCTTCTTATTAAGCTGTGACTGCACAAGGGATGAGGTTTATGTGGAATAAATGGCAATTCTGAATAGTGGAGGGCACAGGTTAGAGCCCTTTACTGGCTTTATCTGTAGATCTCTGCATGGTATATGTGATTACTTGTGCCGGTCACTCTGCCAGTCTACTGGTGATGTTCAAGAGCATCTGTCACCAGAATTTAGTTTTCTACATTTAATCCTGTCCTTGATGAATGATAAAATATGCAGTTGTACTATGGCAAGGTTATTCTCTGTAGTTTACGGACATTGCAGACCTTGGTGAATGTCATTGAAATGTCATGAATTGGGTATCTGGCTACTTTTTCAGCTTCCTTAGCGTTTAGAGAAATAATACGGTGGATGTGGTTAGCACAGTCCTTGCTGAACAAGTTTACAAGCTCCACCACATAAATGCAAAATGCAGTCTACTTAATGGATAGAAAAAGCCCCTGTCATTTGTCTGCATACTCCAAAAAGAATATATTGTAATACGGCAGATTCTTTCAGATGTCTTCAGTTACCACCAGTAATGTTTTTGGTGAGATCGTGCTTGCTTTCCTTCAGCCTATTTCTTCCTTTTGCCCATAACAGAGCTGTCTTACTCTTCCAAATGGGGAGCGGGTGCGAACTTTAGCAGATTACCTGAACAGCAACAAAAAACGCAAAACAGAGGAAAAAGACTTTGGAACAGATTATGTAAGTCCTTATTCTTCATTGTAGGTCCTATAAGGTCTACAGGAAAACCCACAATGCTGATGGTAGCTTAGATGTTAGTCATGGCTGTAAATGTTGGCACCCCTGAGATTTTTCTAGAAAATGAAATATTTCTCACAGAAAAGAATTGCAGTAACATGTTTTGCTATACACATGTTTATTCCCTTTGTGTGTATTGGAACTAAACCAAAAAAGGGAGGAAAAAGCAAGTTTGACATAATGTCACACCAAACCACAAAAATAGGCTGGACAAAATTGTTACCCTTAACTTAATATTTGGTTGCACACCCTTTGGCAAAAAAAATTACTGAAATCAGTCGCTTCCTATAACCATCAATAAGCTTCTTACACCTCTCAGCCGGAATGTTGGACCATTCTTCCTTTGCAAACTGCTCCAGGTCTCATTGCTGGTAACTTCAGAACTCTCCAGTGTTTTGTTGCCATTTATTTCTGGGTGCTTTTTGACGAATGTTTGGGGTAATTGTCCTTATGGAAGACCCAAGATCTCGGACGCAAACCCAGCTTTCTGACACTGGGCTGTACGACCCAAAATCAATTGGTAATCCTCAGAGTTCATGATGCCTTGCACACATTCACAGCACCCAGTGCCAGAGGCAGCAAAACAACCCCAAAACATCATTGAACCTCCACCATATTTCACTGTAGGTACTGTTATTTTCTATGTAGGCCTCATTCTGTTTTTGGTAAACAGTAGAAGGATGTGCTTTACCAAAAAGTTCTATCTTGGTCTCATCTGTCCACAAGATGTTTTCCCAGAAGGATTTTGGCTTACACAAGTTCATTTTGGTAAAATGTAGTCTTGCTTTTATATGTCTCTGTGTCAGCAGTGGGGTCCTCCTGGGTCTCCTGCCATAACGTTTCATTTCATTTAAATGTCAATGGATAGTTCGCGCTGACACTTATGCTCCCTGAGCCTGCAGGACAGCTTGAATATCTTTGGAACTAAATAGAAAAATTGGGGTATGTGCAGCTCACAGAATAAATTAGTCGAGGCTATATGGAATGTACTTACACCAAAAAAGTACAAATATAAATTAATTTGTAAAAAGAAAAAGGTACCAAAAAGCCTCTACACTAATACCATAAATGGTACATGATGGTTAGTTACAGAAAAATTGAGTCGGACTGTGCTTCACTTTAAATGATGAAAAATAATTTATTATAAAATAATTAAATGAGACATTCATATAAATCAAAACTGTAAATTAATACCTCCTTACACCGGCCCTTGTGGGGAGGTAATATGAAATAATATAAAACAATAAAAACATTAAAATCCGCTTATATAGGGAAATCTTCCGCTAATCCAGCATTGTGTAAACCGGCATAGTTCACTTTTTATAAAGTGCACTCTGTATTCATATATGTTGTGGAATTTCAAGATTTTAAAATCTTGAAATTCCACAACATATATCACTTTATAAAAAGTGAACTATGCCGGTTTACACAATGCTGGATTAGCGGAAGATTTCCCTATATAAGCGGATTTTAATGTTTTTATTGTTTTATTATTTCATATTACCTCCCCACAAGGGCCCTGTGTAAGGAGGTATTAATTTATGGTTTTGATTTATATGAATGTATGTCATGAAATGAGAAGACTAGCTTGTTCCCAAAAAAGGAATTCTGTAGCTTTTCTGGTGACCCATTAGATTTAGAAAAAAATTTGCTGTTTTTTAGGGTAGCGATGCAGACCGTAGTGAAGACAATCTTGTGGTGGATGAGGTAAGTTACTTTTGTTCTAAAAATCCTCCAGCATCACTGAACAAATTGATGCGAATTGGACATAAGTTCCAGTAAGTGTGATTTGTCGTCCCAGGATCCTGCTTCACCTCACAGTGTCCACTCCTACTCCTCGAGAGAAAATGGTGTTGATAAAACCAACCTACAAAGAAAGGATCCTCCTCCAGCAAGTCCAAACTCTATGACTTCATCTAGCAGCGTATCCCCCTCCAGAAGCAAAGATCTTCCAACGGTATTTTAATTCTCACACCTGTTGTACAAGGGGTAGCATATGTTTAGTGTTTTGCAACAAGCACATAAATACAGTGTCCCAGATATTGTTAACACACTAACAAGCTGCCTTGTGCCCCATTTATGTGTTTTTGCTCCTTGCCTGACAAGGGGTGTGGCTTAGTTGAAAAGTGGCGTATTGTGAAATGTGGCGCAAAAAATAGTGGAAGGTACACCAACCAAATTCTTAGTAGTATAGTAAAAAACAATCCTAAAATGCTCCAAATTTATCAAGCAGCCTGGGCCACTGTGATTAATATGGTGCATTCTTTGATGAAGTACACAATAGGAATGAAACCATTTTACTAAATTTGGGCCGTTGATGAAGTCCATGGTAGATAAGCTCTTTGTGTTCTGTAGATGATATTTATTTTTTTTTTTTTTTGCAGCAAGTAGAAAAGGCTGGGACTCCAGGCCTAAAGTCTAGTACTCCGAATTCTCAGAGTGATATGAGCACACCTGGCCCTAGTGGGGCTAGTGCATCTCAGTTCCGACCTCTCTCCAGTAAACCTGCTATTGACCCCCTAGGTGAGTAGAGAGAGGGTATTGGGTAGGGAAGATTAATGTCATCTCTATCTGTCTTGGTGGTTAATGCAATTTTTATCTAAAATTATTTCACAGCCCTGGGGCTTCGCGCCCCCTTGGGAACACAAGGTGGTTATCCGGCTGCGTTTAGTATTGCTCATTCTGCTGTGAATGCTGAAGCAGCTGGGGCCTATGCTGGTCTTCACCTCATGTCTCCCCAGATCAATGGGGCAGCTGCTGCTGGAACGTATGGCAGATCCTCTTTAGTAAGTGACTAAACTGTTGGCCTTTGGTTATGCATTAGATGAGTTGCTGTTCTCTTTTGCTCTTGCATTGCGTGTTAAAGTGGTTTATTTCCCCTTACTTTGGACCTTTGTGTAATATTATTCACTGTTCCAATATCCTTGTAGGTTGGTTATGACCCTCATGCACACATGCGAGGTTTGGGGGCTACTATTCCAGGAGCTGCATCTGGAAAACCGTGAGTGCTAGGGATTTCTGGATTGTTCTATTCCCCTTCTTTTTTCTTTTTCGGTTTTTCAATACTGCACAATACACTGGGACCAGATGCTGACCAATCATGCAGGGTTGTAATGTGGCCAGACAGTAGCTTGTATGAAATACTTCATATTTATATTGCATTATATTAGTATTTGAATATTTATTTATACTTTTAAATTATTATTTTTTTTTAAACCTCCATAGAATGTATAAGGACATGACATAATGCAGTTTCTTAATGTAATAAAAGGTGCTTTAATAGTACACAAATTACATTACATCCCTATTGTTTATACATGCAGCTTTCATACCATTGTGCTATACTTGTGTCAGCTTAGCAACATGCTCTCCTGGATTAAGTGTGTTGAATACATAGTGCTGTGTGGGCAGCATAATGACTAGGTCTAGACGAGGGAGGAAGATATCGATAAAATTGTTCCGAAAATTCACACTTTTTTTTCTCCAGAATCACTTTCTTGGGGTCTTAAGACAAAAACAGCTACACTGCTCAAAAAAATTAAGGGAACACTTAAACAACACAATGTAACTCCAAGTCAATCACACTTCTGTGAAATCACACTGTCCAATCAGGAAGCAACACTGATTGACAATCAATTTCACATGCTGTTGTGCAAATGGAACAAACAGGTGGAAATTGTAGGCAATTAGCAAGACACCCACAATAAAGGAGTGGTTCTGTAGGTAGTGACCACAGACCACTTCTCAGTTCCTATGCTTCCTGACTGATGTTTTGGTCACTTTTGAATGCCGGCGGTGCTTTCGCTCTAGTGGTAGCATGAGACGGAGTCCACAACCCACACCAGTGGCTCAGGTAGTCCAGCTCATCCAGGATGGCACATCAATGCGAGCTGTGGCAAGAAGGTTTGCTGTGTCTGTCAGCATATTGTCCAGAGCATGGAAGGCGCTGCCAGGAGGCAGGACAGTACATCAGGAGATGTGGAGGAGGCCGTAGGAGGGCAACAACCCAGCAGCATTTGTGCAAGGAGGAGCACTGCCAGAGCCCTGAAAATGACCTCCAGCAGGCCACAAATGTGCATGTGTCCACTCAAACGGACAGAAATAGACTCCATGAAGGTGGTATCAGGGCCCGAAGTCCACATGTGGGGGTTGTGCTTACAGCCAAACACCATGCAGGACGTTTGGCATCTGCCAGAGAACACAGATAGCAAAATTCGCCAGATGAAAGCAGGTTCACACTGAGCACATGTGACAGACGTGAAAGAGTCTGGAGATGCCGTGGAGAACGTTCTGCTGCCTGCAACATCTTCCAGCATGACCGGTTTGGTGGTGGGTTAGTAATGGTGTGGGGTGGCATTTCTTTGTTGGGCCGTAAAGCCCTCCATGTGCTTGCCAAAAGCTTGCCTGACTGCCATTAGGTACCAAGATGAGATCCTTAGACCCCTTGTGAGACCATATGCTGGTGCGGTTGGCCCTGGGTTCCTCCTAATGCAAGACAATGCTAGACCTCGTGTGGCTGGAGTGTGTCAGCAGTTCCAGTAAGAGGAAGACATTGATGCTATGGACTGGCCCGCAGACCTGAAACCGAGTGAGCACATCTGGGACATCATGTCTCACTCCATCCACCAACGTCACTTTGCAACACAGACTGTCCAGGAGTTGGCGGATGCTTTAGTCCAGGTCTGGGAGGACATCCCTCAGGAGACCATCTGCCACCTCATCAGGAGCATGCCCAGGCGTTGTAGGGAGATCATACGGGCACGTGGAGGCCACACACTACTGAGTCTCATTTTGACTTGTTTTAAGGACATTACATCAAAGTTGGATCACCCTGCAGTGTGGTTTTCCACTTTGATTTTGAGTGAGACTCCATATCCAGACCTCCATGGGTTGATAAATTTGATTTCCATTGATAATTTGTGTGTGATTTTGTTGTCAGTACATTCAGCTATGTAAAGACGAAAGTATTTCATATGATTAGTTCATTCATTCAGATCTAGGATGTGTTATGTTAGTGTTCCCTTTATTTTTTTTTGAGCAGTGTATTTCAGATGAGTAGGTTTTTGATGATGCCACAGTTTCTCGTCTTATCTATGCACTAAATGACTCATAAGCCACAGACACTTAAGGGGTGACTTATTACAGAATTTGGTCCTCCCTACAGTAAATTCAAGTTTTTCTTTTAAGTATGCCACAATGTGTATATTTTAAAGTGATGTCATATGATTTATGTGAATTTTTTTTTTTTTTTTACAAAACCTATTTATTTTCTTTATTTTTGACAGTTGTATTGAGGTATTCATGATTTCCTTTGCAGAGCTTACTCCTTCCATGTCAGTGCAGATGGGCAGATGCAGCCAGTCCCATTTCCTCCAGATGCTCTAATAGGTTCTGGAATTCCCCGTCATGCTCGCCAACTCCATACATTAAACCATGGAGAAGTAGTCTGTGCAGTGACTATAAGTAACTCCACACGTCATGTCTACACTGGAGGCAAAGGCTGTGTAAAAGTGTGGGATGTTGGGCAGCCTGGCACTAAGACTCCTGTGGCACAACTTGATTGCTTGGTAAGGCTCTGCTGTATCATGCTTGTTCTTCTGAAAATATCTTGTATAGTTAAGACTTCTGAGCAGTCAGTTTATTACAAGTTGAACCCTGTTCATCAGTGGGGTACTAAATAAGGTGAAAACACTGATTTGTGCAGCTGAATACTGTCCTATATCTGTATATTTAGAATTTTTTGCAGCTGTATGTTACATGAGTAAAAATCCACATAAAGGCATACTTGACAGTGAGATGCAGGATAGTATTGTGGCATGTGATTGCTAATAGTTGGTCAGGATGAAGAAAAGTCCAATAACTTTAACCAATAACCCTTCACGGAGACATTGTTGTCCCCACTCCATGCCGCGCAGTAGGTGAAGAGGCTTTCTACTCTCCACAATGTCCGTTACAATATGATGTGTCTTGTTCAAATTTCTGTGTACAATAATCCTAAAAACATAACAGGTACACTTAAAGGGGTACTCCGCCCCTGGCATCTTATCCCCTATCCAAAGGATAGGGGATAAGATGTTAGATTGCCGAGGCCCCGCTGCTGGGGACCCCGGGGATCGCCGCTGCGGCACCCCGCCATCATTACTGCACAGAGCGAGTTCACTCTGCACGTAATGACGGGGGCGATACAGGGGCCGCAGCATCGTTACGTCATGGCTCCGCCCCTCATGACATAACGGCCCATCCCCTTAATGCAAGTCTATGGCAGGGGGTGTGACAACCGCCACGCCCCCTCCCATAGACTTGTATTGACGGGGGCGGGCCGTGATGTCACGAGGGGCGGAGCCATGACGTAACGATGCTCCGGCCCCTGTATTGCTCGTCATTACGTGCATAGTGAACTCGCTCTGCGCAGTAATGATAGCGGGTGCTGCAGCAGCGATCCCCGGGGTCCCCAGCAGCGGGACCCCGGCAATCTGACATCTTATCCCCTATCCTTTGGATAGGGGATAAGATGTCTAGGGGCGGAGTACCCCTTTAAGTGGTTGGCAAGGAAATAGAGTTATCCGAGATCAGCTTATACAAAATTACATACGTAGATATACATACAGTATATCGGACACTGGTGAGGCTGTTACACAAACTTACTAGTAACACTTGTACTAGGTGTAAGAAACCCTCGATTACTCATTGGCTTCATTTGGTAGACATGGGCCAACCTACTATATGTGAATTTGCACAGCTGCCAGACATGTTGGGGATATGCAAATCCAGGTATTACTATTAAGGTTTTGTTCACACATTACAGTGTTATTGCAGTACAGTCACAGGACTGCATATTCACAGTACAAATGCTGCAGTACTGCAACTTGTGAACACAGCCTAAACAACATATACTGCCTTTTCTTAACTAGACTGTTTCTCTTAAAATTTGGGACCCTTGTCTTTATTCCTATATAGCCATAGTACAATTCGGCTTTTTTTTTTTTTTTTTTTTTTTACTTTTATGTTTTGTGAGAAAACTCACCCTTCTCATTTGTTGTTGATTTGTTCATGTTTTTTTATAAAAAAAAATTTGTTCTGAAAATGTGTGGTGTGCATATTGCGGATCCACCAGGTCTTGTGATGGCCTTTAGGACATATTCACACGGGTTTGTTTAATATTCTGTAGCAATCCATGGCAAGTAATTTGAAATCCATGTCACATAAAAACAGAAGTCACATGGATGTAGTTTACCCATTGAAACTGCATTTGTTAGACCCATTAAAGAAAAAAAATTTTTTTTTTGCAGCATGAGCCAAGTGTTGTACTGAACGTTTCTTAATAATTTTTGTTTTACTCCTGTACAGAATCGGGATAACTATATTCGCTCCTGCAAACTCCTTCCAGATGGTCGCAGTCTTATTGTTGGGGGAGAGGCCAGCACTTTGTCTATATGGGACTTGGCATCACCCACTCCAAGGATAAAAGCAGAGCTCACCTCTTCTGCTCCTGCTTGCTATGCTCTTGCCATTAGTCCAGATGCCAAAGTCTGTTTCTCTTGCTGCTCTGATGGCAACATTGTAGTGTGGGACTTACAGAACCAGACACTTGTTAGGTAAGACATGTTACCAGCAGTGATCATTTGTGGACATCAGTGATTGCACTGAATCCTGCCATTAACTCTTCAGTACTGATCACTGCATCTGCAGCAATGTGGCAATTCTGATGGCCGATTTGATAACTCGCAGCACAACTGCGGGGATCAGAACAGCCATGATGGCAAACAGGGGTCTCCATGCCTGCCTCCGGCTGCTCTTACGGGATCTTCTTCTCTGGTCTGCATTTTAGCATACCAAAGAAGCAAGTCGCCGATAATACTGATCAGAACTATACCTATACATAGCACTGAACAGTATTGGCAATCTAATGATTGCTACAAAAAGTCCCCTATGGGGACATACAAATTGTGCAATGGTTATAAAAAGTTTTAAAGAAATGTTAATAAGCCCCTACCCCAAAATAGTGTTAAAAAAAATAAATTACAATAAATAAAAATAAAACAATAAAAATTAGTAAACAATTTGGTATTGGCGTGAGCATAAATGCCTGAACTATCAAAAAATAATGTTAATGAACATGTGCGGTGAATGACGGAAACATTAAAAAAAAAAAAAAAATCATCAAAAACCGATTAAAAAGTCAGAAAAGTGGTGCAAAAAATGAGAAAGGTATAGGGTCAGAATAGGGTATTTTTAACATAATTTTTTGTAAAAAAAAAAAAAAGTTTGAGATCTCCTAAAAGCAGTACAATCATAGGAAAGCATGTAAACATGGGTATTTTTTTGTGTTATCGTATTGTCCCTTAGGATAAAGAACAGCGTGAAAACAAACCCTCCAAAATTTTGCAATTCTTTTCAATTTCCCCACAAAAACAATATTGTTTGGTTTTGCTGTACATTTTATGGTAAAACTTAGTGATGTTATTACAAAGTACAATTGGTTGCGCAAAAATTAAGCTCTTTTATTTGGGTCTGAGGATGGAAATAGAAGTTATAGCTCTTAGAAAGTGAGGAGGAAAAAACAAAAATGCTAATTTCAAAATTTGCTTGGTCGTTAAGTGGTTAAAGGGCCTCTCCTTAAATGGCATGTGGCACTGTGGTCTGATTGGAAAGACTACATAACTTCCTCTACAGCAGCTGATAAGTATTGGAAGGCTTGATGATAATTTTTATTATAGAAGTAAACCTCTTAAATTTATTAACATCTGTTTGGTTTACTTCTCATAGGCAGTTCCAAGGACACACAGATGGTGCCAGCTGTATAGACATTTCTCATGATGGCACCAAACTATGGACTGGTGGTCTGGACAATACAGTTCGTTGTTGGGATCTAAGGGAAGGGAGACAGCTCCAGCAGCATGACTTCAACTCTCAGGTACCGAAGGGAGGCAATAGAAATGAGTAACTGAGGGTCTATAGGAAAAGAGCATTATGTGCATGGTCTTACAACAGTGATGCACAGCTTTTACTTTTTTCCCCTCATTATATAGATCTTTTCCTTGGGTTACTGCCCTACAGGCGAGTGGCTGGCTGTCGGGATGGAGAGCAGCAATGTGGAAGTATTACATGTTTCCAAGCCTGATAAGTACCAGCTGCATCTTCATGAAAGTTGTGTCCTGTCTTTACAGTTTGCTTCCTGTGGTGAGTATTGTGATACATACAGGTTTTTGTTACAACACTCGTTAACTCAACATGGCTGTTGCCAGTAGTGTCTGCAAGTGTTTTCTCTCCTCCTTCCTATTGAAACAAAAGGACATTCAGCTTAAAGGGGTACTCCGGTGGAAAACACTTTTTTTTTTTTTTTAAATCAACTGGTGCCAGAAAGTTAAACAGATTTGTAAATTACTTCTATTAAAAAATCTTTATCCTTCCAGTACTTTTTAGCAGCTGTATGCTACAGAGGAAATTATATGTCTTGTCCACAGTGCCCTCTGCTGACACCTGATGCCCGTATCAGGAACCGTCCAGAGCAGGAGAAAATCCTCATAGCAAACCTATGTTACTCTGGACAGTTCCTGACACAGACAGAAGTGTCAGCAGAGAGCACTGTGGACAAGACAAAAAAAGAAATTCAAAAAGCAAAGAATTTCCTCTGTAGCATACAGCTGCTAAGTACTGAAGGATAAAGATTTTTTAATACAAGTGATTTACAAATCTGTTTAAAGGGGTACTCTGCCCCTAGACATCTTATCCCCTATCCAAGGACCCCTGCGATCTCTCCTGCAGCCCCCAGAGTCATCAGCTCTCCAGAGCTAGGTTTGCTCCGTGGTTGATGACAGGGGCCAGCAGTTTGTGACGTCATGGCTCTGCCCCTTCATGACGTCACGCCCTGCCCCTTAATGCAAGTCTACGGGGGGGGGGGGGGCGTGGAAACAGTCACGCCTCCTCCCATAGACTTGCATTAAGGGGCCAGGTGTGACGTCATGAAGGGGTGGAGCCGTGACGTCAGGAACCTCCATTCCCTGTATCGTGAGTCATCACCCACGGAGCAAACGTAGCTCCGGAGAGCTGATGACTTGGGGGGCTGCAGGAGAGATCGTGGGGGTCCTCGGCAGCGGGACCCCTGCGATCAGACATCTTATCCCCTATCCTTGAATAGGGGCTAAGATATCTAGTGGCGGAGTACCGCTTTAACTTTCTGGCACCAGTTAATTTAAAAAAAAGTTTTCCACCGGAGTACCCCTTTATGGGCATGTCGGGTAGGAAGGTTCAGCCATATATATGCGGTTGACAGTCAATCTTATATGTGTATGGATAGCTTTAGTTATCATGCAGGAAAGTTACTGGGAGAATGATTGTTGTAGTCAGATTATATCTTCTATATACATGGCTTTGTATCTCAAGGCGTAAGATCTGACATATAAATGCAGCAATGGCTCTCAATGGTTTAGTCTAATAAACGTAAAGGGTAGCTTTTGTTCCCGGTAACTCTTTAGGCTAAGATGTGTGTACATTTAGTCATATAGCTCTTCTGACCATTATATAACTTGAAGTGGTATTGGCTATTAGATTTTTCCTCTGAAGTCTATCGCTTTTGAGTTGTGCCTGAGCTGGCGGGTGAAGCCAAGCCTTTATGATGGCTCCTATTGTAAGTGTCTGTATACTGGTGTTGCTTTTTACTGTAATCCTGTCTATGATGAGGAGGAGACCAGTACATAACAGCAAGTCTCAGCTTAGTAGCCAGGCTGAACAGTGCAGTGCAATAATTTAGGAATATTTTAGAATATAAATAAATGTATGAAAACATGTTGACCATTTTAAGGTAATTATCTCATGATGTATTCCTTTTAATGGGTTGGAGGCCATTGTGTCCTTTTTATAAATGTTCTAGCGGTCACAGGCCGTTTTGCGAAATAAGCAAGGTTCAATGCCTAAAGGCCTAAAGGACAGTGAGCAGTGAAGTGGCATGCTTTCTATTATGGTATGGAAACAAATTGTAGCGCTATCCCAGCTGAAACAGCCAGTCAGAGTTTCTTATCAGTGTCATTTGTTCCTGAACTTTGTACACATAATGATTTTAACGAACACTGTATGTCAGTGCGGCATAGAAGAGCTAGGGATGCATAGTGGCCCAACATTATGAAGGTTTCCCCGTTTTCTCTTGTTAGACATGTCCTCCAAGAGAGATGATAGTGGCGAGAAACGATGATAATGTATACTAAAGAAATATTCCTTATTAGCGTCTGCTTTATTTTTTTATCTCTACACAATAGCCTAAGCACTCTAGTTTACATGGGTGACTTAAAATAGGCGCTTATGTCTCTGCAGGTAAATGGTTTGTAAGTACTGGCAAGGACAATTTGTTAAATGCTTGGCGGACACCTTATGGAGCAAGCATATTCCAGGTGAGTGTTCTGTAATGGCTTAATACACTGCTTTAGAAGGATTCAGTATGGGTTAGGGTGCTTCCACACCACGTTTTTGCAATACAGTTCCTGTATCAGGTTTTTGATGAAGAACGCTTTCCTCAAAACCTGACCAAACTGTTTCAAAACGTGTACAAATTTCAACCCGTATACGGTTTGAAAAATGATGTCCTTTTCATTCCATTTTAAATAAAGTTTCACTTGTTTGATTGAACTTCCAAGAAAATAAAACTGTGCAAAGTCGAAAACCGGATGGAACCATATGCACATACGGTTCTGTACGGTTCCCATTCACTCCCATGTTTAAAAAAAAAAAAACGTTTACGGTTTAATACGGTTTTTCACCTGGACCAAAAACCGTGGTAGATTACAGTTTGGGGTACGGGTAAAAAAAAAAACGGACAAAACCGTATAAGACATAAAACGGACTAAACCGGACGATGCGTTTGACATACGGTTTATAATGTTAAGTCAATGCATATGGTTTTCTATACTGTTCCGTACGGTTTTTAACTTGAAACCGTATACGGGACCTGTATAGCAAAAACGTGGTGTGCATGTACCCTTAAACGGTTTTTGTATGAACATCAGATTGAGTCGCTGAAGAAAATGGAAAAACCTAATTGTAGATCAATTTCTTGTTTTAGTACCACAATGGGATTCTGTAGGGGATAAATTTTTTTTTTTTTTTGCCGGGCTATCTATCCCTTTATCACTATATCTCCTCTAAAGGAAAAGAGCAGACGTATTGCACATCCCCAATGTTATCAACTAATTGCCATGGTTTTAAAGAAACCAAAGCGGTCAGCTGACACCAGAACAGCTTCATTTTGAGAATGACTTGTCCTTTGGAATCTCTGGTCATACACCTTTACTTTTCATTATTAGATATAAAAGATCGATTTTATACGGTTTGTAGGGATTTGAGGGAAATTGTGTGTATCTTTTGTAAAAGAGGAAAATAAATGGAGAAGTAATAAAGTAAAATACGTGTTTGACTTGTAAAGTAGCTAAAATGTGGTGGCACTTCTCTTACTAATGAACCAACTTTGACAATTCAGATGCAGGAATGTAACTTATATGGATACATTGCTCACTTCAGATTTTGGGGGGGATTCTATCAAGGTGTATCACTAATTCTTATATCATATTAAAGGAGTACAAAAACGTATCCCCCATCCAAAGGGTAGGGAATAGATGTCAGATTGCAGGTGGTCTAACCCGCATCTAGCCCCCTCCTCCCTTGCAGTCTCCTGCACGGCACTCCGGTACTACTCCTGAATGGGGCGTTTGATCACTGCACAAAGCCCTTCTCAATGCAGCTCTATGGAAGAGCCGGAGTGCTGCAATCAGCAATCACCGACTCTCCCATAGAGCTGCATTGAGGGGGCGCGTCTGCCGCCGCTTTGTACGGTGGTATACACGCCGGGGCCCTGTACGCAATCTGACACTTATCCCCCAATCCTAAATTTTTATATCCCAGAGTACCACTTTAAGGAAAATGTAGACAACCCATCTGGGTTTGCTTAGGCATTTGTCTTTTTCTGGTTTTCCATAACTGTTTGTTTTTTTGCAGTCGAAAGAATCTTCATCTGTTTTGAGCTGTGATGTTTCCACTGATGACCAGTTCATTGTCACAGGTTCCGGTGACAAGAAAGCCACAGTTTATGAGGTTATTTACTGATGGCCTCAGGCTTCAATATGGATTCCCCTTCTACTGCAAGAACCCACAAAGGGTTATCATCTGTCCTTTGGGTTAGTTCTGTTTTTAGGTGTATATTTTATCAGTATCGGCCAGCGTGTATTTAATAATAAAACTGGAGAAAATAATGCTTGTTGTCTCTCATGCATGTTGGTCTGCATTTCTAAAGGCCATATGCTTTCTTTTTTTTTTTTTAATTAAGCGACTTTCTAAATAATCTACATAAAAAATTTCTTACCATTTAGCTGCTACTCTGAAAAAGTCAATGTATGGAAAGTCAACCAGATTTTCTGCCTGCTGAGTGTAAGGCTGCATTTACATCACGTTTTGCCACTATGACTGGGCACTTCCTTATCCCAGCCGGACCGGCGACAAATCTCATTCATTAAAATGAGTCGGCCAAAGTCAAATAGTGGCTTAGGTCGGCCCATTTTTGCCCTGTATCCATTTTGTGACTGGGCTTTAAAACCGTGGTATACTGCGGTGTTAAGGCTGAAGGAAAAGAGAAGAGCAAAGGGTAGTCTGCAGCGGAGAAACGAGTACAGAGAAAAATAGACCCCTCACAGTAAGTTGCAGGGGTTGAAGAAGCAAAAGTAAAAAAAAATAATAAAAAATATTAGAAATTTTTTGCACCATAATTAGTTCAAATGATGTTAAAAGGGACATTCAGATGTGTTCCATCTCCTGGTATCCAGATGTATTTTACTTATGATTTATTTAAAACGACCTTTAGATTACTATCCATAATTTTTAAGTTTCTATAAAATCATCATCAAGACAATTTAAATATATTTTCAACAAGGGATTATAACAGAAAATGTCTCAAACCTAGTAAAACTGCAGTGAGATATTCCGGGGACCACTAAAACTATTTCATACATAATTCATCCAGTGTCATTAGAACACAAACCTTTCTATAGATGCACGACAAGGACAATTATATTGTAGAGGGACACCACATATGTATGTAAATTTCTTGGTATGCTTTAAATGCTGGACGCTCCAGTGGGCAGCATGTAGCAATGCTTTTGTTCCTGCAGCAGCCAGTCAATATCCATCAGTGCTTGTGAATGAGCTCACTGGTGGGTCTACAGGAGCCTATTCTTTGGAGCCACAGATTGTACACTCATTCATAGGGTGATCTTTGGGTGTCTCTGGAAGCATGCATGGCCTTACTATGTTGTGCTGCTAAAGTTGTCGGGCTTTGGCTTTTTTTTTTTTCTTCTCAATGAAAATACATCATAGCTGTACTCTATGCAGATCAGTGCAGTAGCACTAGTGGAGAAAATGGGTTCAAATCTACTGCCCATCCAGTCGTGCCTTCAGTGCCTAGCAAACACTGGTAAACTGCATTGTATTTGGTTTTCAGTTTGAACTCTTTCTATTGCCAGGTAGATCACAAAAATCTGTAAACAAGCTATGTCCATGGTTCCGTCTCTTGCAGTTGCTTGACACTTCACTTCTAAAGCTTTCTACTTTGGGATGTGGGTATGCCCATAACAGGACCCTATAAGGTGGTATGACAAACCATGTTTGCACACAATAAAAACAGGATTCGAAATAGTTTTCCTAAATGCATAGTAATAAAATTAATATTATACCTGTTAGCCAAAAGAACCAGAACACAACATCACATCCATGTCTGTTTAGACTTTACATAACTGGACCAAGGATATTGATCCACAATTATTTTAAATCTACATGTAAACCCCCCCCAAAAAGTACGAGTGAAAAGTGCTCGAGGATTTATCGGATGCAGTTACAGGTGTTAACTTATGTACTTGGCCTTAGGTGCTAACCTACTCAGCCTCAGTACTAAATTGTTGTTCAAGGAGACGTGTAGATTTATTACTTTTGCTGTTGTTCATCTCAGCAAATTCCACAAATTGTCGAGAAACCTGATTTGCAACTCCACTAGTTTTCTTTACTCCTTCATACATACATATATTATTTATTATCCAACCACTTTATAATATCATTAGGCAGCTTGGCATTGAAAGGGGCTTGATGAGTGTTTGTAAGCAAGAACTAGGAGCAGAACATGAACTACGGTATAAAGACTTGTACATCTTCTGAGTTATGGGCCCACTTCTGGCTTTGGATTCCAAATGCTGATGCTAGTGTGGCTCCATTCTAGAGCTGGACATTTCAAAAGAGATTGATTGGAATCTATTAATTATTGCAGAAAAGCATTTTTCAAACATTTTTTGGGAACAATTTTCCTTTGACAAAATGAGGTCCTGTTCTCAGGTAGAAGAATGTTTATTCACATTTAAAACTCATGGTGTTTTGAACACCATGAGTTTTAAAGTGTACGTCAAATCACAGAAAACAATAATTCATATATATGTCACTCATTACTAGGTCATGCAGATGATTTACATGTCTTTTTTGTGTATAACTTCTGTATTTGGCCCACAAATCCCTCTGCTACTCACTCATTCTGACATCCACTGCTCAGGAAAGGTGCGCGTCCAAGGCAAGCACTAAGCCTGCCCTCACTCATGCATTCACTTCCTCAGCTGTGCTGTGTCTCTTCATTCAATCGCTGCTCTGTGTTCAGACAGGAGTCTGATAGGACAGGAGTGAGTGCAGAGGAGTGCTAGTCCTGACCTCACTTACTGGACTTTGTCCCAGCCTGTGCTTCAGCTGGGACAAAGATGTTGCTGCAGCCGGACCGTATCATGTTCTAGATTGTTAGGGACCCGGCCCTCAGTGTTTTATAAAAAAATAAAAGCCATTTCTATAAAAAGGAAGTCAACATCTTTTATGAAGTATATTAGAAAGTTTAAATGGGCACTGTCAGGTACAAAAATGCTTGATATGTTGTAAAGCATGCAGAACCAATAGGTTTCACAATTGCTTTAATTAGAAAATTTTCAGTATTTCATGCTGAAAAAGCCAGTCAAGCTACTGCCACCCCCTGCCTGCTTGAACACATACTAGTTGTGCTGTGTCCATGCGTCATCAACTATGTCATGGACACAATTCCTTGATTGACAGCTGTGAGTGCAGGGCTCACAACTAGAGGAAAAATCCTCCCACTGTCAGCTTGTGTCCCGTTACTGTCAGTGAGGACAAGCTGGGAGTTGTAGTTTTGCTAATGCCAGAGGAGATGTGAACAGACACAGTGAGGCCACGCCCCCTCCCTTTGAGAGGAATTCAGACTAGTGAGCTAAATTAAAAGTGTAATAAAAAAATAAAGGTGCTAGACACATAAAAATTAGATGTACATGGTCAGGATTAGGTACTGAGTGATATATTTAAAAAAAAATGTTCTTGTTGGATCTTATGGGTACGCTTTAATGTTTTGCCAAGATGTACAACATATAAAAAGTTTTTGTATCTGACAGTGCCCAGTTAAGGTCTTGTTGTACATGTATCAGCACTGGTGTGGTACAAGTCTGCACTGCACTAATCACGTAATTTTTGCTATTATAAATGGCTGCAGTTGACATAAAGGATCACTGCAGTCTAACATTTCTAGTAAAATTCAGACACTTCTCTTATGCTACCTTTTGGCTGGCTTAACAGACTGATGGCATACATTATTAAAGGGGTACTCCGGTGGGAAAAAAAATGTTTTCAAATCAACTGGTGCCAGAAAGTTATACAGATTTGTAAATTACTTTCTATTTAAAAATCTTAATCTTTCCAGTACTTATTAGCTGCTGTATACTACATAGAAGGTTTTGTAGTTCTTTCCAGTCTGACCACAGTGCTCTCTGCTGCTACCTCTGTCTCTGTCTGGAACTGTCCACAGCAGGAGAGGTTTCCTATGGGGATTTACTCCTACTCTGGACAGTTTCTGACATGACCCAAAGTGGCAGCAGAGAGCACTGTGGTCAGACTAGAAAGAACTACACATTTTTTATTCTGCTTTTTTTTTTTTTTTTTTTTGGAGGCAAGGTGACCAAAATTACCAGTTCTTTTTCCAAGAATATACAACAAACGAGGAAACCTGTTTAATACACATCTGAAATCGGAAATAAACATTCAGTAGAAAAGTAAAAGAAAGCTAATAAAACAAATGAACATCCAAACAATTAAGCAAGGTAGTGTCCTTAGCGAACACAACAAAAGAATTCCTTTGGTAGAGGACAATCATGACAGGATATTCAAGCAGATTTCTAAGCTTATTACATAATAAGTGTTGGAGAACTTTTCTTAAATAAATAGGTTAAAGGGGTATTCCGGGCAAAAACATCTTATCCCCCTGTGATCTCCCTGCAGCCGCCTGCAATCTATGCAGAGCTGCGTCCCCAGTTTCGGAAACCTATACGTAATGGGGAAGGGGGGGGGGTGGGTAACTCTACCGATACCTAATGGGGAAGGGGGGCGGTAACTCTGCCTATACCTAATGGGGAAGGGGGGGGACTGGACTCTATACCTATGGGGAAAAGGGGGGGGGGCTGGACTCTATACCTATGGGGAAAGGGGGGAGCAAACTGCTTTGTGTGTATGTATATATATATTATGCACAAGTGCGGCTTGAGTTTGTGCTTTAAGGTGCACACCCTAATGCAATACGCTGCGCACGCCTATGTACATGCTGGCCTCATCCATCAGTTAACATGAGTAATTAACCTTCCGGGGTCAGATGGGTTGTCTTGGATCTTAAGATAAAACAGATATTTAGAAAAATAGAAACAAGAAAAAGGTAAAAAAAAAATTAAAAAAAAAAATATGAGAACGAAAGATAAAGCATGAGCCTGCATGGCCCCACTTCAACCCACAAGAACTATGTTGAGGCCAGACTATCGTCAAACAAGTCCCACGGTTGCCACACCTTCTGGAAGAGGAGTAACTTGTTTTCTATGATGGCCGAGAGATATTCCATCTGCCTTCTCTGATTCTATCAAGTAACACTCGTGTAGGTGGAACATCTGAACATTAGGGTATGTCCTCTTGTGGGAATGTATGAGCTGCAGGAATATGTCCCATAGCAGGAAGGGGTTAAAGGGTTTTTTAGTAGTTGGGGGGGGGGGGGGTAGACAAAACCTCACTTACCAATAAGCCCCCTCCCCCCCCTTGTCTTCCAGCTTCTGACAGGAGTGCTTGGTGCACCCCCTTCTTCATTTTTAAGAGGCCATAAATTCCAAGGCCTGTACATGAAAGTACAATAAACATGAACTTTGTGAGTGACAGGCTGGTACAGAGGACCTTGTCCAAGAAGGCTTACCTCAGCTTTTACTTAGCAGTGCATAACATCCACTCTAGAATAGATCATCTATTTCACTTCTACCATCTGCTGGACATGACCCCAAAGTGTTCCATGCACATATTTCTGTGGTTTGATCATGTTTCAGCATTAGGGGCATTGGGAAGCTATTAATCTCTTCCTAGAGAACAATGAAGGCCCAGTGACAATTTGCTGAATGTTGTGGCTTATGCGGCAGACCTCTTCAAAGCTATCTTTGAGTTCTGACACCATGGCCAAGATTCCACAGGACCTACAATACAGTGGGGGTATTTGAAGTGTGTCTTTGTTGCCCATGGAGCTCGTATTAAAAAGAGGAGACTAAAGAAGTTGACTGAATCTGATGTTTTGGTTTTATGCTGGGATTTCTCACTGCGGTGTTACTGGTTAAGCCATGAGGCCATTGGCCGCTACGTGTGTATGGCTTAGACCAAATGTGGCAGCTACAGTGTAAGAGCCCAACCATAGAAGTACCCTCTCACATGTATTCCATTTAAAAGTAATTGCTCTTCTGAGTGTTGCTGTGTAAGAGGGGGCGTGAAAGAGGAGTTACAAAAACAGGAGTTTGAAAGCAGGAGGTTGAGATCGCTGTGAGTGTTAATTTCTGAACCCACAAGGTCTACAAAAAATGTTAAGTGTAATTTTGACTGTCTGTTTTTTCCTATACATTTGTGAAATCCCCATAACTAGATGGCCTCCATGTTGGAAAATGCAGTCCAATGTACATCCTGTTCAATGTATGCAATCCTTGAACAACAGTTTGAGGGTGCAAATTGTTGTGCGAGATGTGTGCTAGTTGTCCGTTTGGAAGCCCAGATCCTGGATCTAGAGGGGCGACTGGCAACAATGAGAAGCATTAACAACATGGAGAGGAGTCTCGTGCTCACTGAGCAGGCACTCTCGGGAATAGAGGTGGGGGAGGACAGTGGGACGGAGTTGCAGGACAGTCAGGCAGTTAGCTGGGTTACAGTTAGAAAGAGGGGTAGGGGAAAAAGTGTCAGGGAGGCTAGTCCTGAACTGGCACACCCCAACAAGTTTGCCCGCTTGGCAGATGAGGGGGATGCCATTACAGAGCTAGCAGAACTGCAGCAGGATACCGCCTCTGACCGCCAGGGGGGTGTCTGCTCCAGTAAGGAGGGAGGGAGGAGTACAGGGCAGGCCAGACAGGTACTAGTGGTGGGGGACTCAATTATTAGGGGGACAGACAGGGCAATCTGTCACAAAGACCGGGATCGCCGAACAGTGTGTTGTCTGCCTGGCGCACGAGTTCGGCACATCGCGGATCGGGTTGACAGGTTGCTGGGCGGGGCTGGAGAGGACCCAGCAGTCATGGTACATATTGGCACCAATGACAAAGTAAGAGGTAGGTGGAGTGTCCTTAAAGGGGTAGTCCAGTGGTGAAAAACTTATCCCCTATCGTAAGGATAGGGGATAAGTTTGAGATCGCGGGGGGTCCGACCGCTGGGGCCCCCTGCGATCTCTCTGTACGGGGCCCCGGCTCTCCGCCGAGATAGCGGGTGTCGACCCCCGCACGAAGCGGCGGCCGACACGCCCCCTCAATACATCTCTATGGCAGAGCCGGAGATTGCCGAAGGCAGCGCTTCGGCTCTGCCATAGAGTTGTATTGAGGGGGCGTGTCGGCCGCCGCCTCGTGCGGAGGTCGACACGCCCCCTTCCCGCCGGCTGTCGGGGCTCCATACAGGAGATCTCGGGGGGCCCCAACGGTCGGACCCCCCGCGATCTGCAACTTATCCCCTATCCTTAGGATAGGGGATAAGTTGCTCACCACTGAATCACCACTGGACTACTCCTTTAAAAATGATTTCAGGGACTTAGGCCGCAAGCTTAAGGCAAGGACCTCCAAGGTAATATTTTCTGAAATATTGCCTGTACCATGAGCCACACCAGAGAGGCAGCGGGAGATCAGGGAGGTAAACAAGTGGCTCAGAAGCTGGTGTAGGAAGGAAGGGTTTGGGTTCATGGAGAACTGGGCTGACTTCGCTGTCGGTTACCGGCTCTACCGTAGGGACGGGCTGCACCTCAATGGGGAGGGTGCAGCTTTGCTTGGGGAGAAGATGGCTAGAAGGGTGGAGGGAGAAGATGGCTAGGGACTTGGGGGGAGGGAACCTACAGCAAAGAGGGGGAAGATAGTGTAGATAGAGAGGTGGGAATTATAAATGTACCTGGGGGTGGAGCGGAGGGAGGGGTTAGAATAGTTAATAGGAATAGGCTTCATAGGAAAATAAAACTTACACCCTTGAATCCCATTAACCCCAATAACATAAAGGATGGAAATGTAAAGTGTATGTTCACAAATGCCAGAAGCCTAGCAAATAAAATGGGGGAGCTTGAGGCCTTTATACTGGAGGAACATATTGATATAGTTGGGGTCACTGAGACATGGCTGGACTCCTCGCATGACTGGGCTGTCAATCTGCAGGGGTTTACATTGTTTCGCAAGGATAGAATGAACAGAAAAGGTGGTGGAGTCTGTCTGTATGTAAGAAGTGGTATGAAAGTCAGTGTGAACGATGCCATAGTGTGTGATGATTCTGAGGAGGTGGAATCACTGTGGGTAGAATTACAAAAGGAGGGAAATACTGAAAAAATAATATTTGGGGTAATCTACAGACCCCCTAATATCACTGAAGAGATAGATGTTCGGCTTCATAAACAAATAGAGAGGGCCGCCCGGGCAGGTACAGTGGTAATAATGGGAGATTTTAACTATCCAGATATAGATTGGGGTCCGGGGTTGGCTAAAACTACAAAGGGGCGACAATTCCTAAATTTATTGCAGGATAATTTTATGGGCCAGTTTGTGGAGGACCCAACAAGAAGTGATGCCTTGTTGGATCTGATCATTTCCAACAACGCAGAGCTGGTTGGTAATGTAACTGTGCGGGAAAACCTTGGTAATAGCGACCACAATATAGTTACTTTTGACTTAAAATGTAGAAAACAAAGACAGACGGGGAAGGCAAAAACATATAACTTTAAAAAGGCAAACTTCCCTGGGCTGAGGGCTGCACTACAGGACATAGACTGGGGGGAGGTGTTCTCAAATACTGATACAGAAGGTAAATGGGACATCTTTAAATCAACTCTACATAACTATACAGCTAAATATATACCAAAGGGGAACAAATATAAACGATTAAAACTAAATCCTACATGGCTGACACATGATGTTAAAAGAGCAATAAACAACAAAAAAAATTGCCTTAAAAAAATACAAATCTGATGGGTCAGCGATAACATTTAAACAGTACAAAGAGCTTAATAAAATCTGTAAAAATGTAATAAAAACAGCAAAAATTCAAAATGAGAGACAGGTGGCCAAAGAAAGCAAAACTAATCCTAAATATTTTTTTAGATATATAAATGCAAAAAAAAAAAGGACAGAGCATGTAGGACCCCTTAATAATGATAATGGGGAGGTTGTCACGGGCAATCAAGAGAAGGCGGAGCTACTGAATGGGTTCTTTAGTTCTGTATACACTATGGAAGAAGGAGCTGACATTGGCCAGGTCAGTGCTGGTAACACATCATGTAATGTACTGAACTGGCTTAATGTAGAGATGGTACAAGGTAAGTTAAGTGATATAAATGTAAGCAAATCCCCAGGGCCGGATGGACTACACCCAAGAGTTCTTAGAGAGGTAAGTTCAGTAATATCTGTACCCCTGTTCATGATATTTAGAGATTCTATGGTGTCTGGTATTGTGCCAAGGGACTGGCGCAAGGCGAATGTGGTGCCAATCTTCAAAAAGGGCTCTAGGTCTTCCCCAGGAAACTATAGACCGGTAAGTTTAACGTGCATTGTGGGTAAATTGTTTGAAGGACTTATAAGGGATTACATACAGGAATACATAGGGGATAATTGTATTATAAGTGATAGCCAGCATGGGTTTACTAAGGATAGAAGTTGTCAAACCAATCTAATTTGCTTTTATGAAGAGGTGAGTAGAAGCCTTGACAGAGGAATGGCTGTGGATATAGTGTTTCTGGATTTTGCTAAAGTGTTTGATACTGTCCCTCATAGACGTCTGACAGGTAAGTTAAGGTCTTTGGGTTTGGAAACTTTAGTTTGCAACTGGATTGAACACTGGCTCATGGATCGTACCCAGAGAGTGGTGGTCAATGATTCGTACTCTGATTGGTCCCCGGTAATTAGTGGTGTACCCCAAGGTTCAGTACTGGGCCCGCTGTTGTTTAATTTATTTATCTATGATATGGTGGATGGTATTAACAGCTCTGTTTCTATCTTTGCAGATGACACCAAGCTTTGTAGCACGGTACAGTCTATAGAGGATGTGCATAAGTTACAAGATGACTTGGATAGACTAAGTGTCTGGGCATCCACTTGGCAAATGAGGTTCAATGTGGATAAATGTAAAGTTATGCATCTGGGTACTAATAACCTGCATGCGTCGTATGTCTTAGGGGGGATTAAACTGGCAGAGTCACTGGTAGAGAAGGATCTGGGTGTACTTGTAGATCACAGACTACAGAATAGCATGCAATGTCAGGCTGCTGCTTCCAAAGCCGGCAGGATATTGTCATGTATCAAAAGAGGCATGGACTCAAGGGACAGGGACATAATACTCCCCCTTTATAAAGCATTGGTACGGCCTCACCTGGAATATGCTGTTCAGTTTTGGGCACCTGTCCATAAAAGGGACACTGCGGAGTTGGAAATGGTGCAGAGACGTGCGACTAAACTAATATGGGGCATGGAACATCTTAGCTATGAGGAGCGATTAAAGGAGTTACAATTGTTTAGTCTTGAGAAGAGACGTTTAAGGGGGGATATGATAAACGTATATAAGTATATTAATGGCCCATACAAAAAATATGGAGAAAAACTGTTCCAGGTTAAACCCCCCCAAAGGACGAGGGGACACTCCCTCCGTCTGGAGAAGAAAAAGTTTAGTCTCAAGGGGCGACACGCCTTCTTTACCGTGAGGACTGTGAATTTATGGAACGGTCTACCTCAGGAACTGGTCACAGTAGGAACAATTAACAGCTTTAAAACAGGATTAGATACATTTATGGAACAAAATAACATTAATGCTTATGAAGAAATATAAAATCCCATCCCTTCCCCAATATCGCGCCACACCCCTACCCCTTAATTCCCTGGTTGAACTTGATGGACATATGTCTTTTTTCGACCGTACTAACTATGTAACTATGTAACTATGTAATTGTGTTGGATCTGTGGAGGTCCAAGGTTGAGGCACCAATCGAAATCCAGAACAGTGACCCAGGGGCGGTTTGTCTGTTCCCTTCACTTCAATGAAATTCCTGCAGTGGAAATTCTGCTGTGTGAATGGGACAGCAAAATCCCATTGAAGTGTATTGACTCTAAATTAATGCAGAATTCCATACAGAAATTTTGGCATGTGAACAAAGCCTGGAAAGGCTGAAAAAAACTTATGTCCATCTAGTTCAGTCTATTACTTTTATACTGTTAATTGAGAGGACGGAAAAGGAAACATGAGGTAATGGTGTATCCAAGCCCACTTTGCTCACATAATAGTACTACCTAATCCAGTCAAGGACCTTTCAAGCTTATGGCAACTTTAGACCAATTTTAGGTCAGTTTCACAAGACATTCAAAGGGGATCGGTCAGCTGCATATGCCGTTCCAAACTGCTGACTTTGTTAGATATGTTATAGGGCAAGGAGATTCATATGTTTTTGCACTTCTATAAAGTTGAAAAATGCTTTTATTCTCTGGCGGAAGGTGTCGGGGACATACCCAAGTCCCTAAATTGCTGGGGACTAGAACACTTCCTTGCTTCCTTCCCATCCCTGTTTGATTGACAGTCAGGGCTCAGTTCCCAGTGTTGTGCATACCAATTTTGCGCAAGTGTGAGATTAAAGAGGTACTTCGCTGCCCCAGTGCTGGGAACATTTTGTTCAGAATGCTTGGAGCAGGTGGCAGGGGTCGTGACGTCACGCCACACCCCCTCCCATAGACTTGCATTGATGGGGCGTGGCATAATGTCAAGGGGGCGTGGTCGTGACGCCACGAACGCCGGGTGCTGCACAGAGATCGTGGGGGTCCCCAGCTGCGGGAGCCCTGCGATCAGACATCTTATCCCTTGTCCATAGGATATGTTTAGGGGTGGAGTACCCCTTTAAGAAACTAGTGCTGGAAGCTGAGCCCTGACTGTCAATCAAACAGGAATGGGAGGGGAAACACTGAGGTATTCCAGCCCTCTAACATTTGGCTCCTTTCTCTTATCTTTCCCCCCTTTGGATAGGGGATAAGATGTCTAAGGCTGGAATGCCCCTTTAAGGTCAGGGGAGTTTCAAGGCCGTGAACCTTAAATTTCAGCAGGATAGTTTCAGTGCATCTGCGTGCACAGGGATGCTGGCCTGGGTGAAGAAGGGCAGCAAAAAGCCACTTCTCTCTGGGAAAAACATCTAAGACAGATTTCACTGCAAACTCTGTTAAAGTTATATTCTTTTATTGTTTTCACACTGTTTGGAACATCTGGAAAAATGAAAGAAGAAAAAGTAAGTGTTACCACGGGCCTTGTCATGCTAACAGTAACAAATCCTGAGACCATTCATGGATGAAAAGAAACCCCACACAAGGGAGTGGGCTCCACCACACTGACGGTATCTAAACATCCTACATGAGCAACGTCTCCCAGCAAGAGTACTTTGGTGATGAACAATGCTTTTTCCAGCTGCTGGAGACCACGTTACAAGGCAAAAGTGATAACGAAGTGGCTCTGAAAACAAAATATTGAAGTTTTGGGTCCATGGCCTTGAAAATCCCCAGATCTCAATCCTGTTGAGAACCTGTGGTCAATCCTCAAATACTGGGTGGACATACAAAAAAAACTGAAATTGTGATAAACTCCAAGCACTGGTTAGGCAGGAATCGGTTGTAATCAGTCAGGATTTGGCCAAGAAGTCTTGAATAAGAAGGGTCTTATATATTGCTTATAATTGTAATCGCTGATGTCCGTCATTACTGGCAGGTCCCCCCAGTCCATGAAGCCAGCTCCCAGACCCCTCCGAATATAGAAGTGATAGAGGATTCCATTGCACTCAGGGACCAAATAACAAGTAATACAAGTCTATGGAGGAGGGAGATGGGAGGGGAAAGTGCCTGGGAACACACAGTACACAGAAAGACAGTAGAGACAATTCTCACCCAGGGGTTTAACCCCTTAACAACGCAGGACGTATATATACATCCTGCGCTGGCTCCCGCGATATGAAGCGGGATTGCACCGCGATCCCGCATCATATCGCGTCGGTCCCGGCACTCATCAACGGCCGGGACCCGCGGCTAATACCACACATCGCCGATCGCGGCGATGTGCGGTATTAACCCTTTAGAAGCGGCGGTCAAAGCTGACCGCTGCTTCTAAAGTGAAAGTGACCCGGCTGCTCAGTCGGGCTGTTCGGGACTGCCGCAGTGAAATCGCGGCGTCCCGAACAGCTTACAGGATACCGGGAGGACCCTTACCTGCCTCCTCGGTGTCCGATCGACGAATGACTGCTCCGTGCCTGAGATCCAGACAGGAGCAGTCAAGCGCCGATAATGCTGATCACAGGCGTGTTAATACACGCCAGTGATCAGCATTAGAGATCAGTGTGTGCAGTGTTATAGGTCCCTATGGGAGCTATAACACTGCAAAAAAAGGTTTAAAAAAGTGTTAATAAAGGTCATTTAACCCCTTCCCTAATAAAAGTTTGAATCACCCCCCTTTTCCCATAAAAAAAATAACAGTGTAAAAAAAACAAAAAAACATGTGGTATCGCCACGTGCGTAAATGTCCGAACTATAAAAATATATCATTAATTAAACCGCACGGTCAATGGCGTACATGCAAAAAAAGCGTATTTTTGGTCACTTTTTATACCATTAAAAAATGAATAAAAAGTGATCAAAAAGTCCGATCAAAACAAAAATCATACCGATAAAAACTTCAGATCACGGTGCAAAAAATTAGTCCTCATACCGCCCTGTACGTGGAAAAATAAAAAAGTTATAGGGGTCAGAAGATGACATTTTTAAACGTATAAATTTTCCTGCATGTAGTTATGATTTTTTTTCAGAAGTGCGACAAAATCAAACCTATATAAGTAGGGTATCATTTTAACCGTATGGACCTACAGAATAATAAGGTGTCATTTTTACCAAAATATGCACTGCGTAGAAACGGAAGCCCCCAAAAGTAACAAAATGGCGTTTTGTCTTAGATTTTGTCTCACAATGATTTTTTTTTTCGTTTTGCCGTGAATTTTTGGGTAAAATGACTAATGTCACTGCAAAGTAGAATTGGTGACACAAAAAATAAGCCATAATATGGATTTTTAGGTGGAAAATTGAAAGGGTTATGATTTTTAAAAGGTAAGGAGGAAAAAACGAAAGTGCAAAAACTGAAAAACCCTGAGTCCTTAAGGGGTTAAACACAATTTAGACTGCTCACTGCTACTATACATCCCTGCTGCTGCTCTTAACCTCTTAAGGACCCATGACGTATGCATACGTCATGGGTCCCGGTCCTGCGATATAACGCGGGGTCACACGGTGACCCCGCATCATATCGCGGCGGGCCCGGCGTCATAGTGAAGCCGGGACCCGCCTCTAATAGCGCGCGGCACTGATCGCTGTGCCGCGCGCTATTAACCCTTTAGCCGTGCGCTCAAAGCTGAGCCGCGCGGCTAAAAACGAAAGTAAAAGTGCCCGGCTAGCTCAGGGAGCTGTTCGGGATCGCCGTGGTATAATCGCGGCATCCCGAACAGCTGTAGCACAGGAGGAGGTCTTCTTACCTTCTCCTGTGCTGTCCGATCGCCGAATGAATGCTTCAAGCCTGAGATCCAGGCTTGAGCATTCAATCGCCGAAAACACTGATTGATCCATTCCTATGGAGATGGATCAATCAGTGTAAAAGATCAGTAAATGCAATGTTATAGCCCCCTATAGGAGCTATAATATTGCATAAGAAAAGTGTCAAAAAATCATTAACCCTTTCAATTATCCCTTCCCCTAATAAAAGTTTAAATCACCCGGCATTTCCAAAAATAAAAAAAACATTATGTAAATAATAATAAAAATAAACATATGTGGTATCGCCGCGTGCGGAAATGTCCGATTTATAAAAATATACCGCTTTTTAAACCGCTCGTTCAATGGCGTACGCGCAAAAAAATTCCAAAGTCCAAAATAGCGCATTTTTGATCACTTTTTATACCACAAAAAAGTTAATAAAAAGTGATCAAAAAGTCTGATCAGAACAAAAATGGTACCGCTAAAAACTTCAGATGACGGCGCAAAAAATGAGTCCTCAAAGCGCCCTGAACACAGAAAAATAAAAAAGTTATAGGGGTCAAAAGATGACCATTTTAAACGTATAAATTTTCCTGCATGTATTCATGATTTTTTTCGGAAGTGATACAAATTCAAACCTATACAAGTAGGGTATCATTTTAACCGTATGGACCTACAGAATAAAGATAAGGTATCATTTTTGACAAAAAAATGTACTGCGTAAAAATAGAAGCCCCCAAAACTTACAAAATAGTGTTTTTTTCATCAATTTTGTCGCACATTGATTTTTTTTCCCGTTTCACCGTAGATTTTTGGGTAAAATGACTAATGTCATTACAAAGTAGAATTAGTGATGCAAAAATTAAGCCATTATATATAATTTTAGGTGAAAATTTTTAAGAGTTATGATTTTTTAAAGTTAAGGAGGAAAAATTGAAAATGAAAAAACGGAAAAAGCCCGGGTCCTTAAGGGGTTAAGCTGTGTATAGAAACATAGAAGTGCAGAATCTCCGCTGTATTGGCATTATATGGTAAAATGCATGGTTAGGCTCCACTCACCAGCTCTGGGAGATAAAAATTATAGAAGTCTTGCAGAGCAAAAAACAGCCAAAAATGCTATATACAAATTATATAATGTCCAGAAACTGTGCCTTATGTACACACAGAGCAGCTTATCCTGGAAAATAACCGGAAACAATTGGTAAGCTTTAAAGTGCCTACTTTTGGCACATAAGCTTTAAAATTGGACCATGGAACAATAACAAAAAAAAAATAAAATAAAAAAAAAGGCGACCTGATATGGTTAATAATGTTTCACCAGGTAGAAGGATGAATGCCTGTACGTCACTTACCTGAAGAAGAAATTACACTATGGCACTTCAATTAAAGGCATGAAACCAGAAACAATGTAATGTTCTGGAAAATGGATCCCGGCATCAAGGTGGTTGAGGCCGGGACCCATTTCACCACTTGGGATCGCTCTCCTTTACCATTGTGTTAGCATAAGGAATTGACAACATAGCCAATAAAAGCAGCAGGCGCAGTATTCCACACCTTTATGAATCTTCTGCAATGTATTTACTACTTGCAGTATCCTGTAAACAGTACTATAGTTGTCAGTTCTTGGCCTGCACGCCAATACATTATCAGACTGTAAGAACAGAACGTTTCGTCTTTTTTTTTTTTTAAACAAGATAAACAGCCCCCAGTCTAGATCACAACACGTTCTTAAATGGAAAGTGGGCTCTCTGGAGGAGATTTATCAAAACCTGGTTAGAGGAAAAGTTGCTGAGTTACCCATAGCAACCAATCAGATCACTTCTTTCATTTTTCAAACTGCCTCTGAGAAATGAAAGCGATCTGATTGGTTGCTCTGAGCAACTTTTCCTCTGGACAGGTTTTGACAAAGGTCATTTGCTATCACCAATATACTGTATAATGTCATACAGTTACCCAATTATTAGGAATCCTTTAAAACTTAGAAACTCAGAAAACAGAACAGATAAAAACACTGATACACCGAATAGTAATAACTAGATAGATAGATAGATAGATAGGGGATAAGATGTCTGATCACAGGGGTGTCACCGCTGGGGACCCCCGCAATCTCTAATGCAGACACCCACCTGTGTGAGCTGCACGCAGCGCTGGAGGCTCCGAGTCTGAAGCCTCACGACTATGGGGCCAGAGTATCGTGATGTCACAACTCCGCCCCTGTATGATGTCATACCCAGCCCCCTCAAGGCAAGTCTATGGGAGGAGGCATGACGGCCGTCACTCCCCCTTCTATAGATTTGCATTGAGGGGGCGGGACGTGTTGGCACACGTGGGCAGAGTCGTGATGTCACGATACTCCGGCCCTGTAGTTGTGAGGCTTCAGACTCGGAGCCTCCAGCGCTGCGTGCAGCTCACACAGGTTGTTGTCTGCATTAGAGATTGTGGGGTCCCCAGCGGCTACACCCCTGTAATCAGACATCTTATCCCCTATCTACAAAATGGAGGGGATTGGATATGAAATGGGGAGAAATTAGCTTAATTCCTCCTCCGCATTTCATGTGCCTGACCTAGTATAGTGTAGTCCGCATACTCTCCTGGCCTGGTATAGTGTAGTCCGCACACTCTCCTGGCCTAGTATAGTGTAGTCCACATACTCTCCTGGCCTGGTATAGTGTAGTCCGCATACTCTCCTGGCCTGGTATAGTGTAGTCCGCATACTCTCCTGGCCTGGTATAATGTAGTCCGCATACTCTCCTGGCCTGGTATAATGTAGTCCGCATACTCTCCTGGCCTGGTATAGTGTAGTCCGCATACTCTCCTGGCCTGGTATAGTGTAGTCCGCATACTCTCCAAGCCTAGTATAGTGTAGTCCGCACACTCTTCTGGCCTGGTATAGTGTAGTCCACGTACTCACCTGGCCTGGTAAAGTGTAGTCCGCACACTCTCCTGGCCTGGTATAGTGTAGTCCCTGTACTCTCCTGGCCTGGTATAGTGTAGTCCGCATACTCTCCTGGCCTGGTATAGTGTAGTCCGCATACTCTCCTGGCCTGGTATAATGTAGTCCGCATACTCTCCTGGCCTGGTATAATGTAGTCCGCATACTCTCCTGGCCTGGTATAGTGTAGTCCGCATACTCTCCTGGCCTGGTATAGTGTAGTCCGCATACTCTCCAAGCCTAGTATAGTGTAGTCCGCACACTCTTCTGGCCTGGTATAGTGTAGTCCACGTACTCACCTGGCCTGGTAAAGTGTAGTCCGCACACTCTCCTGGCCTGGTATAGTGTAGTCCCTGTACTCTCCTGGCCTGGTAAAGTGTAGTCCCTGTACTCTCCTGGCCTGGTATAGTGTAGTCCGCACACTCTCCTAGCCTGGTATAGTGTAGTCCGCATACTCTCCTAGCCTGGTATAGTGTAGTCCACACACTCTCCTGGCCTGGTATAATGTTGTCCGCACACTCTCCTGGCCTGGTATAGTGTAGTCCGCATACTCTCCTGGCCTGTTATAATCTAGTCTGCACACTTTCCTGGCCTGGTATAATGTAGTCCGCACACTCTCCTGGCCTGGTATAGTGTAGTCCGCACACTCTCCTGGCCTAGTATAGTTTATTCCGCATACTCTCCTGGCCTGGTATAATGTAGTCCGCATACTCTCCTGGCCTGATATACTGTAGTCCACACACTCTCCTGGCCTGGTGTAGTGTAGTCCCTGTACTCTCCTGGCCTGGTATAGTGTAGTCCCTGTACTCTCCTGGCCTGGTATAGTGTAGTCCGCACATTCTCTTAGCCTGGTATAATGTAGTCCGCACAATCTCCTGGCTTGGTTTAGTGTAGTCCGCACACTCTCCTGGCCTAGTATAGTGTAGTCCGCATACTCTCCTGGCCTGATATACTGTAGTCCGCACACTCTCCTGGCCTAGTATAGTGTAGTCCGCACACTCTCCTGGCCTAGTATAGTGTAGTCCGCATACTCTCCTGGCCTGTTATAGTGTAGTCCGCACACTCTCCTGGCCTGGTATAGTGTAGTCTCCACCCTCTCCAGCGTTGTTGTGTTGCTCTATTGTGCAGCGTAGCCACAGGGAAGGGAACACTGAGAGTATGTGTATTCCCTTAAATGGGCACTGTCATGAAATCTAAAAATTGATATGTTGTAGTACTTAAGTACTACAACATATCTCTAATATACTTTAATTAAAAAAAGTGATTTTAAACAAGTTTAAAATCACTTTGAAATTCGGCCACTAGGGGTCGCCCTCCTAGTGGCCGAATGCATTCTGCAGTGACGTCACTACTGGATTTCGACTCATTTCAGCCTGGCAAATGAGTCGAAATCCAGTCACTGCGGTGCTCGCTCGCGCCTGTCAATCAGACAGGCGAGAGCGAGCACGCTGATAGCTGGGGCTGCGCGCATTGGCCAGCTCCACTGGCCTCGCGCGCGGCCGCGGCCCCGCCCCCCCCCCTTACCCTGTCCGGAGGCCGTTACCCTGTCCGGAGGCCGTTACCCTGTTCGGAGGCAGCTCATTGATCCTCTGGTAAGTCTTCCTCACTGGAGGAATGGGGTGGGGGAAGCGGGGTTCGGGGGAGTGCCGCCGCTCAGCACTAGAGGTATGGGGGTGGGGAGCGGGGTTAGGGAGAGCGCCACCGCCGCCGCTGCTGCTGCTCCCGAAGTAGCACTGCTGCGCTAATAAAGTTATTGTTTTCACCACAGGGTGCCTCCAGCTTTTTCACCACTACAACTCCCAGAATGCCCTGACAGCCAGTAGATGTTAGGGCAAGCTGGGAGTTGTAGTGGTGAAACAGCTGGAGGCACCCTGTATAGTGAGCTAAGGGCGGAAGTGCCGGCTCCAGCAGGCATCAGTGACGTGGTGCCTGCTGGGGAAGTCTGCCTGGTAGTGAGCACACTACCAGGCAGACAAAAAGGGATTTTAATATAGTAAAAAAAAAATGTAAAGGGAGGGAGGGGGTTAGGGAGAGATGGGCAATAGGCAGGGACAGAAAGAAAGAAAAAATGGATGGTGGGAGCTACACTTTAAGGACCGAGAGGGGGGTTGTCAGGAGGGGTTTTTGTTTTTTCTTTCTATGATTAATATTGTCCTCTTCTGACCCCTATATCTCTTATTTTTCCATATACCGGGCTGTATGAGGCTAATTTTTTCCGTTGTGATCTGTAGTTTTTATCGGTACCATTATTGCTTTGACTTTTTGGTCACTTTTTAATACATGTAATTTTTTTCTGGTATATGAAGCGACCAAAAATTTGCAATCCTGTTTTTTTTTCTTGTTTTTTTTTACGTTTACGCCAATGACCGTGCAGTTTAATTTGGTTATATTTTAATAGTTCTGACATTTACGCACGCAGCAATACCACGTATGGTTATGTTTATTTTTGTTTACATTAATTTATTTCAAAATGGGGGAAAAGGGGGGCGATTCACATTATGGGAGGGGCTTATTAACATTTAATACCTTTTTGTTTTTACATTTTTTTTCTCATAATTTTATTAGTCCCCATAGGGCAGTGTTTCCCAACCAGGGGTGTCTCCAGTTGTTACATAACTACCACTCCCAGCATGCCAGGACAGCCAAAGGCTGTCCAGCATGCTGGGAGTTGTAGTTTTGCAACAGCTGGAGGCACAGTGTTTGGAAAACACTGCCGTGGGCACTATTAGATGCAATCTTGTGATTGCAGACACTGGATAATGTTGTGCCATAGGAGCCCATAGCACAGCATTCATCAGTGTTATCAGCGCTCCATTACTACTGGCTGATGACACTTCCAGCATTATTAGAGCGCCGATCGGACAAGCCGGAGGCAGGTAGGGAACCTTGCCCGTCCTCTCAACTGATTGGAACACCACAGGTTTTACCGCGGGTGTCCCGATCAGCTCCACTGAACTACCGGCACTTTGAACATTTCAGCATTTTGGACGCCACAATCAACTTAGAGCTCGCTTCATTTACTTGCTGCACGGCTGCGCCATTTATTTATGGCGGCAGACCATGGTGGGGTTAACCTCCTCACCTGATGTACGCCACCAATCAAAGGAGGAGAGCGCAGTCACGTGGACTGCTGGGCCAATCCTCGCCGCCAATGAAGGTAGGGGAGTGCAGTGAGGCGCTTCTGCTGCACCAATCCTCGCCGCCACCACAGGAGCCCATGCCCCGCTACATGAGCCCCTGCTGCCATCACCAGAGCTCCTGCCGTCGGGCCTCCGTCACAGAGCCGCAGTGGCCGGGGAGTAGGTATATAATCGCACTTTTTTAGACATGGCTATATATCTATATATATAGACATTGCGATATATCGTGCAGGCCTAAAAAATATTATGCAAACGTTATAAAAACTGGGTTTTTTTGCACAGTTTTTTGTTGACGTGCTGAATTTATCAAAACTTTAATAAATATTGCGCAAATTCACCTCACAAACGGCTGTGAGCCACCAAATTTGAAGTTTACTTTAGTTTTCCCTCAGACTGAGTTGCCTGTGCTCCGGAGACCTGTATGCTCGGCACAGAAGGTGCTGTCATAGCAGGTTGCCCTACTTGTAAGTGTTTAACACTTTAAGGACCAAGGGCACTTTAAGGACCAAGTGACGTGGGGTCACAGGCTGATAACCGCCAGGACCCGTGTCTAATGCTGGACATCATCTATCACGGTGATGCCCGGCATTAACCCCTGAGATGCAGCGAACAAAGTTGATTGCCGCGTCTAAAACCGTTCCCGGCAGCTCAGTTGGGCTGTTTGGGACCGCCGCAGTGAAATTCCAGTGTCCCGAACAGCTGAGAGGATGGGGGGGGGGGGGGGGGTCCCTACCTGCCTCCATCTCCGTCCAATCTGCGATCTGCTGCTCCATGCCTGCTCAGCAGGCTGGAGCAGCAAAGCGCTGATAACACTGATCAATGCTATGCTATGACATAGCATTGAACAGTGTATGCAATCAGAATCAGTGTAGAAAAGAAGGAAAAAAAAGCTAATGAATGTGATTGAACCCCTTCCCTAATAAAAGTTTCAATCACCCCCCTTTCCCCATAAAAAAATGTAAACAAAAATAAACATATGTGGTATCGCCGTGTGTGTAAATGTCCGAACTATAAAAATATAGTGTTAATTGAACTGCACGGTCAATTCCAAAGTCCAAAATTGCATATTTCTGGTCACTTTGTATACCCTAAAAAAAATTACAAAAAGCGCTCAAAAAGTCCCATCAAAACAAAAAGGGTACTGATAAAAACTTTAGATCACAGCGCAAAAAATGAGCCCCATATGAGGAAAAATTAAAAAGTTATAGGGGTCAGAAAATGACAATTTTAAACTTACTAATTTTGGTGCATGTAGTTATAATTTTTTTAAAGTAGTAAAATAAAATAAAACCTACATAAATTAGGTTTCCTTGTGACTGTATGGACCTACAGAATATGATATTTGGGGAAATTTATCAAAACCTGTCCAGAGGAAAATATTATTATTTTTTGTTTCGCTGTAGATTTTGTGGTGAAATGATTGATGTCATTACAAAGTAAAATTGGTAGCGCAAAAAAAGAGCCCTCATATGGGTCTGTAGGTGGAAAATGTAAAGTGATTTTTAGAAGGTGATAAGGAAAAAACAAAAATGCAAAAATGACAAATGGCCCGGTCCTTAACCCCTTAAGGACGCAGCCCTTTTTCACCTTAAGGACTGAGCCCTTTTCCCAATTCTGACCACCGTCGCTTTACGAATTAATAACTCGAAAACGCTTTTACCCAATATTCTGATTCTGAGATTGTTTTTTCGTGACATATTCTACTTTATTTTGGTGGTAAATTTTCGGCATTACTTGCATCCTTTCTTGGTGAAAAATCCCAAAATTTCATGATAATTTTGAACATTTAGCATTTTTCTAAATTTGAAGCTCTCTACTTGTAAGGAAAATGGATATTCCAAATAAATCTTATTTTTCTTCACAAATACAATATGTCCACTTTATGTTGGCATCATAAAATGGACATATTTTTGCTTTTTGAAAAAATTAGAGGGCTTCAAAGTAGAGCAGCAATTTTCAAACATTTCATGAAAATTGCAAAATCTAAAGGGACAGATGTTACAGAACTACAACTCCCAGCATGCCTGGGCAGTCTAGGCAAGCTGAGAGTTGTAGTTTGGCAATAACTGGAGGGCTACCATTTGGGCACCACGGTAACAGTGGTCTCCAAACTGTGACCCTCCAGATGCTGCAAAACTACAACTCCCAGCATGCCCAGACTGCTAGGAGTTGCAGTTTGGCCTTCCTAGTGGTTGCCACAGTAAAGATCACTTTACTTTCACTTTCATTCCCCCCCCCCCCCCCTCCCCAAAAAAAAACGTGGTTTCCCTACCTGCTCCTGTCTCCAGCGAAGATCGGGGGTCCCCGGGAATCTTCTCCTCCAGGTACCGGCCTCGATCTTCTCCCCATGTTCCCCTCGACATCCAGGGGTGGGCAGAATGGGGGGTTGCCATGGCAACCCACTGTCCTGCTCTGCCATTGGTCAGAATCAGTTCTGACCAATGGCAGGGGATAGGAGGAGATCGCAGCACTGCAACCTCACTCCTAGCCCTCAGGATGATCGGGGCTGTCACTCACAGCTCCGATCATCCCTATTTTCCGATTGATCGGGTCACCAGAGACCCGATCAGCCCGGAATAGCAGAAAATCGCATGTCTGAATTGACATGCGATTTTCTGCGATCGCCGACATGGGGGGGGGGGACCCCCCCCCCCCCCCCTGGGTGATGTGCCGGGATGCCTGCTGAATGATTTCAGCAGGCATTCCGGTCCGGTCTGGTCCCCAACCGGCTAACGGCGGGGACCGGAATTCCCATGGGCGTATGCATACACCCCATGTCCTTAAGGACTCGGGATGCAGGGCGTATGCATACGGGCGGCGGCCTGAACAGGTTAAGGGGTTAAAGAGTACCTGTCATGATTGTTAAATTTTAGAATCCTCCCAGTTCACTGCCCCCATAATGATAATCCACCCCTTGCCTTTATTTTTACTATTTGTTAGTTTTCTACATTGATATTGTTCTGTATTTTCTGCTCAGTCTCAGTCAGATTCACAGACTGGGAAGGGGCATTACCCAGCAGGAGTGACATCATCTGAAGCCATACAGGGGAGAACTTCCTCCCTCACTCTGCTGCACACAGCCCAGAGCAGTTCAGTGTGAGATGAGCTATGATTGTAAAAGGCTGCACCCCCCCCCCCCCTCAGCATTTCCTGCTTTTGGACTTCTGCTAGGCCAGCAGGAGTCCAAAGTCTGCGCAAAAGATAGGAAATGTGCTCTGTACAAGTAGGGACACACCTAGTGGCAGCTTTTTTAAACACATATAAAACTTTATTTATTTAAACAAAGTACTTTTTGCAATAGCAAAAAATTAGTTTTAATGAGTGGCCATTTAATGTTAAAAAGTGTTTCTGCCTGTCTTATTTTTTACTTATTTGTATGGTGCAGGTCCTTTTTTGCTCATTTACCCTCAGTTTTTTAACCCCATAAGGACTCAGGGTTTTCCCATTTTTGCACTTTCGTGTGGCACGCCAGAAGACGATGGTCCGCTCCCGTTTGGCACTGCCGAGAAGCAGGGCCGGAGCCTCCGGATCTCATTTATTAAAATGCCAGGCAGTAAACGTAGCAGACCAGATACCTCCCCCAGATAACGAGTGCTGCAGATGCCATACAGATACGGTGGCCATGTAATGACATTCCCACAATCACAGTGCCATCATCACTATGTTGTACGTCATTATGCGGTCGCCATTTCTGCAGCTGAAGGTATCGGGATCCAACGCGAGCTGGCCTGGGGGAGCGAGGCCTCCATATATGTTCGGCAGCATCACCTGGAGGAGAGGCCTTTGCCCTGGGGGAGACTAACTGCCTACAGTAAGGAGATGGGGTAGAGGTGTGGGCCTCACCACGACCCCATCTCCCCACCACCATCTTATGTCCCTCTGTAGATGTTGCAAAACTAGCACACGGCTCTCCCCATCACGGCCTCCTCCAATTGGACCCCTCAAAGCCCGCACTGCTCCCTGCATTTCATCAGGACCCCGCACCTCCTGCAAGAACAACCTCGTGGGTGTCTTTAACGAAAGGCAAAAGGGGCATCTGCTTTGGGCCCCCAGGAATGACAGGGCCCAGGGAAGCTGCCCCTTTTGCCCCATGTTAAAGACGGCCCTGAGCTGTTCTGCTGCCGTGGGCTATGAGCGAGCGACACACACGGCACGAACAACACAGCCCAGCGGGTGGCGGGGTGCAACACAGCTTTAAAAAAATAAAAATAAAAAAAAAGTCCTTGATTTTTCCGCCCTCTGGTCCGTGCACCCTTAAGCGACCGCTTGGTCTGCCTTATGGAAGCGCTGGGCCTGCTCTCAGCATGCCCAGACTGGGCCTGCTGGGAGTTGTAGTTTTGCAATAGTTGGAGGCACCTTGGTTGGGGAACACTGCCTTGGAAGACTTGAGGCAGATGTTGCAAAACTACTAAAGGCGGCCTGGGCATGCTGAGAGTTGTACTTTTGTAACAGCTTGAAGTACATTGGTTGGGGAACACTGCCTTAGGGGGTACATTCACATGTACAGGATCCTGCGCAGATTTTATGTGCAGGATTTGTAACTGCAGATTAGAAGCTGTGCTCAGTCATTTAGTTTACATTGAAATCTGTAGCAGAAAATCCTATGCAGCAAATCTGCGCACGTGTGAACGTCCCCTTATACTGGGAGCTGCTCCCTCTCTATAGTAAACATGGCGGTGAGGAGGTACAGGTATGCCTTTGCCATCTGGGACTTAACGCAGGTATCTTTACTCCGCCTGTAGCTTCTAAGGAAGTGTTCCAGAACCAATGTGCCTCCACACAACAACTCCCAGCATGCCGAGATAGCCAGAGGCTTTCCAGGTATTCTGGGAGTTTTACTGAGCGGTACACCAAGGGGGCACTTTTATAGTGTGGGGGCCTATGGATGGGGAGATTGTGTAGAGGAGGGCATTGGAAAAATGTAGAGTCTAACATGTTTGTCCTGTAGATGCCAAAGAGATGAAGTTTTGGCTGGAAGAAGTCATCATGGTGGTCTGATCCAATCATACCCTTTATCACTTATGGTATACAGATCCTGTGTACAGCTGGTATACACCTCTATATGGTCCTGTATATAATCACTGGTCAGAGGTGATGACATCACTTAAGGGGCAGGGCTAGAGCTCCTGAAACAGCAGAGGATGATGTCTTTTCTTGGAAGAGAAGGAGGGAATTATAAAAAATGCCACATTAAAAATAAGACTGCGCCTTCCTGTCAGGGGGAGTCAAGCAAACACATAGTGAATCGTACAACCAGTGATAACACTATGTCAGTGAATTATACATCTTGGGGTGATAGTGTCATTTTAATATCATTTTCTAATACCAGAATACCCCTTACATTTTATGTGTGGGCACTAGGGGGTGTTCTGTTACCAAGATAATAGAACTCAATGGAAAAACACTGAATTGTTATTTGCTGTTTTAGAGCCATTTTGGTCTGTTTTAGAGTCCAAAATCCCAGTGTGTGCATATAGGCTTAGCTTTTACTATCGCTTTATAAGATGGAAAACTCCTCATGAAGAGGACTTGTGGCAAAGGGCCATAGGGGCTGAACATGGGCCTGGTTGTAGGAGCTCCATACATACAGGACCCAGCTCCCCCTCCTGAGATATACTAAGCAGAAGCATCTCCTCATCTGCAGGCATCACATGCCCCCTCCCATCGCCGATCTATACAATTAGTGACACCCTGACAGTCACCCGGGTCCCCCTTCACCCCCACCTCAGGACTACTGTGAGAAATCTCCCCCTCAATCACTGCACAATTGGTTGCAGCTGCCAAAGCTAAGGAACCTATGATATGTGAGCATCCCACGTGGGGTAATGACGCAATTATTGAGGGAGCCAATCAGGCGCCGTCAGCGCTGAAGCTTCCACAGCACGGCAGGGGCTGATGGGAGTTGCAATTGCACACTGCTGCCAGGCGTGTTCTGTTAACCCCTGCGCTTCCTTGACGGACACGGAACTTAAAAAAAAAAAGGCCATAAGGAATGGAGCAAATGAATCGTGCTCATTCAGAGATACGAGCCGATGATATATATACCAGACGAAGGACATATGCTGAGGACCAACACGAGACACCTCACAGTCCTCAGTATGCCTTACCAGCTCGCTGCTTCGAAGGGGTTAATTTACCAACCGCATAACGAGACCGCAATTGGTCACATTAGGAATCCCACAACGCCTTGCGAGCGGATTTCCCTGGAGCTGTCAATCAAAGTAACGTGGGGTTTTCTCCGCCCCCTGCTCTAAATGAGGCGCGCGGCTCTACTGGGAAGCTTCTCGGCGTCATTAACCCGTGCGCAGCCGATGAGCGCCATACTTAACCCTTTCCTCCCCCTGACAGACCTGATTTTCACCTTTTTATTATGTGCTGAGACTAAAGATTGGAATGTTTTGCAGCTGTCTATATATGTATATATATATATATATATATATATATATATATATATATATATATATATATATATGATATATATATGTAAGGATAGATCCGTACACACTTTTTGGAGTCTAAAAATGCTGAGGCCGGAGTTGGGAGTCAGAAGGGAGATATTAAACGCCATACCCACATGGAGATTTGTTTGTGGCGTTTTATCTCCCCTCTGGAGGCTCAAAATACAAGAAAACTGCCATTTTTTTCTTCCATGGTGCAGTTTTTGCAGTGTTTTTTGTAGAAATTAATGTATTGTACAGGCGTTTTTTTTTATTTGTTGTTTTTCCTCATTACAAGTAATTATTTTATCATGTGACTCAAGGATTTTCTATTGAGAAATTGAGACAAAGGGGAGATTCATCAAGACCTGTGTGGAGGAAAAGTTGACCAGTTGCCCATATCAACCAATCAGATTGCTTCTTATATTTTTCAGAGGCCTTTTAAAAAATAAAATAAGCAATCTGATTGGTTGCTATGGGCAACTGGTCGACTTTTCCTCTGCACAAGTTTTGATGAATCTCCCTCAATGGCAGAAAAAATGCCAACACAAATGTACACCTGTAGTTTTTATGGTGTTTTAAAAAAATAAAAAAAGCCAAAACATGATGCGATTTTAACCTCTTAAGGACGCAGGGCGTACCTGTACGCCCTGCGCCGGGCCCCGGTGTTTAAAGTGGGGTCACACATCTGAAGGGCCAGATATTGCAGAAGTTTTGTAGTTTTGCAACATCTGGAGGGCTACAGTTTAGAGACCACCTTATAGTGGTCTCCAAACTGTGCCTCTTCAGATGTTGCAAAACTACAACCCCCAGCATGCCCAGACAGTCAGTGCATGCTGAAAGTTGTAGTTTTGCAACATCTGGAGGTTCACAGTTTAGAGACCACTACACAGTGGTCTCCAAACTGTGACCCTCCAGATGTTGCAAAACTACAACTCCCCGCATGCCCAGACAGCCTTTGACTGTCCTGGCAGGCTGGGAGTCTTGCAACAGCTGGAGGCACCCTGTTTGGGAAACACTGCTGTAGGGTTTTACTGTAGGTAACCGGGTCCGCCCCTATTGCAAATTCCTTATTTAGGCCTCAAATGCGCATGGCGCTCTCTCACTTCAGAGCCCTGTCGTATTTCAAGGCAACAGTTTAGGGCCACATATGGGGTATTTCCGTTCTCGGGAGAAATTGCACTACAAATTAAAAAATTTTACACTAACATGCTGGTGTTGCCCCATACTTTTCATTTTCACAAGAGGTAAAAGGAGAAAATGACCCCCAAAATTTGTAACACAATTTCGTGTACGGAAATACCCCATATGTGTACGTAAAATGCTCTGCGGACAAACTACATGGCTCAGAAGTGAGAGAGCGCCATGTACATTTGAGGCCTAAATTGGTGATTTGCACAGGGGTGGCTGATCATTACAGCGGTTCTGACATGAAAGCAAAAAAAAAATTCTGAGCATTGTAGTTCGCCCGAAGAGCATTTTACGCCCTAACATGGGGTATTTCCATACTCGGAAGAGATGGGGTTACAAATTTTGGGGGGCATATTCTTCCATTACCTTTTGTAAAAATTGTAAATTTTGGGGAAAAAAATGCACTTTAGTGAAAAAAAATTTTTTTTCATTTACATATCCGACTTTAATGAAAAGTCGTCAAACACCTGTGAGGTGTTAAGGCTCCCTGGACCCCTTGTTACGTGCCTTGAGGGGTGTAGTTTCCAAAATAGTATGCCATGTGTTTTTTTCTTTTTATTGCTGTTCAGGAACATAGGGGGTTTCTAAATGGGACATGCCCCTCAAAAACCATTTCAGAAAAATTCACTCTCCAAAATCCCATTGTTGCTCCTTCCCTTCTGAGCCCTCTACTGCGCTCGCCGAACACTTGACATACACATATGAGGTATTTCCTTACTCGAGAGAAAAATGTAGTTACACATTTTGGGGAGCTTTTTCTCCTATTACCCCTTGTAAAAATTCAAAAACTGGGTCTACAAGAACATGCCAGTGTAAAAAATGAAGATTTAGAATTTTCTCCTTCACTTTGCTGCTATTCCTGTGAAACACCTAAAGGGTTAACAAACTTTCTGAATGTCATTTTGAATACTTTGAGGGGTGCAGTTTTTATAATGGGGTAATTTATGGGGTATTTCTAATAAGAAAGCCCTTCAAATCCACTTCAAAACTGAACTGGTCCCTGAAAAATTCAGATTTAGAAAATTTTGTGAAAAATTTGAAAATTTCTGCTATACTTTGAGGCCCTCTGATATCTTCCAAAAGTAAAAACATGTCAACTTTATGATGCAAACATTAAGTAGACATATTGTATTTGTGAATCAATATATCATTTATTTGGAATGTCTAATTTCCTTACAAGCAGAGAGCTTCAAAGTTCGAAAAATGCTAAATTTTCTACTTTTTCATCAAATTTTGGATTTTTTCACCAAGAAATGATGCAAGTATGGACGAAAATTTACCACTACCATAAAGTAGAATATGTCACGAAAAAAACAATCTCAGAATCAGAATGAAAGGTAAAAACATCCCAGAGTTATTAATGCATAAAGGGGTTCTCCGGTGCTTACACATCTTATCCCCTATCCAAAGGATAGATTTGCTGTTTTTTGAAAGGGGTTTACTACTTTTTGTGTGATATTTGCTCTCGATAAATTCGCTTCCACTGCAAAGTGAAAACTGATATTGACTTTTGTAATGTCATTTGCAGGTTTCTGCTTACTGCAAAAAGCTGCAGATAAAAGTGCTAATGCGCAGGTGTGACATTTTAAGCGCCCAATGTAGGCAAAAAAAAGTGCTGTATAAGCAATGATAAATCTCCCCTACTGTTTTAGGAAAGAAGACCCCAAAAACCGCATCATAGAGAATGACAGTTACTAGAGGTGCAACTTGTAGTTTTGGGGCCCCAATGCAAAATCTGTAACAGGGCCCTGTGTTTTCTGTGTGCCGTTTGTAATACTGGTGTTTTCTTATAGGGCAAAGGTGTCCTTAGGCACCAGGGCTCCCCAATACAACTTCTCCCTTTGCCCCACCTATAGTTACGCCCCTGATAGTTACATTTCCTGAGGTGCAATATAAAACTCAATGTATACAGTCGTGGCCGTAAATGTTGGCACCCCTGAATTTTTTTCAAGAAAATAAAGTATTTCTCACAGAAAAGGATTGCAGTTAGGCTGGGTCCACACTACGTTTTGTCCCATACGGGAGCGCATACGGCAGGAGGGAGCTAAAAGCTCGCGCTCCCGTATGTGACCGTATGCGCTCCCGTATGCCATTCACTTCAATGAGCCGACCGGAGTGAAACGTTCGGTCCGGTCGGCTCATTTTTGCGCCGTATGCGCTTTTACAACCGGACCTAAAACCGTGGTTGACCACGGTTTTAGGTCCGGTTGTAAAAGCGCATACGGCGCAAAAATGAGCCGACCGGACCGAACGTTTCACTCCGGTCGGCTCATTGAAGTGAATGACATACGGGAGCGCATACGGTCACATACGGGAGCGCGAGGTTTTAGCTCCCCCCTGCCGTATGCGCTCCCGTATGGGACAAAACATAGTGTGGACCCAGCCTAACATATGTTTTGCTATACACATGTTTATTCCCTTTGGTGTGACATTATGTCCAATTTTTTTTTTTTCCTCCCTCTTTTGGTTTAGTTCCAATACACACAAACTCCAAAAATGGGCTGGACAAAATTATTGGCCCCCTTAACTTAATATTTGGTTGCACACCCTTTGAAAAAAATAACTGAAATCAGTCACTTCCTATAACCATCAATAAGCTTCTTACACCTCTCTGCCGGAATGTTGGACCACTCTTCCTTTGCAAACTGCTACAGGCACCTTTTCCCAACAAGATCTCTCCACAGGTTTTCAATGGGATTTAGATCTGGACTCATTGCTGGCCACTTCAGAACTCTCCAGCGATTTGTTGCTATCCATTTCTGGGTGCTTTTTATCTTATGTTTGGGGTCATTGTCCTGCTGGAAGACCCAAGGTCTCGGACGCAAACCCAGCTTTCTGACACTGTGTTGTACAGTGTGAACCAAAATCCATTGGTAATCCTGGACACATTCAAGGCACCCAGTGCCAGAGGCAGCAAAACAACCCCAAAACATCATTGAACCTCCATCATATTTCACTGTAGGTACTGTGTTCTTTTCTTTGTAGGCCTCATTCCGTTTTCAGTAAACAGTAGAATGATGTGCTTTATCAAAAAGCTCTATCTTGGTCTCATCTGTCCACAAGATATTTTCCCAGAAGGATTTTGACTTACTCAAGTTCATTTTGGCAAAATGTAGTCTTGCTTTTTTATGTCTGTGTGTCAGCAGTGGGGTCCTCCTGGGTCTCCTGCCATAGAGTTTCATTGCATTTAAATGTCAATGGATAGCTCGCACTGACACTCAAGCTCCCTGAGCCTGCAGGACAGCTTGAACATCTTTGGAACTTGTTTGGGGCTGCTTAGCCACCACCCGGACTATCCTGCGTTGACACCGTTCATCAATTTTTCTCTTCTGTCCACGCCCAGGGAGATTAGCTACAGTGCCATGAGTTGCAAACTTTATGATAATGTTGCGCACAGTGGACAAAGGCAAATCTAGATCTCTGGAGATGGACTTGTAACCTTGAGATTGTTGACACAAAATGCAAAGACTAAGTGAACTTCTCTCCTTTTTATCTGCTTTCAGGTGAGATTTTTATATTGCCCACACCTGTTACTTGCCCCAGGTAAGTTTAAAGGAGCATCACATGCTTGAAACAATCTTATTTTTCCACAATTTTGAAAGGGTGCCAATAATTGTGTCCAGACCATTTTTGGAGTTTGGTGTGACATTATGTCCAATTTGCTTTTTATCCTCCCTTTTTTGGTTTAGTTCCAATACTCACAAAGGGAATAAACATGTGAATAGCAAAACATGTGTTACTGCAATCCTTTTCCGTGAGAAATACTTAATTTTTTTTGAAAAATTTCAGGGGTGCCAACTAGGGATGTCCCGATACCATTTTTTTAAGACAGAGTATGAGTACCGATACTTTAATTCTAGTACTCGCCGATACCATGTACGAGTACACATATTTTAAAGGGAATCTGACACCAGGGTGACGCGGTCTTTGGTGCTGCTTACCGTATATGTGGGTCCTTGTTGTGTACAATGGAAGCGGCTGCTGTAGTATGAGCCAAGATCTTCTCCATTGGACAGAACAGGGAATTTGCATTGGCGGCGAGACCGATGACAACATGCCTTTAATAGTAGGTAGTATCTCCTTGCAGACATTAGCAGCAGACCCCCGGCAGTTATTAGTAGCAGCCCCCTCTGTAGACAGCAGCCCCCCTTGTAAACAGCAGCCCCCCTGTAGACTGCAGCCCCCCCTTGTAGACATTAGTAGCAGCCCCCCTGTAGACCACAGCCCCCCTTTAGACAGTGGGCCCCCATTTAAACAACAGCAGGCCCCCCCTTTAGACAGCAGCGGCAGCAGGGCCCCCCTTTGGACAGCAGCAGCAGGCCCCCCCCTTTAGACAGCAGCAGCAGGGCTCCCCCTTTAGACAGCAGCAGCAGGGCCCCCCTTTAGACCGCAGCAGAAGGGCCCCCCTTTAGACAGCAGCAGGGCCTCCCCTTTAGACAGCAACAGGGCCCCCCTTTAGACAGCAGCAACAGGGCCCCCCTTTAGACAGCAGCAGCAGGGCCCCTTTAGACAGCAACAGCAGGGCCCCCCCCCTTTAGACAGCAGCAGGCCCCCCCCTTAGACAGCAGCAGCAGGGCCCCCTGTTTAGACAGCAGCTGCAGGGCCCCCCATTTAGAAAGAAGCAGCAGCAGGGCTCCCGTTTAGACAGCAGCCCCCCTCCCTCCCCCCCCTGTAGACAGAAGAGCTCCCCTTTAGACAGCAGCAGGGCCCCCCGTTTGCACAGCAGCCCCCCCTCCCCCCTGTAGACAACAGGGCCCCCATTTAGACAGCAGCAGGGCCCCCCGTTTAGACAACAGCCCCCCCCCCGTAGACAGCAGGGCCCCCCCCTGTATACAACAGCCCCTCTCCCCCCTGTAAACAGCAGCCCCCCTCCTCCCCCTGTAGACAGCAAGGCCCCCTGTAGACAGTAGCCCCCCCTGAAGACATTAGTAGCAGCCCCACTCCTTGCAGACAGCTCACCTGTGGCTGTCCTATGTCGGGTGCTGCCGCTCCACTGCCCCGTTCACCCGTCCTCCTGATGGCGTCCTATGGAGGAGCATGTGACATATATGTCACTCTGCTTCCTCCGTAGCGTTACGCTGGGCGCAGGGGAGGAAGTGGAGTGACGTGTGTGTCACATGCTCCTCCATGGAACACTCTGATGCGGATGGGAGAACGGGACAGTGGAACGGCAGCAGGTATCGGACATGGTATCAGGGACATTAAACGAGTCCCCGTTACCATGCAAATGGCTAGTATCGACCCCGATACCGATACCAGAATCGGGACATCCCTAGTGCCAACATTTACGGCCAATGACTGTATAAACATCAAAGAAGGATATATGAGGGACACTCACCTCTGAAGTGGAATGCAATCTTTATTTTTTGTTTTTAAAAATGCAGCATGGTCAGGTATGGATGCCACACACAGGACCACGTAAGGTGTTTGGTGGCTTCTTTTGGTCAGTTTAAAAAACAAAACACCAAAAAAAAAAAAAAAATATATATATATATATATAGACTGTAGGACTTGCAGAATTCCTGGAAAAATTCATGTACAGAATGACTCTAAATAAAAATCCCCACCTGTTACAATAAAAGAGCGCCAGAAAAGAACACTGTGTGAAGTAGCCCTTAGGGTATGCAATTCTAGTTATTACGGTCATCACTTTCACAAATCGCTGTCTGTAAACATTCCCATGTGACTGGTTCTGATACTCAAACTATGATCGCAAATCTTCTGCCGTAATAAAAATTTCGATTTTAGGATCTAATAATTGTAGCGTGTACATCCAATCACTCATTGATCTTGACAAGGATTGCCATACTGTGAAAACCGTCTCTCCTTAGATGTCCCCCCACCTGCTGAGCCATGTTATGGTGAGGGGCTCGAATCACAAAATCACATCATTTCTACACGAACTGTAAATATTTCTTGCATGTCCCCTTCACAACCAGACACTATCGTTGACTGAATAATCCTATCACCCACCCTTAGGGATAAAGTTATTGATGTGTTAAAGGTGTTGGTTGGATATATTTTCTTATATTTGAAAGTACTCAGGGTGGGGGAGGGTGTAAAAAAGCATGTAATCAACTACTGCTGATCCCCACAGGTGCCATTCTGACCTCACTGATAAGCGATTCCTGGTCTCAATTCCAACAAATTCCTACTCAGCCAATTACAAGCTGCAGCAGTGACCTGGAGTGGGCACAGGATGGCACTGGAAGGGCAGTGGTGGCAGTAAAAACTTTTGACATTTCCTAGGGAGTGTTCAACCCTGACTGGTCAGTAAAACAAGCAGGGAAAAAACAACGGTGCCACACGTTTCTTTCCCCACACTGAGTCTATTTGAGCAAGACAGTCTCATAAACTTACATTATGAGTCCATACTGGCCACATGGCACAAAGCCAGGAGAGAATGTGCAAAGGACCCCAGTACATATGGGGAGATTTATCAAAACCTGTGGACAGGAAAAGTTGACCAGTTGTCTATAACAACCAATCAGATCGCTTCTTTGATTTTTCAGAGGTCTTGTTAAGAATGAAAGAAGCGATCTATTTGGTTGTATGGGCAACTGGTCAACTTTTCCCCTGCACAGGTTTTGATAAATCTCCCCAATAGTTCTTTGTTTTTCTTACAATAACATGTACACTTTAAATGGGCACTGTCAGATACAATAATTTTTGATATGTTATAAAGCATGCAAAAACAATATGTTTTGTAATAGCTTTCATCAGAAAATTTTCAGTATTTCATACTGAAAAAGACAGTCAAAAAAGTGGCTACTAGGGGTCCCCCCCCCTGCCTCCTGGGACACATACCAGACCTGCAGTGTCCAGTGGTAATCGACACAACATGGACACCATGAGTGATTGACAGGGCTGCAGGTAGGTCCAGAGCTGCTGTGCTTGCTTTCAGCCCTCTGTGAGTCAGAGCAGAGTTAGGGAGGGGGAGGAGTCATCACAGTGAGGAGAAGAGTGAACAGAAAATTCACTGAGCATGGACTGCAATTAAATAAACTTCATTCTGAGAGAAATATAGGCTGTAGACACATACAAATGTCCTGATGTACATGATCAGGATGAGGTTCTGAGCAACATACAACAGTTTATTTTTTTTGGGGGGGGGGGGATCTGTCAGGTATGCTTTAAGTGAGCTATGGCTTAAGTGAGCTATGGATTTTTATATATATATATATATATATATATATATATATATATATATATTACTTTGGCTTCAGGGGAGGAAAATGGTGGCCTGGATTTAGAATTGTTTTATCAGGTTGTTGGGTTTTTTTTTTGTAGGTTTTTATATACTTTTTTTTTTATTTTTAAAGACTGCATACTTTTTTTTTTTTTTTTAAAGACTGCTTTTAGACACCTCTTACAAAAAGAAATTTTCTAAAACGTGACGAAGGACATTTCAAAACACTGTGCTATTTCAACTACCCATGTCAAAGACCTATCCTCTAACCTCCAGCAATAAACTGTTATCACTAGGTAAAGACTCATTTTCCCACTCATTTCTCAAGTAGAATTATATGGGCCTATTCAAATGAATGGTCGTTCATCTAATGCATGGATGGCCAGGTCTAGGTTCACCACTCTGGCTCATTGTCTTAAGAGGGGGATCAAAGAGAATCGGGCCTCAATCTTATCTCCTTAAATTAGGGCAACTATTAAATGCCCCAACAAGATAAGGGGTGCTGTGATATTGGCAGGGGCTATAACACAGTGGGTTATAATGTGGGTGAACAGGAGACCGATGAGGGGGTCACTGACTACAATACATACCTTCGATCCAGAGACATGTCCATCCAAAGATCTGTTTCGATCTTCTCTGAATTGTGCGCTGGGGGCAGGCCCGCCGGCTCAGATTGAATATTCATTGTCACGGGAGCTCTTGCGCCTACTGAGTTGAGTGCTCAGGTGACCAGCAACAACGAATATTCAAATTGAACTGGCGGTCCAAGTCCAGCACGCAATTCAGAGAAGATGGAAGCGGATCTTCAGAGGGACATATCTCCGGACTGAAGGTACATATTGTAATCAGGGCCACCATCAGGGGGGTACAACCCATACACCTGTAAGGGGACCGGAGCTTCAGGGAGGCCTGGCCGTCCCTGTCTATTTTATTTTTATTAAGCTTGTCAGTAAGTGACTGTGACAGCTGGGGGCCCGCCACTGTACACTGCGCTGACTGATTGACTGACTACATACAGTCAATCAGTCAGAATCCTTTGAAAAGGCGACGAGCCCCCTAAAACACTGGGCCGGCCTTACCGGGGGACCCGGGTGCACATATGACGGCACTTTGTGCCCCTTGTGACATGAAGATCCTGTAATACCACGAAAAGTGAAAAGAATAGAAATTTTGCTAAAAGATGATGTGCATGGATCAAGAATTGCTAATGAGGTCAATGAGGGGAATTTATCATTGTATTTAGAGCTTTTTTTTGTTGTGTATTTTGTAAGTGTTTTTTTTAGTTTTCTGTGCAAAATCTGATGAATTCTTCATAGCCATGTCTACGGTTAAGTTTACCATAGAGCACTTTCTACTGTAGAATCGAATTTATTAACTGTGTTTTTTTTTCTAAATGCAAAAAAATTTGCAAAAGCACTTTTCTTGCGCAAATACACACCACCTCGGAGGACATAATTACATGAGAATGTAATACTTGTGTTCCCCTTTGCATTTTGGAAACATAATATATTAACTATTTTGGGACAGTTAGGACTACTACTTCCATCGTGGACAGACTCTGCCCATGATGAGAGTTATAGTCCAGGGGCTGAGGGGCAGATTGCACGGCTCATTCTCCAGAGACCCGCTGCGATACGCATTTATTAACTGTAAAAGCCAGCGGCACATGCGGCTACACTGCGCTCCCGGTGGGGAATACTGTATACGCTGTCATCATTCATAATCCCCGCTGCCGGGAGATAGGAGCTCTGATTGGTGAAAAGCTATTCACCAATCAGAGCTCCCAGCAGCGGGGATTATGAATTATGAGAGTTCTATACAGGAGCCGGCGGGGAGCCCAGTGTAGCCGCATGTGCCGCCGGCTTGTACAGTTAATAAATGCAGATCGCAGCGGGTCTCTGGACAATGACCTGCTGTGACCTGCCCCTCAGCCCCTGCACTATAACTCCCATCATGGACAGAGTCTGTCCCATGATGGGAATAGTTGTAGTACCGCAGCGCTGAGAGCTGGCACTTGCACATCCCCTGGCTGTGGGACTTTTAGCACTACTACTCCCATCATGGATATAATCCATCCATGATGGGAGGTATAGTCTAGGGGCTGAGGTGCAGATCGCAGCAGGTCATTCTCCAGAGACCCACAGCGATCCTCATTTATTAAGTTAACAAGCCGGCGGAACATGCGGCTACAGTGCGCTGCCCGCCGGCTCCTGTATTCAGCTGTCACATTTCATAATCCCAGCCCGGGAGATGGGAGCTCTGATTGGTGAATAGCTATTCACCAATCAGAGCTGCCATCTCCCGGCGGGGGGGGGGGGGGGATTATGAATTATGAGCAGTTTATAGTGAAGCCGCATGTTCCATCTGCTTTTACAGTTAATAAATGCGGATCGCAGTGGGTCTCTGGAGAATGACCTGCTGCGATCTGCCCCTCAGCCCCTGTACTATAACTCCCATCATGGGCAGAGTCTGTCCCATGATGGGAGTAGTTGTAGTACCGCAGCTTTATTGTTTTTTTTCCTTCTCATTTTAGCTACGTGAATGCAGAAGACTACGTCAGATTGCGATGATGAACGTTTTTTTTAAAACTCGCCCAGCATGGTAACGTTGCTGTTGCTGCTTGGTTGGTATCTGGCTGATACTGAAAAATGGGAGAATCACACACGTTTTTTATTTATTTATTTAAAAAAAACACATAGGATTCCCCCTATTTTCAGTATCAGCCAGATACCAACAGCCTGACATTACCAGGGTGGGCGAGGACCATTGTTACTGGCCCTCCCCAGCCTAAATAACGCCAGCCTGTTACCGCCTAGGCCCAGGAGCGCCATTTTTGATGCTCTAGGCCTGTTGATACTGGCTCTTCCCGGCACCCCTGTGGTGGTGGGTACCGAAGTAATAATAGGAGTTTAGCGCTAGCTAATTTTGGGGCTAACGCTAATCTCCGGCTTAGTAATGGATTCCGTCTATAAGACTGGCTTCCATTACTAAGCCTGAAAATTCAATTATAAAAAGCACGACACATTGAAAAATTTTTTTTATTTAAAAACTCTCCCACAGCCCTTGGTAACCATTTTATTGTAATAAAAAAAACGCTGGTCATCATCACAGTCCACTGAATCTGACGTAGACCTCTGCATTCAGGTATCTGCAATGAGAATAAAAGAAAAACAAGAAATATGGGTTAGTACTCCTGGTGAGAGCTCACATAATGCAGAGTGTTCCTAAACAGGGAGACTCCAATTGTTGCTAAACTACAACTCCCATCATGGGGGCTGTAGTTAAGCAGCAGCTGGAGTCTCCCTGTTTGGAAACACACTGCCAGAAATGCTCTGTTCCCATTATGCAAAACGCATAATGAGAACAGAGTCAGGACTGGACAGTGTAGCTCTGCCCCTAATTACATCATCACTAGGGGCGGAGCAGTTAAGGTCGCAGGGGGTCTAAGGAGTGAGACCCCCTTTCGATCTGTCCCTCTGCCCTTGGACTACTACTCCCATCATGGGACAGAGTCTGTCCCATGATGGGAGTAGTTGTAGTACCGCAGCACTGAGGGATGGCACTTGCACATCCCCTGGCTTCAGGACTTTTAGGACTATAACTCCCATCATGGATGCTGTCATACTGTCATACAGTGCTGTCATTAAAAAGTACAATTGGTGATACAAAAAACAAGCCCTCATATGGGTCTGTAGGTGCAAAATTTTTTGAATTATGAAAATTAAACTGGATCCAGAAAGTTAAACAGATTTTTAAATTACTTTGATTAAAAAGTCTTAACCCTTCCAGTACTTTTCAGCTGCTGTATACTCCACAGGAAGTTCTTTTCTTTTTAAATGTAATTTCTGTCCGAGCACAATGCTCTCTGCTGACACCTCTGTCCATGTCAGGAACTGTCCAGAGCAGGAGCAAATTCCCATAGCAAACATCTACTGCTCTAGACAGTTCCTGACATGGACAGAGGTGTCAGCAAAGAGCACTGTGGTCAGACTGAAAAGAACAACTCAACTTTCTCTAAAACATACATCAGCTGATAAGTACTGAAAGGATTAAGATTTTTTAATAGAAGTCATTTACAAATCTGTTTAACTTTCTGGAGCCTGTTGATGTGAAAAAAATTGTTTTCCACCGGAGTACCCCTTTAAGGGGTTAATGAGGCCCTTGTATTGTTGTGGTCAACCTAGCACATGATGGGGGCTTTAGATGTGATCCATGACTTCATCACAGGGCCACACATGACGTTATGTCTGTTCCCCTTTGTCTACAGTGAAAAGGTGGCTGCTCATACACAGGCTCTCCCTGCTTCTATACATTATAAACAGCATGCACTCACCTGTCACATGTATGTCCGAATTATAATTAATATCCATAATGGGAAAACCTTTAGGAGTGCTGATGATGCCTGCAGCAAAGAACACGTCTGGATGTCATAAGCTGGATCAATAAAACTTTTGACCTTATGGAATTTGTGACTCTAGGGTCGGAAAATGATATAATTCACAGACAGTACACAAACTAGAGCAGTTCCAGGAGCATCAGGGTGAGCATCCACTGGCTGCCAATTGCCTTCCAGTTTCCTAAGGCCTAAATAGGAAGTAAAGCGATGTTTTGCAAGGACCACTGTAGTGATGTCGCGAACATAAAATTTTCGGTTCGCGAACGGCGAACACGAACTTCCGCAAATGTTCGCGAACCGGGCGAACCGCCATTGACTTCAATGGGCAGGCCAATTTTAAAACCCACAGGGACTCTTTCTTGCCACAATAGTGATTTAAAAGTTGTTTCAAGGGGACTAATACCTGGACTGTGGCGTGCCGGAGGGGAATCCATGGCAAAACTCCCATGGAAAATTACATAGTTGATGCAGAGTCTGGTTTTAATTCATAAAGGGCATAAATCACCTATTATTCCTAAATTCTTTGGAATAACGTGCTTTAGCCCCCTTTAGGCAGCACATAGAGCCCCCCTTTAGGCATCACATAGTTAGTTCCCCCCTTTAGGCAGCACATAGATTCCCCCATATTAGGCAGCACATAGTTAGAGCCCCCCTTTAGGCAGCACATAGTTAGAGCCCCCCTTTAGGCAGCACATAGAGCCCCCCTTTAGGCAGCACATATTTAGTTCCCCCTTTAGGCAGCACATAGTTAGATTCCCCTTTAGGCATCACATAGTTAGATCCCCCCCTTTAGGCAGCACATAGATTCCCCCCATGTTAGGCAGCACATAGTTAGATCCCCCCCTTTAGGCAGCACATATTTAGATCCCCCCTTTAGGCAGCACATAGTTAGATCCCCCCTTTAGGCAGCACATAGATTCCCCCATGTTAGGCAGCACATAGTTAGAGCCCCCCTTTAGGCAGCACTGGTTTTATTTCACAGCCAAAAAAGTTTTTTTTTTTTTTTTTTTTATTTGAACAACTGTCACACCAAATGTGATTTGCACTAGTGTGACAATGAGCAAAAAAGGTTGCCAGCGGAGTTCCCCTTTTAAGCAGAGGTCCCCAACCAGGGTGCCTCCAGCAGTTGCAAGACATACGGACTGAACTTATAGCCCTTTTAATACTGTAGTTAGTTGCTTGAAGGAACTTAAGTTTTACACTGGAGTACCACTTTTAACCAGCGGTTCCCTCCCAACCAGGGTGCCTCAAGCTGTTGCAAGACACACGGACTGATATTTGAGCCCTAAAAAGGGCTTTTTTGGGTGCTGTCCTTAAAGCAGATGTTACACTAGTGCTTTAGGAGTAAACTGGACCCTGAATACACCACCTAGCAGCAACCTAGCTATCGCTTTCCCTATTACAGCAGGAGCAGCTTCTCTGTCCCTCCATTTTCTAAGCCTGCAGCATGCCGAATGAAGGTAAAATGGCGTCCATGCAGGAGGTAGGAGGGTCTGGAAGGGAGGGACTGCTGCTGATTGGCTGTAATGTGTCTGCTGACTCTGACTCACAGGGTCAAAGTTTACCGCAATGTTAAAGTATAGGGGGCAAATCGAACTTCACATATGTTCGCCCGGCGATGCGAACATGCTAAGTTCGCCGGTGAACAATTCGCGACATCTCTAGACCATTGCACTGGAAGAAGAAAAATAAACCATTAATAGTACTGGTTCTGTTTATAATACTGGAGCCATAGTGTGTTGAATTTGCTGGTGTCGTTCTTACATATAACATGGATGCGTGTAAGCAACCCTGGTATAAAAATGTGATCTCCACTACAGCTGATCTGATAAAGTGTACTTCCAGATTGGAGGTACTTTGGTTTGAGGTAGCTGTCTTTTATAAGCATGTTTCAGATAAATGTAATATGGTCACATTATTGGAACTTTATTAAAGGGGTTCTCCGCCACAAGGTGATTTTAGTAAGTACCTGGCAGACAGTAATGGACATGCTTAGGAAGGATCTGTGCTTGTCTTGGGGCTAAATGGCTATGGTGTGAGATTACCATTATACTGTGCCTAGCTTTTGTGAACTGGCAATTTCCTGTTAGAGTTTATTGCCTTAAACTACAAATCCCATGATTCCTTATTTGTAAGGTCACTTTTCTCCCTCCCACACATCAGCCACCCCACTCATTGAAACACCCCTGTGCTCCCTTCAATGCAATAGACCAGTGTTTTCTGACCAATGTGCCTACAGCTGTTGCAGAAATACAATTCTGCTCCCCCCATTGAAGCAAGGACAGGCTCCCTCTGAACACCTGACTGGTGATATCATGTCTTGGACTGCACTGCAACCTGGGAAAACCTGAGACGACAGTAATTTTTTATGCTGTTAAAAATAAACCTTGGGGCAAAAATCACAGAAGAATTGCGAGACCACCATCACACACAGGTACAGACACTATGTTATGAACTAAACTAACTTTACAGCCCCTGTTGCATAGTCAAATAAAAACAAATACCCCTTTAAGCTTGCAAGGTCTAGAATTCTATGATGCTGCCAGTTCAAAACACTGGACCTGCAGTTGAACTGGGACTTATGGCTGTAATATGGATGCAGAAATAGGTCATTTTACTCTCATCTGACACTGGCCCTGATCTCCACCATGGCATTCCCCCTATATATTAAACAAACCTCTAAGGCTATGTTTACACGGTGGAATTAAATTCACATGTCTTGAGTCTGATTGTTTATCTTTTTTTTTTTTTTGGGTACCCTGGTTTCCAACAACTCTCCAAAAACAACCTGATAGGTTCACTGGATAACTATGAAACTAGCCCTAGTGTCTGTGTTTTACATAGGGGCATTAGATTGTGAGGGTGAATGAGTATTGGCAATCTCTGCACTGTGCTGTAAAAGATCAACATGAACATATAAATAATTTTAGTGCATATGCACAGTGGTGTCAGCCTCAGATTTCTGCTGTAGAGTCTTTGAAAGAAACACATTGGAATTGCCGATGACACGTATCTGATCAATATTTTGGTCTGACTTTTCTGTCGGAAATTCCGACCACAAAATTCCACAGTGTGAATGCCTGCATGTTAAGCTTTATGCAACGAATTTACGACCATAATTCCTGAGCGGAATTCTGGTCAAAAATTCTGTAGTGTGAATTCGGCCTTAGGGCTCTGAATCTCCACTTGCAGCAGCCTACAGCAGAATCTGTGCTTAATGGCCATGTGGCAACTAAGCACCGTCACATACGCCAAATGGAAAAGGATATCGGAAAACTAGAAGAATGGTCAGAACTCTGGCAACTGAAATTTAATGTGGATAAGTGCAAGTTAATGCACCTGGGGCGTAAAAACCCTCGGGCAGAGTATAGAATATTTGACACAGTCCTGACCTCAGTATCAGGGATTTAGGAGTAATTATTTCAGAAGACTTAAAGGTAGGAAGACAATGTAATAGAGCAACAGGAAACGCTAGCAGAATGCTTGGATGTATAGGGAGAGGTATAAGCAGTAGAAAGAGAGAAGTGCTCATGCTGCTGTACAGAACACTGGTGAGGCCTCACTTGTAGTATTGTGCGCAGTACTGGAGGCCGTATCTCCAGAAGGATATAGATACTCTAGAGAGAGTTCAGAGAAGATACTAAACTAGTACATGGATTGCAGGATAAAACTTACCAGGAAAGGTTAAAGGACCTTAACATGTATAGCTTGGAAGAAAGAAGAGACAGAGGGGATATGATAGAGACTTTTATATACATAAAGGGAATCAACATGGTAAAGGAGGAGAGCATATTTAAAAGAAGAAAAACTACTACAAGAGGACATAGTTTTAAATTAGAGGGGCAAAGGTTTAAAAGTAATATCAGAAAGTATTACTTTACTGAGAGAGTAGTGGATGCATGGAATAGCCTTCCTGCAGAAGTGGTCGCTGCAAATACAGTGAAGGAGTTTAAACATGCATGGGTTAAGCATAAGGCTATCCTTCATATAAGATAGGGAAAGGCATAAGGCTATCCTTCATATAAGATAGAGATAGGCATAAGGCTATCCTTCATATAAGATAGGGACAGGCATAAGGCTATCTTTCATATAAGAGAGGGAAAGGCATAAGGCTATCCTTCATATAAGAGAGGGAAAGGCATAAGGCTATCCTTCATATAAGAGAGGGATAGGCATAAGGCTATCCTTCATATAAGAGAGGGATAGGCATAAGGCTATCCTTCATATAAGATAGAGATAGGCATAAGGCTATCCTTCATATAAGATAGAGATAGGCATAAGGCTATCCTTCATATAAGATAGGGATAGGCATAAGGCTATCCTTCATATAAGATAGAGATAGGCATAAGGCTATCCTTCATATAAGATAGGGATAGGCATAAGGCTATCCTTCATATAAGATAGGCATAGGTATAAGGCTATCCTTCATATAAGATAGGGATAGGCATAAGGCTATCCTTCATATATGATAGGGAAAGGCATAAGGCTATCCTTCATATAAGATAGGGATAAGCATAAGGCTATCCTTTATATAAGATAGAGATAGGCATAAGGCTATCCTTCATATAAGAGAGGGAAAGGCATAAGGCTATCCTTCATATAAGAGAGGGATAGGCATAAGGCTATCCTTCATATAAGAGAGGGATAGGCATAAGGCTATCCTTCATATAAGATAGAGATAGGTATAAGGCTATCCTTCATATAAGATAGAGATAGGCATAAGGCTATCCTTCATATAAGATAGGGATAGGCATAAGGCTATCCTTCATATAAGATAGGCATAGGTATAAGGCTATCCTTCATCTAAGATAGGGATAAGCATAAGGCTATCCTTTATATAAGATAGAGATAGGCATAAGGCTATCCTTCATATAAGAGAGGGAAAGGCATAAGGCTATCCTTCATATAAGAGAGGGATAGGCATAAGGCTATCCTTCATATAAGAGAGGGATAGGCATAAGGCTATCCTTCATATAAGATAGAGATAGGTATAAGGCTATCCTTCATATAAGATAAAGATAGGCATAAGGCTATCCTTCATATAAGATAGGGATAAGCATAAGGCTATCCTTTATATAAGATAGAGATAGGCATAAGGCTATCCTTCATATAAGAGAGGGAAAGGCATAAGGCTATCCTTCATATAAGAGAGGGATAGGCATAAGGCTATCCTTCATATAAGAGAGGGAAAGGCATAAGGCTATCCTTCATATAAGAGAGGGATAGGCATAAGGCTATCCTTCATATAAGAGAGGGATAGGCATAAGGCTATCCTTCATATAAGAGAGGGATAGGCATAAGGCTATCCTTCATATAAGATAGAGATAGGTATAAGGCTATCCTTCATATAAGATAGAGATAGACATAAGGCTATCCTTCATATAAGATAGGGATAGGCATAAGGCTATCCTTCATATAAGATAGGCATAGGTATAAGGCTATCCTTCATCTAAGATAGGGATAAGCATAAGGCTATCCTTTATATAAGATAGAGATAGGCATAAGGCTATCCTTCATATAAGAGAGGGAAAGGCATAAGGCTATCCTTCATATAAGAGAGGGATAGGCATAAGGCTATCCTTCATATAAGAGAGGGATAGGCATAAGGCTATCCTTCATATAAGATAGAGATAGGTATAAGGCTATCCTTCATATAAGATAAAGATAGGCATAAGGCTATCCTTCATATAAGATAGGGATAAGCATAAGGCTATCCTTTATATAAGATAGAGATAGGCATAAGGCTATCCTTCATATAAGAGAGGGAAAGGCATAAGGCTATCCTTCATATAAGAGAGGGATAGGCATAAGGCTATCCTTCATATAAGAGAGGGATAGGCATAAGGCTATCCTTCATATAAGATAGAGATAGGTATAAGGCTATCCTTCATATAAGATAGAGATAGGCATAAGGCTATCCTTCATATAAGATAGGGATAGGCATAAGGCTATCCTTCATATAAGATAGGCATAGGTATAAGGCTATCCTTCATCTAAGATAGGGATAGGCATAAGGCTATTCTTCATATAAGATAGGGATAGGCATAAGACTATCCTTCATATAAGATAGAGATAGGCATAAGGCTATCCTTCATATAAGATAGAGATGGGCATAAGGCTATCCTTCATATAAGATAGGGATAGGCATAAGACTATCCTTCATATAAGATAGAGATAGGCATAAGGCTATCCTTCATATAAGATAGGTATAAAGCTATCCTTCATATAAGATAAGCATAGGCATAAGGCTATTCTTCATATAAGATAGGGATAGGCATAAGACTATCCTTCATATAAGATAGAGATAGGCATAAGGCTATCCTTCATATAAGATAGGTATAAAGCTATCCTTCATATAAGATAAGCATAGGCATAAGGCTATCCTTCATATAAGATAGGGATAGGCATAAGGCTATCCTTCATATAAGATAGAGATAGGCATAAGGCTATCCTTCATATAAGATAGAGATAGGCATAAGGTTATCCTTCATATAAGATAGGGATAGGCATAAGGCTATCCTTCATATAAGATAGAGATAGGCATAACACTATCCTTCATATAAGATAGGGCCAGGGACTATTGATAGGATTCAGATTATTGGGCAGACTAGATGGGCCAAATGGTTCTTATCTGCCGACACATTCTATGTTTCTATGACTGTAAAACAGTAAAGGGCGGAATTCCACCAAAATATTCTTTACACTACATAATACAGATCCACCTTGGAAGTTGCGCTACTGAATTCTGCAGCAAGCTAAATTACGCCTAGAATAATTCAGAGCAGAATTTCCGTAGTATGCAAAGGTGCAGTCTGTACTTACAGCAGGAAAGACAGACCATTAATGACAGCCTGTAGTGAGCCTCATATATACACATATATATGTTTTCCCACTGGCAGTAATGGAGAATTCGGTGTATAGTTGCTTTTTCTCTATGTGAGTCATTTTGCCATACACAAAATACAAAGCAGAGACCACACAAATCGCTCCTGCAGGGTTGTTGCATCACTCTATACTGAGCTGGATTTGCCATTGGGCACCTGTTGAGTAGGGGCAGCACTTCAGTGAGTAGAAAAAAACATAAATACTTTTGATGTAGCTGCTGCTGCCATGTTGTGGCCTGAAGAAAAAGACATTTCTCACTTTGGTTGAATCCACATGGGTCAGAATAGCTACAAAATATACCTGCAGATTTTCAGCCACAGCAGTTCATTATGTTGTAAATTTATGATTGATGTGACCACTTTATGTGCATGGGGGTGCAACCCACAGTGAGGGTACTGTCACGATGCCGGCTGGCAGGTAGTGGATCCTCTGTGCCAGAGAGGGATTGGCGTGGACCGTGCTAGTGGACCGGTTCTAAGCCACTACTGGTTTTCACCAGAGCCCGCCGCAAAGCGGGATGGTCTTGCTGCGGCGGTAGTGACCAGGTCGTATCCACTAGCAACGGCTCACCTCTCTGGCTGCTGAAGATAGGCGCGGTACAAGGGAGTAGGCAAAAGCAAGGTCGGACGTAGCAGAAGGTCGGGGCAGGCAGCAAGGATCGTAGTCAGGGGCAACGGCAGAAGGTCTGGAATCACAGGCAAGGAACACACAAGGAACGCTTTCACTGGCACTAAGGCAACAAGATCCGGCGAGGGAGTGAAGGGGAAGTGAGGTGATATAGGGAAGTGCACAGGTGCAAACACTAATTGGAACCACTGCGCCAATCAGCGGCGCAGTGGCCCTTTAAATCGCAAAGACCCGGCGCGCGCGCGCCCTAGGGAGCGGGGCCGCGCGCGCCGGGACAGAACTGACGGAGAGCGGGTCAGGTACGGGAGCCGGGGTGCGCATCGCGAGCGGGCGCTACCCGCATCGCGGATCGCATCCCGGCCGGAGACAGTATCGCAGCGCCCCGGGTCCGTGGAACCGACCGGAGCGCTGCAGTGAGGAAGGTGTAGCGAGCGCTCCGGGGAGGAGCGGGGACCCGGAGCGCTCGGCGTAACAGTACCCCCCCCCTTGGGTCTCCCCCTCTTCTTGGAGCCTGAGAACCTGAGGATCAGACTTTTGTCCAGGATATTGTCCTCAGGTTCCCAGGACCTCTCTTCTGGACCACAACCCTCCCAATCCACTAAAAAGAAGGTTTTCCCTCTGACCTTTTTAGATGCTAGAATTTCTTTGACGGAGAAGATGTCCGAGGAGCCGGAAACAGGAGAGGGAGGAACAGATTTGGGAGAAAAACGGTTGAGGATGAGTGGTTTGAGAAGAGAGACGTGAAAGGCATTAGGGATACGAAGAGAGGGAGGAAGAAGAAGTTTATAAGAGACAGGATTAATTTGACACAAAATTTTGAAAGGACCAAGATAGCGTGGTCCCAACTTGTAGCTAGGGACACGGAAGCGGACATATTTAGCGGAGAGCCATACCTTGTCTCCAGGGGAAAAAACGGGGGGAGCTCTTCTTTTCTTATCCGCGAACTTCTTCATGCGTGAAGAAGCCTGTAAGAGAGAATTTTGGGTCTCTCTCCATATGATGGAAAGGTCACGAGAAATTTCATCCACAGCGGGCAGACCAGAGGGCAAGGGAGTAGGGAGGGGGGGAAGAGGGTGACGGCCGTACACCACGAAAAATGGGGATTTGGAGGAAGACTCAGAGACCCTGAAGTTATACGAGAATTCGGCCCATGGGAGGAGATCTGCCCAGTCATCCTGGCGGGAGGAAACAAAATGTCGCAAATAATCACCCAAGATCTGGTTAATCCTTTCTACTTGTCCATTGGACTGGGGATGATATGCAGAAGAAAAATTTAATTTAATCTTGAGTTGTTTACAGAGAGCCCTCCAGAATTTAGACACGAATTGGACGCCTCTATCCGAGACAATCTGCGTAGGCAACCCGTGAAGACGAAAAATGTGTACAAAAAATTGTTTAGCCAACTGAGGCGCAGAAGGAAGACCAGGAAGAGGGATGAAATGTGCCATTTTGGAGAATCGATCAACGACCACCCAAATAACAGTGTTGCCACGGGAAGGGGGTAAATCAGTAATAAAATCCATACCAATCAGAGACCAAGGCTGATCGGGGACAGGCAGAGGATGAAGAAAACCAGCGGGCTTCTGGCGAGGAGTCTTATCCCGGGCACAGATAGTGCAGGCTCGCACAAAGTCCACAACATCCGTCTCCAGAGTCGGCCACCAATAGAAGCGGGAGATGAGTTGCACAGATTTCTTGATACCCGCATGACCTGCGAGATGGGAGGAGTGACCCCATTTGAGGATTCCGAGGCGTTGGCGAGGAGAAACAAAGGTCTTTCCTGGAGGAGTCTGCCTGATGGAGGCAGGAGAAGTGGAGATCAGGCAGTCAGGTGGAATGATGTGTTGCGGAGAGAGTTCAACTTCTGAGGCATCCGAGGAACGAGAGAGAGCATCGGCCCTAATGTTCTTATCGGCAGGACGAAAGTGAATCTCAAAATTAAATCGGGCAAAGAACAGAGACCACCGGGCCTGGCGAGGATTCAGCCGTTGGGCAGACTGGAGGTAGGAGAGGTTCTTGTGGTCGGTGTAGATAATAACAGGAGAACTTGATCCCTCCAGCAGATGCCTCCATTCCTCAAGTGCTAATTTAATGGCTAGAAGCTCTCGATCCCCGATGGAGTAGTTCCTCTCCGCTGGAGAGAAGGTCCTAGAGAAAAAACCACAAGTGACAGCATGCCCGGAAGAGTTTTTTTGTAGAAGAACAGCTCCAGCTCCCACTGAGGAGGCATCAACCTCCAATAGGAAGGGTTTGGAAGGGTCAGGTCTGGAGAGGACGGGAGCCGAAGAAAAGGCAGACTTGAGTCGTTTAAAGGCGTCTTCTGCTTGAGGAGGCCAGGACTTGGGATCAGCATTTTTTTTGGTTAAAGCCACGATAGGAGCCACAATGGTAGAAAAATGTGGAATAAATTGCCTGTAATAATTGGCGAACCCCAAAAAGCGTTGGATAGCACGGAGTCCGGAGGGGCGTGGCCAATCTAAGACGGCAGAGAGTTTGTCTGGATCCATCTGTAGTCCCTGGCCAGAGACCAAATATCCTAGAAAAGGAAGAGATTGGCATTCAAACAGACATTTCTCAATTTTGGCATAGAGTTGGTTGTCACGAAGTCTCTGAAGAACCATACGGACATGCTGGCGGTGTTCTTCTAGATTGGCAGAAAAAATTAGGATATCGTCCAGATATACAACAACACAGGAGTTTAACAGATCACGAAAAATTTCATTGACAAAGTCTTGGAAGACGGCAGGGGCGTTGCACAGTCCAAAGGGCATGACCAGATACTCAAAGTGTCCATCTCTGGTGTTAAATGCCGTTTTCCACTCGTCCCCCTCTCTGATGCGGATGAGGTTATAGGCGCCTCTTAAGTCCAATTTAGTGAAGATGTGGGCACCTTGGAGGCGATCAAAGAGTTCAGAGATGAGGGGTAAGGGGTAGCGGTTCTTAACCGTGATTTTATTAAGACCGCGGTAGTCAATGCAAGGACGTAGGGAGCCATCTTTTTTGGACACAAAGAAAAATCCGGCTCCGGCAGGAGAGGAGGATTTACGGATAAAGCCCTTTTTTAGATTCTCCTGGACGTATTCGGACATGGCAAGAGTCTCTGGGGCAGAGAGAGGATAAATTCTGCCCCGGGGTGGAGTAGTGCCCGGGAGAAGGTCGATAGGGCAATCATAAGGCCTGTGAGGAGGTAGAGTCTCAGCTTGTTTTTTGCAGAAAACATCCGCGAAGTCCATATAGGCCTTAGGGAGACCGGTTACTGGAGGAACCACAGGGTTACGGCAAGGGTTACTGGGAACCGGTTTTAGACAGTTCTTGGAACAAGAGGACCCCCAACTCTTGATCTCCCCAGTGGACCAATCCAGGGTAGGGGAATGAAGTTGAAGCCAGGGAAGTCCAAGGAGAATTTCCGAGGTGCAATTGGGGAGGACCAAAAGTTCAATCCTCTCATGATGAGATCCGATGCTCATAAGAAGGGGCTCCGTGCGGAAACGTATGGTACAGTCCAATCTTTCATTATTTACACAATTGATGTAGAGGGGTCTGGCGAGACTGGTCACCGGGATGTTGAACCTGTTGACGAGGGAGGCCAAAATAAAATTTCCTGCAGATCCAGAGTCCAAGAAGGCCACTGTAGAGAAGGAGAAGGCAGAGGCAGACATCCGCACAGGCACAGTAAGACGTGGAGAAGCAGAGTAGACATCAAGGCCTGTCTCACCTTTGTGCGGAGTCAGCGTACGTCTTTCCAGGCGGGGAGGACGGATAGGACAATCTCTCAGGAAGTGTTCGGTACTAGCACAGTACAGGCAGAGGTTCTCCATACGGCGTCGTGTCCTCTCTTGAGGTGTCAGGCGAGACCGGTCGACCTGCATAGCCTCCACGGCGGGAGGCACAGGAACAGATTGCAGGGGACCAGAGGAGAGAGGAGCCGAGGAGAAGAAACGCCTGGTGCGAACAGAGTCCATATCTTGGCGGAGTTCCTGACGCCATTCGGAAAAACGCATGTCAATGCGAGTGGCTAGGTGAATAAGTTCATGTAGATTAGCAGGAATTTCTCGTGCGGCCAGAACATCTTTAATGTTGCTGGATAGGCCTTTTTTGAAGGTCGCGCAGAGGGCCTCATTATTCCAGGACAATTCTGAAGCAAGAGTACGGAATTGTACGGCATACTCGCCAACGGAAGAATTACCCTGGACCAGGTTCAACAAGGCAGTCTCAGCAGAAGAGGCTCGGGCAGGTTCCTCAAAGACACTTCGGATTTCCGAGAAGAAGGAGTGTACAGAGGCAGTGACGGGGTCATTGCGGTCCCAGAGCGGTGTGGCCCATGACAGGGCTTTTCCGGACAGAAGGCTGACTACGAAAGCCACCTTAGACCTTTCAGTGGGAAACAGGTCCGACATCATCTCCAGATGCAGGGAACATTGGGAAAGAAAGCCACGGCAAAACTTAGAGTCCCCATCAAATTTATCCGGCAAGGATAAGCGTATCCCAGGAGCGGCCACTCGCTGCGGAGGAGGTGCAGGAGCTGGCGGAGGAGATGACTGCTGAAGCTGTGGTAGTAACTGTTGTAGCATAACGGTCAGTTGAGACAGCTGTTGGCCTTGTTGCGCTATCTGTTGTGACTGCTGGGCGACCACCGTGGTGAGGTCAGCGACAACTGGCAGAGGAACTTCAGCGGGATCCATGGCCGGATCTACTGTCACGATGCCGGCTGGCAGGTAGTGGATCCTCTGTGCCAGAGAGGGATTGGCGTGGACCGTGCTAGTGGACCGGTTCTAAGCCACTACTGGTTTTCACCAGAGCCCGCCGCAAAGCGGGATGGTCTTGCTGCGGCGGTAGTGACCAGGTCGTATCCACTAGCAACGGCTCACCTCTCTGGCTGCTGAAGATAGGCGCGGTACAAGGGAGTAGGCAAAAGCAAGGTCGGACGTAGCAGAAGGTCGGGGCAGGCAGCAAGGATCGTAGTCAGGGGCAACGGCAGAAGGTCTGGAATCACAGGCAAGGAACACACAAGGAACGCTTTCACTGGCACTAAGGCAACAAGATCCGGCGAGGGAGTGAAGGGGAAGTGAGGTGATATAGGGAAGTGCACAGGTGCAAACACTAATTGGAACCACTGCGCCAATCAGCGGCGCAGTGGCCCTTTAAATCGCAAAGACCCGGCGCGCGCGCGCCCTAGGGAGCGGGGCCGCGCGCGCCGGGACAGAACTGACGGAGAGCGGGTCAGGTACGGGAGCCGGGGTGCGCATCGCGAGCGGGCGCTACCCGCATCGCGGATCGCATCCCGGCCGGAGACAGTATCGCAGCGCCCCGGGTCCGTGGAACCGACCGGAGCGCTGCAGTGAGGAAGGTGTAGCGAGCGCTCCGGGGAGGAGCGGGGACCCGGAGCGCTCGGCGTAACAGGTACGTTCACACGTATGCAGATTTCATGCGCAGGATTTTCTGCTGCAGATGTCAATGCAAACTAAGGCTAAGTTTCCACTTATTATTTTTTTTTTCTGGCAGTTTTTGGAATACGGCCACTGCAGTTTTTGAGCCAAAGCCAGAAGTGTATTCAAAAGGAATAGGACATATAAAGGAAGAACTTACACTTCTCCTCCGTTATGGATCCACTTCTGATTTTGGCTCAAAAACTGCAGTGACAGATATCCAAAAACTGCCAGAAAAAAACAAGCGGAAACTTAGCCTAAATGACTGAGCACAGCTTCTAATCTGCAGTATGTGTGAACATACCCTGAATCTGCAACAAAATTGGCATCAAACTTATTTTTGCTCATATTTATAACATGCATGAAAAAATTCTGACATTTGTGGAATCACCCTAAGGCCATGTCCACATGTTCAGAAAATGTGCCCCATCTAGCAGGCACTAGAACCACTCGGAAATGTGCTGTCTCATAGAAGGCAATGCATTTCCTTGCAGACAAATCAATGGGACTATGCTGCAGCGGAATGTCCGTGCGGAAGTTCCGCACATGGGAACCTGGCCTAATGGGGGTGTATAGTGAGTGCCCTGAATATATATATATATATATATATATATATATATATTAAAGATATCCTGTCTTGACTTTAAAGGGTAACTCCAATGGAAAACATTTTCTTTTAGATCAACTGGTGCCAGAAAGTTAAACAAATTTGCTAATTACTTCTATTAAAAAATTCAAATCCTTCCAGTACTTATCAGCTGCTGTATAATACACAGTTATTTTCTTTTTGAAATTTCCTTTCTGTCTGACCACAGTGCTCTCTGCTGACACCTCTGTCCATGTCAGGAAGTGTCCGGAGCAGGATAGGTTTGCTATGGGGATTTGCTCCTACTCTGGACAGTTCCTGACATGGACAGAGGTGTCAGCAGAGAGCACTGTGATCAGACAGAAAAGAAATTCAAAAATAATTTCCTGTGTATTATACAGCAGCTGATAAGTACTGGAAGGATTGTTTTTTTTTTTTTTTAAATAAAAGTAATTTACAAATTTGTTTAACTTTCCGGCACTAGTTGATTTAAAAGAAAATGTTTTCCAGTGGAGTACCCCTCTAAGCTGTTTAGCTCAAAGAGAGATGCTCACCATAGATGTAACTGAAGCAAACTCTCAGCTGTGAGAAGTGTTAGGTCTGTGTGGAGATTTGCCTCTGTAAAGAATCTGAAGGTTGGGTTCACAACAAATTGAGGCAGTATGTCACTAGTAAATTTTAGGATACTGGCAAAAAGTTATGAGTTATACTGGCAAAAAGAGTTATGAGGACATATACATATAAAGTAAACGTGTCCATTTACATTAATAGAGTAACGTTCTAGAGACTGTGTGTAGTCCATTTCCCAAATGTAAACCTGCCACAAAATACCTTTTTGTATACTGGTGATGTACAGCCAGCCATATCCTACATACAACCATTTAAGGGGTATTTCAGCCAATATCACTTATCATAGGGGATACGGGATATTGCCTGAAATACCCCACACCATAGTTGATAAGTGTATGATTTCTGGGAGTTCCAATTATGAGAAAGGGGTCCCGAGGCTTCTGAGGGAATGGTGTGGTGGTCATGCCCAATACAGTGTTTGCTTATTTTGGCAGCTCCCATAGGCAATCACTGAAGTGGCAGTACACATGTGAAACTACTGCTCCTCCTGGAGACTCAGGACCCAGTTCTTGAGATTCCAGGGGTGATGGGTTTCTAGCGGTCAGACCCCCTATAAACATATACTTATTCCCTATCCTGTGGTTAGGAGATATGCATGATTGGCTGAAATATCCCTTAAGGTTTTGATTAAATTAAAGAAAAAACATTAAAAAAACAACAATAATAATTAAGTATATTTTTATCACATTATAGCTATAGGACAATTTTCTACAAAAAAATGTCTAAAATGTGTTTTCTAAAAATTGAACTGTAAATAATAATTTTCAGTCAGCGGGAAGATGATGGGGCGCAGGCTAGTTTCAGCAGCACTGGCTCCTCTTCGGGTATTCCCTACTGTCTCAGGCAGGCGGTCATGTCTACAGTGTCAGTAAGTGGTGACTGGTGATAATAAAGGGTGGAAGCAGCAGGAATAAGTGGCACAGGGCCACAACAATTGATTTCAATATTTGTTACCCAATAAATACTGTGGCACCCTAGGTGGCTGCTTACCTTCCCTACCTTCTTAGGATCCAAATGATGAAAGATAAAACCTAGGAAATATATATATATATATATATATATGATTGAGGCCTTTGTGCTGTAAATAGGTCTGATGCCTCTGCAGACATTCCCTTGCATGCATGTGCTCTGACAGGGTTAAGTCACTGAGCTGTCTGGCAAGGATTTTCCCTGGAGATGCAGCTTTTGAATATTTCATGCAGCCTCATCTTTTATGAATGAACGTGTTTACTGCCGGATGCAAGGGCAGAGCGTGGGCGGAATAAAGATGGCAGGAGCCTGGACCTCTCTGCATGTTATTAAATCATTCTACATGTTACTTATGTGGCTCTGTAAGGTCTATAGTTGCTGTTCATGTTTAAAATGTTGCTCTGTGTATTAACCCTTCAGATTATTATATCCCTTTCTTTATGATAATCCATTATGCATCATTACTGATATCAATTCACTATATTTTTAATTAGTACTTTTATCTGTATGATATAGCAATAAAGATGCACACTAGGCCCACAGCTTTTATATCGGTTATGTGACTATTATATTGATATTACACAGTAGGGGTGTATTAATAGTGTTGCTCATGAATATTCGCAATTCGAATATTATTCGCGAATATAGCATATTCGCGAATTTCGCGAATATAGCGCTATATATTCGTAATTACGAATATTCGTTTTTTTTTTTTTTTTTTTTCACAGTACACATCACAGTGATCACCCCTCTCTGCTTCCAGCTTGTGTGGTGTAAAGAAGGCTGTAATACTACTGTGTGAGACTGGCGTGCGAAAATTCGCATATGCGAATATTTAGCATATGCAACTTTCCGCATATGCGAATTTTCGCGCATGTTGATTCACATATGTTAATTTTCGCATACGCGAATTTTCGTATATGCGAAAATAAAGCGAGAATATAACGAATATGCGAATATTCGCGAATATATGACGAATATTCGTCCATATATTCGCGAATATTCGCGAATTCGAATATGGCCTATGCCGCTCAACACTATGTATTAAGTCATATAATGATCACTCATAACATTAACACCAGCGGAAATGAATAACATGGATTATCCTGTGGCAAAAGAATCTTTCAGACGTTGGGATACATGAAGCAGCAAGTAAACAGTCAATTCTCAGTCAATGGTAGAAGTAGGAAAAATGGGCAAGTTTGATGGGCAAATCAAATCATGATGGCTCGATGACCTAAATAGCAAATAATGTAGAGATTTTCCAGTATGCAGTGGTCAGTACCTTCTAAAAGTGGTCAAAGGCTGAAAACGGACACATTACGTTTGTATATGCCACATTTGTCACATGCCTTTTTTTTTTTGGGGGGGGGGGGGGGGGCAAAAACGCTGCACTCAGATGGAGTCAAAAACCCACATGGCATTTCTAGGTTTAGATGTAGGTTTTCAAAATCACAGCATCATAGGTATGGAATTTAAAAAAAAAATTTGCAGACATTGTGGCGTTTTTCTTCTTCCCTTAGATTTCTATGCCATGTGTGCATGTATTTTGGTGTTTTCCCCCAATTCCTCAATCAGAATCCTTGAGTCACATGGGGAAAGAATGAAATGACTTGTAATTAAAAATCACAGGGGGTCCCTTAGCGGCGCGTATAAGAGCTGATGAGTCGATAAAGGGTTTTGAAGCAGGGGAAGAGGGGACAAAATATCTTTATATGCAGATGATATCCTGGTCTTCTTGGAAGACCCTGGAAAATCACTATTTAGGGTGATGGAGGTGATTGGTGAATACGGGGCATTTGCTGGTTTAGCAATAAATTGGACAAAATCAACACTACTACCCATTGGAAAAGGAGAGATTGATCCAGTTCAGGACCTAAAAGTGTTGGAAAGAGGGGAAAATTTACTTATCTAGGTATCCAAATATAAACACTAAGCCACTGATAAAAAAAGATGGAAAACAAGGTGAGGGTTTGGAATGAGTTGACATTATCAAGGGCAGACAGGATAGTCATTATTAGATCAGTTACCTTACCAAAATTTTTGTATGTGTTTGGGGCATCTCCAACATGGTGCGAGAGGGGTGTTTTCAGTAAAATTATAGCCATGTTCAATGCTCTCATATGGGGGAGGAAAAGAACACAGATACAAATAGATTATCTCTGTCAAGAGAGGGAGGAATAAAGTTCCCTGATATCCAAGGATTCTTTCTGGCAAGTCAGAAGTATTATCTGGTGGAGTGGAGGAAATTTGGTATTTTTAAAAACATCATAGGGAAAACTAAGGGAAATTATGAAAACATATTTCAGGTTCTAGAGTCGGGACAATTAAAAGGAAGAGAATGGGAAAAAAATACTATGGTTAGAGGACTTTGTAAGACATGGGAAAAATGTAAAGGGGAAATAAAGGTGCAGGGTGTGCTAGATATGGCACCGATTTGGTATAATGTAAATTTAGTTTTTTTTTGGAGAGGAGGGGACAGGGGGAGGGTTTATCTGTATTTGTTGGTAATTCGGTAATGTGAGGGGGCTGGAAACCAGGGGGACACGAGATATAAATATAAATGATGTGGGGTCCTGGATTAATAGCAAGAGGTTGGAGAGTGATGGAATGGATATATGTTATAAATGTATAAAACAACAATATAAAATGTAATATATAAATTATAAAAATAAAATAATTTTGTGACCCCCTGAGTACCTGTCACCCAAATAGAAGAAGATAATATGGGGATAGGGGAAGGGGGATAGGGTGGGGTGGTGGGGATATTTATGACAGATCTTTGGAATGAAAATGTTTACATATGTTTTGAATAATAAAAGTACTTGAGCACCAATTTTTTTTAAAAAAAACAAAAACGCTGGGATAAACTAATAACCAATAGACTTCTAAGGGATTCCACATTTCTGAATATCTGCACAAATTCCACACAAGATCCTCACAAGCCAGAAAACAACCAAGGAAGCGAAATTGTTGCGGAAATTCCACCTGTGTGAAAAGACCCTAAGAGAGAACAACTGATATATTGTCTATTTAAGTGTTATTGGCACCCAATGGCTATTGATGCATGTGGGGAGCAAAGGCTAACCTGTCTAATCCAATCCCATGAAAGGTAGAAATGTGTCAAAACAGTACATCACAGCTTGCTCCATATACAGCCTGTTCCAAATTATTATGCAAATTGTATTTAAGTGTCACAAAGATTAAATATTTTGTTTTTCAGTTTAACTCATGGATGGCATTGTGTCTCAGGGCTCTTTTGATCACTGAAAACACCTGAGATAATTAGATTTCCAGGTGAGCCCAATTTAAGAAAAAACTACTAAAGGTGGGTGTTCCACTTTATTCCTCAGAGCACCATTTTTAAGCAATATGGGGAAGAAAAAGGATATCTCTGCTGCCGAAAAGAGTGAAATAGTTCAATGCCTTGGACGAGGTATGAAAACATCAGATATTTCACGAAAACTTAAGCGTGATCATCGCACTATTAACCCCTTAAGGACCGGAGGTTTTTCCGTTTTTGCATTTTCGTTTTTTGCTCCTTGCCTTTAAAAAATCATAACTCTTTCAAATTTACACCTAAAAATCCATATGATGGCTTATTTTTTGCGCCACCAATTCTACTTTGTAATGACATCAGTCATTTTGCCCAAAAATCTATGGTGAAGCGGGAAAAAAAATCATTGTGCGACAAAATTGAAAAAAAAAACGCTGTTTTGTAACTTTTGGGGGCTTCCGTTTCTACGTAGTACATTTTTCGGTAAAAATGACACCTGATATGTATTCTGTAGGTCCATACGATTAAAATGATACCCTACTTATATAGGTTTGATTTTGTCGGACTTCTGGAAAAAATCATAACTACATGCAGGAAAATTAATACGTTTAAAATTGTCATCTTCTGACCCCTATAACTTTTTTATTTTTCCGTGTATGGGGCGGTATGGGGCTCATTTTTTGCGCCGTGATCTGAAGTTTTTAACGGTACCATTTTTGCATTGATAGGACTTATTGATCACTTTTTATTCATTTTTAAATGATATAAAAAGTGACCAAAAATGCACTATTTTGGACTTTGGAATTTTTTTGCGCGCACGCCATTGACCGAGCGGTTTAATTAATGATATATTTTTATAATTCGGACATTTCCGCACGCGGTGATACCACATATGTTTATTTTTATTTACACTGTGTTTTTTTTTTTTATTGGAAAAGGGGGGTGATTCAAACTTTTAATAGGGGAGGAGTTAAATGATCTTTATTCACTTTTTTTTTTCACTTTTTTTTGCAGTGTTATAGGTCCCATAGGGACCTATAACACTGCACACACTGATCTTCTATGTTGATCACTGGTTTCTCATAGGAAACCAGTGATCGACGAATCTGCCGGATGACTGCTCATGCCTGGATCTCAGGCACTGAGCAGTCATTCGGCGATCGGACAGCGAGGAGTCAGGAAGGGGCCCTCCCGCTGTCCTGTCAGCTGTTCGGGATGCCGCGATTAGCCGCGGCTATCCCGAACAGCTCGACTGAGCTAGCCGGGAACTTTCACTTTCACTTTTAGCCGCGCGGCTCAGCTTTGAGCGCGCGGCTAAAGGGTTAATATCGCGCGGCGCCGCAATCGGCGCTGCGCGCTATTAGAGGCGGGTCCCGGCTTCACTATGACGCCGGGCCCGCCATGATATGACGCGGGGTTACTGTGTAACCCCGCGTTATATCGGAAGAGCAGGACCAAGGACGTACCGGTAAGTCCTTGGTCCTTAAGGGGTTAAGAGATTTGTGGCTGATTCAGAGCACAGACAGGTTCGTGCAGATAAAGGCACATTGAGGAAGATTTCTGCCAGATCCATGCATCAGATCAAGAGAACAGCTGCTAAAATACCATTACATAGCAGAAAACAGATATTTGAAGCTGCTGGTGCCTCTGGAGTCCCACGGACATCAAGGTGTATAGTCCTCCAGAGTCTTACAACTGTGCATAAACCTATTCGGCCACCACTAACCAATGCTCACAAGCAGAAACGGCTGCATTGGGCAGAAAAATATATGAAGACTAATTATCAAACAGTCCTGTTCACTGATGAGTGCTGTGCAACCCTGGATGCCTGGTACAGAAGGAAGAAGCTTCTTTCCTGGTACAGAAGGAAGAACTGTACTTTCCGTAATAAAATCATCTTCATGCATGACAATGCACCATCTCATGCTGCAAAGAATACCTCTGCATCAATGGATGCAATTGGGTTAAAAGGAGAGAAAGTCATGGTGTGGCCTCCATCCTCCCCTGACCTCAATCCTATTAAGAACCTTTGGAGCATCCTCAAGCAAAAGATCTATGAGGGTGGGAGGCAGTTTACATCCAAACAGCAGCTCTGGGAGGCTATTCTGACATCTTGCAAACAAATTCAAGCAGAAACTGTCCAAAAAACTCACAAGTTCAATGTATGCAAGACTTGTGAAGCTGCTATCAAATAAGGGGCCCAATTTTAAAATGTAACGTGACCTGTTAAAATGTTTAAAAAGTAAAAATATTGTTAAAAGTTTGATTGAAATAGCTTTTGATTTCAGTAAATATGCTGCAAACACAACAAATGACAATTTTCAGTTCTTTATAACCTATAGTGTTTTGAAACTTACTGGGGGAGATTTATCATTGTTTTAGAGCATTTTTTTGCCTATGTTTTGGCGCAGTTCAGGCGCAAGCAGCATATTAAGCAACTTTTTTGCGTCTTTTGATATAGACAGTTTCACTCTTTTTGCCTACCCATAGAACTTTTTCCTTTTGACTATACAGTGGTCACGTATTTGTCATTTGCGACATTTGGTACTTTTTTTAGGCGGAAAGCTACACTACCTACCAGTAGGCGTGAGAATCACTTCTACCTTACACAATTCAACCTTTATACTCTTGTTGACGACAGCGTCCCACTCCCCTTGTATGACACGAGCTCAGGAGCTGAGTATGGGTCATATCTAATGCCAGACATCACCGACCACGGTGATGCCTGGCTTTAACCCCTTAGACACCGCAATCAAAATTGATTGAAGCGTCTAAAATGCAAGTAAAAATGTCTCGGCAGCTCTGTGAAAGTAAGTAAAAACACCTAATTTGCCTAATTCAGGACCCGGGAAAGTGTCTACTTCCCTCCCTCACAAGTGTCTAGAAAAAGTGTATGTGGTAGAGCTTTTCCCACGACAGCAGAGCTGCGCAAAATTCATCATCCTGCTGCACCTTCTTGATAAATAAGATGCACGCTAGTCAAACCCACCTCCCAAATAAACGTGGGAAAATAGCTCTACCGTAGACATTCTTTGCTAAATCTGGGCCACTGTGCGTAATAATTTGGAACAGTGAATTGTAAGTTTGTGTTTAAAAAAAATACTCTTATCATTAGGAGGTTTGTTCAATAAAATTTGAATTGTACTCTTAATACTTGATAACATAAGAATTATGCTGACTGTTATTTACATCAATTATTTAGGTAAATGAGAAAAATATAATTTGCATAATAATACCAAGGTGTAGGTGTGTAGTTAGACTGTTCAGAGTCCTGGCATTTATGTAATTTTGTGGACTCATGCTCCCTACGTAAATAGATCAACACAATAAATAAAGTGTTATTATTATAATAACGTAAGCAGAGAGAACTGTGCTCGTGATGTCATCAGAGAGCATTCCAAAAAGAAAAGAATTTCCTCTGTAGTATTCAGCAGCTAATAAGTACAGGAAGGATTAAGATTTTTTAATAGAAGTAATTTACTAATATGTGTAACTTTCTGCCACCAGTTGATTTAAAAGAAAAAAGGTTTTCACCGGAGTACCCCTTTAAACACAGTCACTATACCCCTTTAAAAGGGATGTTCCTAGTAGTATAATTTATCACCTATTTACAGGATACAAGAGGATTCCCAACAATCCTGGCAGTCCCTAAGTATCCATGTGAATAGAGCTGTAGTGCGATTGTGTGGGCACCATTCTTTTCACAGCTATGGGACTAACAAAGATCAATTTGCTGCTAACAACGATATACCAGATAACAAAAGGACACCCTCAGAGCGCTTGGAGCCTGATGGGTTAAAGCTGTTTTGGTGGCACAAATGAGGATCTATAGTATATTAAAGGGGTACTCCCGTGGAAAACTTTTTTTTTTTTTTAAATCAACTGGTGCCAGAAAGTTAAACAGATTTGTAAATTAATCTATCAAAAAATCATAATCCTTCCAGTACTTATCAGCTGATGAATACTACAGAGGAAATGGTTTTCTTTTTGGAACACAGAGCTCTCTGCTGAAATCTCTGTCCATTTTAAGAACTGTCCAGAGTAGGAGAAAATCCCCATAGCAAACATATGCTGCTCTGGACAGTTCCTAAAATGGACAGAGATGTCAGCAGAGAGCACTGTGGTCATGATGTCAGCAGAGAACTCTGTGTTCCAAAAAGAAAAACTTTTCCTTTGTAGTATACAGACCCTAAAAAGTACTGGAAAGATTAAGATTTTTTTTAATAGAAGTAATTTACAAATCTGTTTAACTTTCTGGCACCAGTTGATTTAAAAAAAAAAAAAAAGTTTTCCAATGGAGTACCCCTTTAAAGGGGTTGTGCGCTGCCCTAACTTTCGGAGCTCCGCTCACAGCGTCTGGAAGTTCATTACTCCGAATGCTGTGTGCGGGCTTCCGTGTTCGCGGCCGCCGGGCGTGACATCACGCCCGGCCCCTCGTGACGTCTCGCCCGCCCGCCCCCTCTACCAAAGTCTATAGACTTTCGTTGAGGGGGCGGGCGAGACGTCGCGAGGGGCCGGGCATGACGTCACGCCCGGCGGCCGCGAACACGGAAGCCCGCACACAGCGTTCGGAGTAATGAACTTCCGGATGCTGTGAGCGGAGCTCCGAAAGTCAGGGCAGCGCACAACCCCTTTAAGCAGTGGTTTTTCTGTGATAGGTAATTGGCGTATATGTGCTTTGTTCTACAGGTCTAATCTGTTAGTGTTACATGTAATTATTGTTGTAATTAGAGGTATCATCTTATCACACTAGGGAACTCTGTAGAATCCCAAAGCACCGGGAACACCCTAGGAGTCAGATTCTAAACTGTTGTAATTTACAACATAGAAAAAAAAGAAAAGAAAGGGAATGATCAAGAAGTCTTGCATATTGAATGGCTACATGTCAATATATGATCCATGTACCAAGGACTGTCTCCACAAATTTTGGCCAGTAGAAGCATATTGGCATTATGGAATTGACTGTTTTTTGATCAAATAAAATTTGAAGAAAATTGTTCATATTGAGTACTGTGTGAAAAGTGTCAACATGTAAGGTGGCCTGTAAAGAAACGTATTTTGGAGAAGCAAATAACTAGTCAACAGCAGATGTGGCTGATCCCAGAATGCTCAGTGGTCTATTTTGCACAATATACCCTACTTATCTAATATACAACAAGGCTGCATGGCCCTCACATGGAATTTCCAAAATCAGCAGGAGTCTGACAACTGGGACCCCCACCAATCCCAAACAAGGGCCAAAGCTGTTTCCAGGGAAATAGGCGAGCATGTACAGTAGCTGTCCATTAGAATTAGGGGTGGTTACGGACACCATTTGTTAGTTTCTCCCACTCATTTCAACACAGATTCTACACGCACTGCCCGCTCTCCCTGTAACTGGAAACAAGCTTGGGTCTTTTAGAATACAGTAGGTAGATTAACTCGTTATCTCTCCACATGTAAGTCTAGGGATGCTAAAACATGGCCACATTAAGGATGTTGATAGAATGCTGTAAAGGAACCCTGTCTGATAAATCTCTCCTTATACCCAACGGGGGAGATGAATCAATCAAGGCTGGTGGGATGGGGAGAAGCTGCCGAGAGCCACCCTGACAACTCTGGCAGCATAGAAAAGTGATGACAGGTTTCCTTTAAAGGGAATCTATAAGAAGGATTGATCCCTCATATAGAGAGTTTCAGAGAGATGACAATGAAAAGAGTTAAATCATTCCTACAGTTCCACCTGCATGACAGAGAAAAGCATCTTGTAGAGTTTTGGGCACCCCTATCGCATTGCCTTTGAGGTGGAACCTTTATATGTGCTCAGAGCTCTGTGCAATGACACTTCCCTGGCCCTTCCCCTCAAATCTAATGACAGCTCTATGAGTGTTGGAATACCCCTTGCAGAATAGGACAGTTTATCTGAACTATTTTTGTGCTCATATTTTTCATTCTCCATGTTTGGGGTAACATTTCGGGGGCTCCAGAACCAATTGTCTGTTTTTCATAGAGTTACGGATTCAACATCCGGAACAAATTAATATTGTATTTTGGGAAACCACTCTACTTAGTTGAAGCACCTTTGGCCGCGATTACAGCCTCCAGTCTTCTTGGGTATGATGCCACATGGTTTACACACCTGGATTTGGTTATTTTCTGTAATTCTTCTCTGCAGACCCTCTCAAGCTCTGGCAATGTACAGCCATTTTCAGGTCACTCCAAAGATGTTTGATTGGGTTCAAATCAGGGCTTTGTACTTTTCCCCTTCCAGCTTTCTCTTAACCCTGCCCAGTCTCCCTGCCCCAGCCCCTGAAAAACACTGCCACAGCATGATGCTGCTGCCACCACTATGCTTCACTGTAGGGCCGGTATTGGGCAGGTGAAGGGATGAGCAGTGCCTGGTTTCCTCCAAATATGACTGTAAAAAATTAAGGCCAAAAAGTTTAATCTTGGTTTTATCAGACCAAAGAATCTTGTTTCTCGAATTGGGAGTCCTTTAGGTGTTTTGATTGTTCTTTTCTTGCAAACTTCAGGCAGGCTTTAATGTGTCTTTGGAGCTCAGCCAGAGTGATCTCTGGGTTCTTAGTCCCCTCTCTTACCGAGGCCCTTCACCCCCAACTACTTAATTTGGTGAGTGGAAAGATCTAGGAGTCCTGGTTATTCTTTTATTTAAGAGTTATGGAGGTCAGGTGCTCTTGGGAACTTTCAATGCAGCAAAAATGTTTTTGTATCTTTTTCCAGATCTGTACCTCCACACAATTGTGTCTGAGCTTTAAAGGGGTACTCTGGTGGAAAACATTTTTTATTTTTTTTATTTTATCTACTGGTGCAAGAAAGTTAAAGTGATTTATAAATTACTTCTATTTCAAAATATTAATTCATCCAGTACTTATCAGCTGCTGTATGCTACAGAGGAAGTTGAGTTGTTCTTTTCTGTCTGACCACAGTGCTCGATGCTGACACCTCTGTCCATGTCAGGAACTGTCCAGAGCAGGAGAAAATCCCCATAGCAAACCTATCCTTCTCTGGACAGTTCCTGACATGGACAGAGGTGTCAGTAGAGAGCACTGTTGTGAGAGAAAATAACTATACAACTTCCTGTGGAGCATACAGCAGCTGATAAGTAGTGGAAGGATTAAGATTTTTAAATAGAAGTAATTTACAAATCTGTTTAACTTTCTGCCATCAGTTGATTAAAAAATGTTTTTTCCCCACAGGAAGTTGTATAGTTCCTCCAAAAGGCTTAATTTTCACTCTGATATGCATTGTCAGCTGAAAGACCTTATAAAGAAGAGGTGTGTTTTTCCGAATCATGTCCAATCAATTGAATTTCCTACAGGTGACTTCACTCAAGGTGTAGAAAAAAATTTCAAGTGTCATTGGAAAGAGTATGAATAATTTTGTCTATGCAAAATTTTAGTTCGAGATTTTCTTATTAATTTACACAAATTTCTAAAATTCTATTTTCACATTCTTATTATTGGGTACTGAGTGAATTTATTTTATATTTTGTTATTGCATTTAGCTATTAAAAGTGGACACAGCACTGCCCTATTTAAACGAGCAGGGCAACTCTGTTTCCTGATGCAAAGTCAAGTCGAAGTTAACACTGAAAAGGCAGAGGTACCCCCATGAACACCCCACAGCCCCCTTAAATAGCTGATTGGTGTGAGTGCCAGGAGTTGGCCCTCCACTGATATACTATTAAGGGCCTATGTTCAGGATAGGCCATAAATATTAGAAGAGTAGGTGGCACTACTGAATTTCCGACCATTGCTGGTAATGGGATTCTGCTGCACAGTGCACATTACGGAATTTCAGCGGCAGATGTTTCATCACAAAGGAATGGTCTTGTCAATTGTTTAGGCAGAATCCGCGCTGCAGACATTACAGTCTTTGGGGTCAGCAATGTCTGCGTGTTCCTAGCTTGCCGCACTCTGAATTCTGTAGTGTGAACCTAGCCATAGGGCGGAAAACATGTTCAACTAAAGTCCTATTCACAGTGACCTGCGTGGCAATATAAACAAAAAGGGACAACACAGCAACTTCATATGCAGTTGTCCTTTTATGATGAAATAATTACACTAATTTTACATATAATTATTTAATACAGCTGATATGAAAGCCTGTTCTGGGTGGAGCTTTCCTGTAGGCTAGAGTATGTAATAGTTCTATGTGCAATTTCTTAAAAGGGCATTTCCTGCATATAATATACAAAAATATTCTCCAAAAGCATTGACGGTAAAGATAGAATTTCTTTCCTTCATTTAGTAGTTATAGGGTTAAAGGTATTTGTCTCTTCCTGCCAAAGCTTAATCAGGCGGTCTGGGAAGGCACTGCCAGCCCTATGAGGATTCCTTGGCACAATCTTACAGTATAATGGTTCTACTCTGCCAGCAAAGGCTGTGAGTTGGGCAGGATTTAAATTCCTCCCTCCAAAAAATTGTGAACCTGATGAGAAGAGGAAGAGAGGTAGGGATTGATATGGGAAGACAAAGGACAATAAGTTGGCATCAAATACACAGCATATACTCACCAACAGATACAGTACCAGTGCTGTGCGTAAATCATAAGGCTTACAAAACACCATTAACCTGTTGGGGACGGGGTGTACAGGTATGTCCTCACGTCCTGGTACTTAAGGACGGAGGGGGTACCTGTTTGCCCTCCATATTTACGATCACCACCGCTCGCTGGGTGGTGATTGGACCGGGATGACTGCTGATGTCGCCAGTCAATTCAGTCCAATGAGTTATGGCGATTCCGGAAAATAAGAATGATCGGAGCTGTCAGACAGCTCCAATCATCCTAAAGGATAGGAGCGATGTGGCAGACGAGCCTTCTCCTATCCCCTGCCATTGGTCGATCAAGACTGACCAACCAATGGCAGATGGGGGCAGGGTGTTAAAGTTCATTTCCCCCGCTCTACCCACCGATTGAAATCCAGGCGGGGTGGGGGGAATTGAGCCTGGCCGGCTTACCAGGTGGCATCGGAGCGGCAGCAGGGACATCAGGAGGCAGGAGGAGGAAAGCCGGTAAGTGCGGCGGTGGAGGAGGCTACAGTGAAGATCGCTGGTAAGTGATCTTCACTGTGGCCTTCTAAAAGTTGCAAAACTACAACTCCCAGCATACCCAGAGCACCAAAGGCTGTGTAGTGGTCTCCAAACTGTGGTCCTCCAGATGTTGCAAAACTACAACTTTCACCATGCACTGACTCTCTGGGCATGCTGGGAGTTTGTTTTGCAACATCTGAAGTGGCACAGTTTGGAGACCACTATACGGTGGTCTTCAAACTGTAGCCCTCCAGATGTAGCAAAACTACAATTCCTAGCATGCCCAGGCCTCTCTCTTCTCCCCCCCCAATAAAAATGAAAAATGTCTCATACGGCAGTGTTTCCTAAACTGAGCCTCCAGCTGTTGCAAAACAACAACTCCCAGTATTGCCGGACAGCCATGCTGGGAGTTTTGCAAAAGCTAGAGGCACCCTGTTTGGGAAACACTGCCATAGGATTTTGGTGGAGACAAGCCCCATCCTTGTAACTGGGTCCGCCCCTATAGCAAATTCCTCATTTAAGCCTCAAATGCGCATCACATATGGGATATTTCTGTACTCAGGAGAACTTGGGTTACAAATTTTGGGGGAATTTTTCTCCTTTTACCCCTTATGAAAAAGGAAAAGTTAGGGGCTACACCAGCATGTTAGTGTAAAAAATTAACATTTTTACACTAACATGCTGGTGTTGCCCCATACTTTTCATTTTCACAAGAGGTAAAAAGGAGAAAAATCCCCCCAAAATTTCTAACGCAATTTCTTCTGAGTACGGAAATACCCCATATGTGGACGTTAAATGCTCTGCAGACGAACTACATGGCTCAGGAGTGAGAGAGAGTGCCATGTACATTTGAGGCCCAAATTGGTGATTTGCACAGGGGTGGCTGATCGTTACCGCAGTTCTGACATGAACGCAAAAAAAAAAAAAAAACACCCACCCACGTGACCCAGTTTGGGAAACTACACCCCTCAGGGAATGTAACAAGGGGTATAGTGAGCCTTAACACCCCACAGGTCTTTGACGAATTTTCGTTAAATTTGGACTTGGTTGGAGGTAATTAAATGCTGGTTGTTACCCAAATTTTTTCATTTTAACCAGGGATAATAGGAAAAAATCCCCCCCCCCCCCCAAATTTGTAGCCCCATCTCTTCTGAGTAAGGAAATACCCCATATCTGGATGTAAATTGCTCTGCTGGTGCACTACAGGGCTTAGAAGAGAAGGAGCGCCATTGGGCTTTTGAAGAGAGAGAGATTGGGTGGAATTGAAGGCCATGTGGGTTTACAAAGCCAGAACAGTGGACCCCCCCATGACCCCATTTTGGAAACTACACCACTCACGGAAAGTTATCAGGGGTACAGTGAGCATTTACACCCCACAGGAGTCTGACGGATTTTTTGAACAGTTCGTAAAAATTTAAGATTGCATTTTTCTTAATTTGCACAGTCCATTGTTCCAAAGATCTGTCAAACACCAGTGGGGTGTAAATGCTCACTGCACCCCTTATTATATTCTGTGAGGGGTGTAGTTTCCAAAATGGGGTCACGTGTGTGTGTGTGTGGGGGGGTGTGTGCGTGTGTGTGTGTGTGGGTTGTAAACGCACATGGCCCCCAACTTCCATTCTATCTCCAAAAGCATTGTAGTTCGCCCGCAGAGCCCTTTACAGCCACATGAGGTATTTCTATACCCAGGAGAAAAAAAGCCCCCCAAAATTTGTAACCCCATTTCTTCTGTTACCCCTTGTGAAAATGAAAAATTTGGGGTAAGACCAGCATTTTATTGAAAACATTTTATTTTTTTATTTTTATGTCCCACTTTAACGAAAGTCACCAGTGGGGTGTAAAGGCTCACTTTACCCCTTGTTACATTCCTTGAGGGGTGTAGTTTCCAAAATAATGGGCCATGTGTTTTTTTTTTTTTTTTTTTTTTTTACTGTTCTGGCATCATGGGTGCTTCCTAAATGTGACACGCCCCCCCCCCCAAAAAAAAAAAACAAACAAAAACATTTCAGCAATATTCGCTTTCCAAAAGCCCAATGTCGCTCCTTCCCTTCTGAGCCCTCTAGTGCACCCACAGAGCCCTTTACATCCACATATGAAGTATTTCTTTATTTGAGAGAAATGGGGTTACAAATTTTGGAGGGCATTTTTTTCCTATTACTCCTAGTGAAAATGAAAAGTTTGGGGTAACACCAGCAATTTAGTGTTAAAAATCAATTTTTTCATTTTCATGTCCCACTCTATCGAAAGTTTGTCAATCACCTGTGGGGTGTTAAGGCTCACTGTACCCCTTGTTACGTGCCTTGAGGGGTGTAGTTTCCACAATAGTGTATCATGTGTTTTTTTTCGTTTTTTTTCGCTGTTTTGCTGGCATCATGGGGGCTTCCTAAATGTGACATGCCCCCCCTGCCCCCCCCCCCCAAAAAAAAAAAAAAAAAAAAACATTTCAGCTAAATTTGTTTCCCTTCTGAGCCCTCTAGTGCACCCACAGAGCACTTTACATCCACATATGGGGTATTTCCTTACTCGAGAGAAAATTGGTTACAAGTTTTGGGGAGATTTCTCTCCTTTTACCCCTTGCAAAAATGAAAACAATGGGGCTTCAAGAACATGTTAGTGTAAAAAAAAAATGGAGATTTTGATTTTTCTCCTCCATTTTGCTGCTATTCCTGTGAAATACCTAAAGGGCTAACAAACTTTTTTAATGTAATTTTGAATACTTTGAGGGGTGCAGTTTTCATAATGGGGCCCATTATAGGGGATTTCCAACATAAAGACACTCATTCACTTAAACTTAACTGGTCCCTGAAAAATTCTGATTTTGAAATTTAAGGGAAAAATTGGAAAATTGCTGCGGAAATTTGAAACCCTCTGATGTCTTCAAAAGTAAAAACATGTAAACTTTATGATGCAAACACAAAAGTAGACATATTGTATATGTGAATCAATATGTAATTTATTTGACATGTCCCTTTTCCTTACAAGCAGAGAGCTTCAAAGTTAGAAAAATGCAAAAAACTTAAAAATTTTCCTGAAAGAAGAAATGATGCAAGTATCAACGAAAATTTTACACTAACAGAGTAGAATATGTACCGGGAAAAAAAATCTCGGAATCAAATTTATAAGTAAAAGCATCCCAGAGTTATTAATGCCTAAAGTGATAGAGGTCAGATTTGAAAAAAATACTCCTGTCCTTAGGGTCATAATGGGCTCCGTCCCCAAGGAGTTAATAGACATTTTTCATAGGAAATAGATTTAGGTCTTTAAAGGAGTATTCCAGCCAAAGACATCTTATCCCCTATGCAAAGGATAGGAGATAAGATGTCAGCTCGCGGGATTCCCCCATTCTATGCTGGGCTGCTGCTCCAGTCTCGGAAACCCGTGTGAGGGGGTGTGGCGTGACGTTAAGTCTCCAGTCCCATGAACACAGGCTTCAGAAACTGGAACAGCAGCCCGACATAGAATGCGGGTACTGCACAAAGATCACCAGGGTCCCAGCGGCGGGACCCCCGCGATCAGACATCTTATCCCCTATGCTTTGAATAGGAAGTCTTTGGCCAGAATACCCCTTTAAAAGGGAATCTATCAGCTTTATATCATGCTGCAGGCATGGGCAGAAAGGGAGGTAAAACAAATGATACTCGTCTTAACTGACCAATGTTTGCAAAGTAATAAAATTATGTTTCTTATAAGTTCAAGAGTTGTAACGGTGTTGTTGAGCTGGATTATAAATGCCTCCTCCCTCTCCCTTGATGACTGATGTACAAGGTTCAGCACTGAAAACCAAGAAGAGGGTGTAGGGGAGGCATGCATGCTTCAGTTCAGCCCCAGCCTCTATGACACTTTAGCTTAGAAGGAAAACATTTTTGCAAACATCCATTAGCTGAGACAGGTATAATTTGTATTATCTCCCCATCAGCTATCTGCACATGTCTATAGCCTGAGCATGATCTAGAGCTGACAGATTACCTTTAAAAACAGAGAAAAGGGACATTTTATAGAAATTATTAAATGTGTCAGTACTGGAAAGGGTCTTCATGGAAGTACATCAGAAAAATGGACCGAAACTAAGATTGTATTCACCAGAGGTAGAATCCAGTATGAAGATTTTCAAGGAAAGATCCAGGTTTGGGCTCATGCTTTAGAAGTCTGGACATTGTCTAAATATGCACATGCTTGCCTCTCTAGAGTGTTGGAAAAATGTATGGAAAAGAAATCGCCACGGATAGCTGTATGTAGTTTTTTTTTGAAAACTGAAGTCCTAGAACTGTTATTTTTTTTTTTTTTTTTAGTTATTTCTGTTTCCAACACAAATAAAGTATGCCGAGCGACAGTCAATATGGTAATCCGATGGCACACTGGTATTGTCAACCTGTTTTTTTTTCTTCAACACCAAGAGGCACCTACATCTGCTTTATTATAGAACAGAATTTCTATATACTTATAAGCAACTTAGTAATGATCATCTAAATGTCCACTGATTCTACATACTACAGTACAATGCACACATATCTAAGTGCCACTTCCTAATTTACCAATGGCAGATGTTCTAGACCAGTGTTTCCCAACATGGGGCTTTCTACCTGTCGCAAAACTGCATCTCACAGCGGACATCATTTTTCAACAGCTGGAGAGCTGCATGCTGGGAAACATTCTAAACCATGTACTGTTTTTATTGGACTCCTTCATTTATTCAGATACTTCAACCCAACAAGTAATAAAAGGCATACAATCTGAGCAGGCATTGAAACAATTTATTGAAAAAGGCACAGTCACACCCTCCACACAGAATATCAACATGGTCAGTGATCAGACACAAAGAATAATAAAAAAAAAAAGAAAAAAATTACAGAAAATAAGAAAATATAAAGGAGGCGCTTGATCATTTCTACAGGACTATGTACAGAGCACACACCTGGTCTGGGTACACGCTACCTTACAAATATATGGAAGGGTGTTATATACTCTTTATTTTAATTACTTGTAACCTCTTACAATGCCATGCAATTTCTTGGCAAACAGAGGGTGATTGTTGTTTTAGTTAAACTCTTCCTTCTACTCCTCCCTGTATTGGGATTAAAGATGCAGCGCTGTATTGCAGAGTGAGTTTGTAATGCTTTCTACGGTAAAGAATTGACAATTTTCATTTACTAATGGGGGTTACTTAAAGCTTAAGGCTCTTTCTGATATTACTCAATGGCATCAAAGTAAGGCTAGGTTCACATCACGATTTCTCCTCCAAAGCACAAATATGTCGGGATACTGTAAAAAAAATGACACCTTTATCCATGCACGAAGAGGCATAGGCCCCATTCAATGGCTGAACATAGTGACTATGCTCAGGTCATTTTCCAAAAGGTATTAGGCCAGGTTCACAATACAGAATTTCCAATCAGAATTCCACTGCTTGAAGGTAACATGCAGGTGAAGGTGTTTTCTGTTAACCCATTCACACTGCTGAATTTCTGTCAGAAAATCCTGATCAAAAACATTCCACAAGAACACTGAACCTGCGCCACAGACATTGCCATCTATTGGGTGCTGGCCGCACTCAATCTCCAGCCAGAAATTTCCTGGCCATGGATTCTGTATTGTGAACCAGGCCTTAAGGGTTTTGCCTTGGACTGAAAAGCTTCTCAGTCCAAGGCAAAACTTGTATATGCTCGGAAAATGACCCGACTGTAGTGACTGACTACGATCAGATCATTGAATTGAAAGGGGTCCGTATCTTTCCAACAAATCTGTGCCTTCAAGGCACAAATCGTGGTGTGAATGCCTAATGCTGAATCTGTCATTTACATTACAGTCAACGTTTGGTCCCCGTGTAGAGATCCTGGGGACTGCAGTTGTACGGGCATGTTTGCTCCTCAGTATTGTAAAGGATAAGGATGCACTAGTATACAGAGTTCACCATGTGTGTAGGTTTCCACAGCAGCTACTGTATGGATGCCAGAGGGTATAGAAAATAAACATGTCTGTACAAAAAGGGTCCTTGAGAGCTCAGTTTGGAGACCAAATTGTTACATAATGGAAATAAAGTTCCAGCAGGGTTATGAGCAGTTTTAGAATACCGGACATCCTACTTCGATTTATTGGAAACAACATCCCTTACTAGCCCAGAATTACTGAACCTGTCGGCACTAGAGATGAGCGAACTTACCGTAAATTCGATTCGTCGCGAACTTCTCGGCTCGGCAGTTGACTTATCCTGCATAAATGAGTTCAGCTTTCAGGTGCTCCCGTGGGCTGGAAAAGGTGGATACAGTCATAGGAGAATCTTTCCTAGGACTGTATCCACCTTTTCCAGCCCACCGGAGCACCTGAAAGCTGAACTAATTTATGCAGGATAAGTAATCAACTGCCGAGCCGAGAAGTTTTTGACGAATCGAATTTACTGTAAGTTCGCTCATCTCTAGTCGGCACTATAGACTTTAAAGTTGGCCATTTCATGCCTCTGCTGGAAGCAGCTTTAGTCTGACATTAAATGTATGTCTTATGGATGTACGAGTCGATAACATCAATAATTTCTCTTCATTTAACAAGTCACTGAAAACTAAAACAATGACAGTTTTTATTCCCATAAAAATAAATAATCCTACCTTTCAGCAATTACAAAAATATCTTCCAACAGTAGAAGTAAGAGCAATACTTAGTAAAAGGTGGAGGACTATCTGAAAAGCTCCCGTCACCCAAAAGTTAGAAAAGCGCAGAAAACCAATAGAACTAAACAAGAACATACAACGTCCAGAGGAAATAGCCTTCCCCCAGAACAATGGCTGACTTGTTGTCCTACTTTGTATTAAAACCAAATTAACTTCTTTTATTTAATAATCTAATTTAAAAAATGAGTAAAAACGATTGTGTGTGTCTGTCCCGAACCTTGAAGAACAAGGGACTGCTGATGGTATTTTCTTCTCATAAATTCAATGCATTTTCCAAAATACTTAGAGCACAAAGAACAGCCTCCTATATTGTGAGCAGTGGATGGATGCACTTTAAAATGGCCTCCATACTTTCTATAGTGGATTACATTCTGATGCCATGCGACAAGGGTGAAGTTGAAAGAAAGCCGATTACACAGCAGTAAATAAAGGGGCCAGCTAAACTCTTCTCCACACAATCTATAAGAAATCCTCTGGGAGGGAGCCTCACAATAGCCTCCAAAGAGTTGTGCTCCAGAGCTGCATTTAAAATAAGCACTACACTAATGTATCAACGTGGAAAGGTAAACTCTGTAGAAAAGATGGGGGTTGTGCTTTTAGTAGAAGTAAAATCAGCCAATTTACAATACAGTTCGCAGTACATTCTATATATGTACATACATATACAGTGTCAAGAAATGCATTAACCCCCTTGGCTGCCAGTGTCCTGCTTTTCCTAAACCCTTGGACACAAGAAGCTGTTCCAGTGCATGATGGGATAAGGCTCTACAATGTAACTCTGCCTGGCAGTGTTAGAGTTACTACTGCGCTGCACCTTTATCCATCTAATTTTCATCCATGTATTTAATCTGATTTGTCACCGTCATCATCAGGCCGAGGATCCCCGTCGTGACCATTCTTGTCTTCCTTGGGAAGGTGTCCTTGGGAGCCCAGTGCAGACAAGGAGAGAAGCCCACTGCTGGCACTGACAGGCAGAGAGGGACCCTGTAGTCCAACAGGTAGTGGTGTGAGCGGGAGGGCAAGTGCCTGAAGTTGGGACAGCTGATGGACTTGAAGCTGCTGCTGTACGAAAGGAAAACCAATTAAAAAAAACATGTCAGCCTGGACAGTCTTCACTGCCAGAGAGCAACAAACCTCCAATATGTTTTTCTAAGCTGTAGATTCTCAGTTTATACATAAGAACTACACTGTAGTTTTAGCTCTCAAAACATACATTTGTTTGGGATAAAGAGGAGGTTTAGTACTGACCTGCCCTTTTTGATACAGATTTGGTGACACAGTCTATAAAAACGAACTATAAAACATATCCACTACATGAAGCTGGAGTACACAAGGAAAGGCGCATATTGGAACAGGAAATTTGTTCCTGAATGTGTGTGTTATGCCAAACAGAAAGCGATAACTGGCTGCCAGACACCACTGTAATGTTTACTTGGAATGATACAATAGGATCGGTAACAGTCCAACCTTTGGGTTAACCCTGATGGTCGACATTATGGGTCTGCCACATAATCCTTTGTCAAAAGTGGGCCAAAGTATGAAGACCTCCCTATTGTCCCTGACAGATGACATAAGGGGAGAGAAGGATCAGGGTGTTGGATTTCAGCTGAATGTTTGACAAAGCTGAAGCTTATGTGTATGTGGCCAACAGCTACAGAAAGTGTGTGGAAACCTTAAGACAATCTTAATGTAACTAGTCGTAGATCTTCTACGGCTTCCAATAAGATCATTGTTCATAGCGTTTAAATACAGGGAAGAAACCCATCATGTCTACTTTGCATTCTATGCCAGAGGCAGGCACATTGAATGCTATGATGCTATAAAGCCCGTCATAAACAGTCAGTTTGCAATGGCATGCTGCTCCCATTATATTACTATAGTTCCTGGTGACTACCTGTATTGCACACACTTTGCCAACCCATTACAGAAAAGGCGGCGTTGCACATCAATCTGCTGTCAAACTGTGGCTATTACTGAACACCCTTTAAAACTACAAGCCTCACCAACAGAACAGTTATACACATTTGGCAGTTTTTAGGGGAGATTTATCAAAACCTATGGATAGGTTAAATGGTGCAGATGCCCATGACAACCAGATTGTGTTAGAGTCATTTTCTGGTAAATCCGGAATTTTGTATCCTCCATGTTGCTCCTCTATGCTTTTTAGAATGTCAGCCTCAGGATGCCTTGCAATAAAGGCAAATTGCCAAATGATAAGCCGGAGGTCAAAACAGACCATGAGAGAAGAACACTTTTTATTGCAATGTTATTGTTTTTCAATAGATAAGAGTTAGCAAGAACTTTCTGACACAGAATGTAACCATATACTGAGGAGTATAAAAACTAGGGCTGCAACTAACGATTATTTTCATAATGAATCAGTTGACCAATTATTGTTTAGATTAAATCGACTAATCTGATAAAAATAACCATAGTGATACTTTGTGAGTTATTAGGGAGGGAGTTCATGCCAGGAGGGGACTGGTCTTCTGTGTGTTTTAGGTAAGGGATGCATTGTGTGTTGATAGTTTGTGGGTTCGCTAGATGTTGAACTTTGCAGAGGCTGAGTGAAGTAGCTTTTTATATTTAAATACGTTAAATAATTTTTTCAAATATCATTTTCTTTCTTTTTTCCTTGTAATTGCTATACCTCCACCCCCCCGTTTCTTACCTGGGGCCAGATTGGAGGGGCAACACATTCCCTGGTTCTCTATCCTACTTAGTGAAGAGGGGGCCAACACACACAATCCTCCACTTCCAGCATCTTCTCTCTGCAACTATTGTAAATCTGGCCTTTAGCAGGGGACTAGGGATGTCCCAATACCATTTTTTTTTAAGAACGAGTGCTCTCCGATACTAATTACTGATACCTTTTTCTATGTTATGTGACAGGGTTTTTTTCTTTTAATGGAAAAAAGTTTTTTTTTTATATTTAAAAAAAATATTTTATTTAAAGGGGAGGGGGATTCAAACTTTTATTAGGGAAGGGGTTAATTCATTTATTATTATTATAATAATTTTTTTTTTTTTTTTTTTTACACTTTTTCTTTAGTACCCAGAGGGCTCTATTACATGCAATCTGTAAATTGCATACACTGATCAATTTTATTAATAGCATTGATCAGTGTTATCGGCGCTCCATTACCACTGCCTGCCATGGCTAGCAGCAGTAAAGGAGCAACAACACCGCGGTGATCCCGATCAGCATCCCTGAGCTAACCGGCAGTTAACTTCAGGACTCTTAGACGCCGCAATCAACTTTGATTGCAGCGTTGAAAAGTTTAATGCCGGACATCACTGTGATCGGTGATGTTCGACATTAGCCTCAATTCCCGGCTATGACAAGCGCTCAGCTGCTGGGCACACTGAATAGTTCAGCACCTCCGTGATACCTGCTGGTGGGGGTCCCACCGGCAAGTATCGAATTAGGTATCCAGTGTCCAGTATCGGGACATCCCTACCGGGGACTCACGATAGCTGCAGTAAGGATCTACAGTAAGCAGAAGATGGTGTGTGCTGGTCCCCTCTTCACTAAGCAGGCTGCCGAGGACCACAGGTGCCTATTTACATAGTGATAATCGCTGAGTGTATGTGAACTTTAGAAATTGTCTGACCAACTAATTCACCAACCGATTAATCAACTAATGATTAGCTGACAACTATTTTCATAATCAATTAGTTGTTTCAGCCCTTAAAATAACAATGATAATCTCAACTCCTCTTCTATAGTTATTGCATGTAAAGCTGGTCATTTTTGTTGTCTCCCGAGTTAACTGTTGCTTTCACAGAGTTTGGAATTCCTCTTCACTTGGTGGAAAAAAATAAATAAAAAGGTCCCCAACAGATTGCTACTTTCATTTTGCGAATTTAAATACACCCTATGATTGGGTGCTACAGGCAAATGCACGATTCATCCTCTACACAGGTTTTGATATTTAATACAATAATATTTCGAGACAAGTTTTTTTTAAGAACTGATACATTTAAAAGAAAATGCCACCCATACGTTAATATGCCCACACTTTCAGAAGGAAGAATTAAAGCCAGTATGGGTATAATATTTGTTCCACTTGAAGAGATATTGGATGGGTAATTTTCTACACTGTTGTAATGGCCATTTATGAAAAACTGTCAACAGGAAGTGCAGCCTTTTCGATTTTTTTTTCACCACAACAAATTGTCGCAATGCATGAATGTCCACAAAATAACTCATTTTTGGAGTCTGAGAAACGGATGATAAACAATATGGCTGCACTCTTGTCAGCAATACATATATTAGAAGTTAGGTATCCATATACGCCCTGTTTTACATTTTGGGTGGAAACATCTTTAGTGCCGTAAGATGACCATATATATCAAACATTCCTAAGCATCAATCTCCTATTAAATATTTGACATGCCTGAATGCACACTTTACTTCAATGTTAAGGGAGGTGGTGAGATTACAACCCAACCTGGCAAATCAAGCCTTGTCTAGGTTGCCAACAATACCTGGACTTGTGTGAGACCATGCACTGTAAATGTATGTATGTATGTATATGTACAGTAGGAGCAGGTCAGATCCTCTACTGTCAGAGATAGACAAGGCCCCATTCACATGGCGGAATTGCTGTGCGGAAAGTGAACATGTCAATACTTTTTTCCTGAATTCTGCAGCAGAGTCAATGAGACTCTAAATTCCATCTGGAATCTGTGAGTGCAAGAAATTCAGAGCAGAACCCGCAAAACTGCAACATATTATCATGAGTGTATACATGGAAATTCCATTGTGTGAATGGGGCCTCAGAAGAATAAAGAGAACAAGACTAAAGGCAAAACTCTATAAAAAAAAATATAAAAATGTGTGCATGTATATGTGTATATATATATATATATATATATATATATATATATATATATATATATATATATATATATATATATATATTAAACTTTGTACAGCTTGCCCCTGATAAAAATAAATAAATAAAAAAAGAGTGAGTGTGTGTGTATGTATATATATATTTATTATTACATACACACACTTTATTTATTTATATAGCAACCATTCTAACAATTTAGCATATTTTGACGTACACGAATGATGGAGTTCAACTCTGGCGCAGTCACTTGCTTTGCCCGCTCAATAGCTCCAAGGACCTGTTGCTGGTGCTGCAAGCAGAGTTTTCACAATTAGATAGATGCATCATAAGTAAACCAGGTATGTACAATACAGGTAAAACGTTGGAATAAGAAAAACATTATATTATTCCTTTTATTTTTCTACTGTTTACTGCTACTAATCAATTAATTCCCCCAAAAAGGGAGGAAGGGGGGTGCTAACTGCTGCCTACCAACTTATGTTTAAGAGTACTACATACAACAGGGAAAATGTCAACATATGAACACGCTATCATGTAAGACTAATCTGGACTTTTTCTGGGAACTTAAAAAAAATATTGTTATATGTTTTTTTTGGGGGGGGCTTGCAAGGTCTTCATGCTGTGCTTTTAGTGTATGGCCAGTTGCAGAGGCTGATAGGGGTAGCTTCTTATTAGATTTAACTTTATTTTACCAAATATAAAATCTCTCTTTTTCTTGTAAAAGCCATGGTGGTAATTTATTTAATGTTAGGCTACTGGGCTGAAAAACACTGAAAAACTTCTCCTTTTTAACAATTTATTCACTATAGATGCTGGTATCTGCATTGGCTATATTCTAGGAAGCCACATAACTAGACATTACAGAACGGTTACTTTCAGCTTGTTGCCAGAGATTACTACACTACCCCTTTTATTAATGATAGAAGCAATACATTGCAGCTTTCTAATAAAGGTATCCATGATAGCATTACATGCAAATGCAATAAGGGGCTTAAAGGGGATATAAAAATGTTTTTTATATATCAACTGGCTCCAGAAAGTTAAACAGATTTGTGAATTACTTCTATTAAAAAATCTAAATCCTTTCAGTACTAATGAGCTGCTGAAGTTGAGTTGTTATTTTCTAAGTGTTCTCTGATGACACCTGTCTCGGGAACCGCCCAGTTTAGAAGCAAATCCCCATAGCAAACCTCCTCTACTCTGTGCAGTTCCCGAGACAAGCAGAGATGTCAGCAGAGAGCACTGTTGCCAGACAGAAAAGAACAACTCAACTTCAGCAGCTGATCATTATTGAAAGGATTAAGATTTTTTAATAGAAGTAATTTACATATCTGTTTAACTTTCTGGAGCCAGTTGATCTAAAAAGAAAAGTGTTTTTCCCTGGAATACCCCTTTAAAACGACACAACAATGTCTTCTATCCAGAGCCTGGAAAGGGTTATACATTTAGTGTCACCACGGTGGAGAAACATACCTCCTGAGAGAGATAAGGCAACACCTGTGCACAGATTCCATTCAACCTCTTGACTATTTCAGCCTGTAGACAGGAAAAGAAGAGACACCACAGATGGATTAACTTCTAAAAAAAGCAAGAATGATCAATTCCACAGAGAGAACTCAATGTAAGCAGATAAATTCAGCACGCCGTGGCATTACCAGGCTACCATGTGAGCACAAGTCCTAAATAACACGGTGCGGCGCTTTTCTTCTTAATGACTGACTTGTGTTGGCTAAATACAGAGCTGTGCAGATCGGTCTATCATAGGCTTGTAGCTCCTGTATTCACATCCCATGCTCCTTAGGGTGCATTCACAATAAGGAATTCCTGTGGAATTCCACGAGCGGAATTCAACGGTGTGAACTTAACATTAGTGTGAATTGGTCTCCGCGAGACCCGTTCACACTGCGGAATTTCAGCGGCGGACAATTAAGCCGCTGAAATTGTTCCGCACAAAGAAAGAACATGTTCATTCTTTGCGCGGATTACGCGAGCACTGCATAGCCGTCAATGGTGACGGCTCAGTGCCCCGCGGCCCTAGCGCCGAAGTACCCACGGCCGTGGTGGCTGCCAGGCGGAATCTGCGCTCACGGAATTCAGCGAGCTGAGATTTCGCAGTTTGAACGCACCCTTATAGTACATCAGTAAACTATAAACCGGTATGTTCTTTATAAAGACCAGGAGGGTTGGTGCTCTCAGGCACAGTGTGCTGTTAGGCTCAAATAAGACACTTAGGCCCAGATTTATCAAACTGTGTGAGAAAAAAAATGGAGTGATTTTCCCACAACCACCAATCACAGCTCAGCTTTCACTTTACCTCAGCTCGTTAGCTGAGCTGTGATTGGTTGCTGAGGGAAAAACCAATCTATATTTTCTCTCACAGTTTGATAAAGCTGGGCCTTAGACTTTAGCAGACCTTTTCCATGTAATTCAGCCTCAAACTGCACCGAATCGAAATTCAACAGACATGAAGGAGGATTTTTGCCAAATCCTAGGCTGAATGAAGGCGTCTGCATATCATTATTTTAATACATTGCTTTACTTAGAGCAAATGGTCTTAAGACAGCAGCTTACTGCAGATGTGAGCGACCAAGTGACTGCTGGCACAGACGTGTTCTAATATGAAATACAGAACAAGTCTGAAGTGTATGGTCTTATCCTGTTATTAGTGGGGAAGTCAGTGGCTAGCGCTTGTGCTCGGCTCACAACTCTTCAGACTTCAGGGATGGTTATATTAAGATCTAGACACTAAGGCAGTGTTTCCCAACCACCAGGTGTTGCAAAACTACGACTCCCAGCATGCCTGGACAGCCTTTGGCTGTCCAGGCATGCTGGGAGTTGTAGTTTTGCAACACCTGGAGGCACCCTGGTTGGGAAACACTGCACTAAGGGCAGACATTGCATTACTAAACATAGGGTGGAAAGCCATCCTTATGGACAAGGTTAGCACTACTGACTGACAATGCTACTGCCAAGGGGTTGAGTCTCGTGGTTTATCCCACAGACATCAAACATTCTGGCAGGTTTATTGGCTTCCCATGGAACTGGCCACAGAATGTGTATTTGGGCGTACATGCCTGTAATAGGAGTATAAATTACAGTAAATTATATAAATAAAAGCACTAGGTCCAACATAGGTCTACAAAATTAAACAAAAAGAAAAATAATAATGGTAAAGTACAAACTAGGGAATTAAAGTAGAAAATGAGCAAGTCTTAGGTTAAGTTTCCACTTTTTTTTTTCTGGCAGTTTTTTGGAAAACTTCCACTGCAGTTTCTAAGCCAAAGTCAGAAGTGGATCCATAATGGAGGAGAAGTGTAAGTCCTTCCTTTATATGTCCCATTCCTTTTGAATACATTTCTGGTAGGGATTGACCAATTATCGGTTTGGCCGATATTATCGGCTGATAATCACGATTTTGGGCTTTATCGGCAATTACCCTGCCGATAAGCCGATAATGCCCCGCCCTCCACACCGCCCCCACCGCACCGCAATCGCCCCCCCCCCCCCCGCCTCGGCTCAATTGCCTCCCCCATCCCCGGTTTTATAATTACCTGTTCCCGGGGCCCACGCTACTTCTGGCTCCTGCTGCGTCCTGCGTTACGCAGTGCGCAATGACGAGTGACGTCAACGTCAGTGCGCACAGTGACCGCTCAGGAGGACGCCATCGGAGCCAGATATAGAGTGGACCCCGGGAACAGGTAATTATAAAACCAGGGATGGGGTAGGCAATGGGTCCGGGGCGGTGCAGTGGGGTGTGCGATGCGGCGCGGTAGGGGGCGCGGAGCGAAGTGGTGCGGCGGTGGGAGGGGAGCGGTGCGGCGGTGATAGGACTCAGGACCCCGAGACAGGCAGGGGGAGAGAAGCGGGTAGCGGCGGCGGTCAATGGCACCGCAAAAGCCACTGCAGTTCATTGATTTAAAGTGCCCGCTTTAAATCAATGATCTGCAGCGGTGTCACGGGGGGATAAATAGCTGATAACTTATACCGTAATATCGGTATAAGTTATAGGCTATCGGCCCTAACCTCCACCGATTATCGGTATCGGCCCTAAAAAAAAACGATATCGGTCGATTTCTGGCTTTGGCTCTAAAACTGAAGGGGCAGTTTTCCAAAAACTGCCAGAAAAATACCAAGTGGAAACTTAGCATTAGTGCTCCTGGATACAGCAGGACAAAGACCTGTACAGTGCATGGACTGCAGTACAGCTCCACATTAAACAGGGGGAGCCTATGTGAGGTACAGTATTATTGAGTAGTAACATTCAGGTGCTCCATTTGTCACATAGATGCCCCAATGCTCATTTTCAGGTGTTCCTTCATCCCAGGGGGGTGGCTTGGCTATGAACATTGTTTCCCAATGAGCGCTATGTAAGCATGGGCAACGTGTTGATCCTAGCTGACTCCAGACTGCATAACAACCGCACTTGTGTGGTAAGAGCTTTGCCGGCCAATCAGATGGGAGGATATTCTTTTGGAGAAGTGTACACTCTGATGTGGGTGGTGAACAGGGGAGGTGATGGTGAGCACTGGTTGTTACAGGAAAGTGATAGGACATGGGTAGTGCACACCAAGCTGCACAATGTGAAAATAAAGCACTTTTACACATGGTAATAGGTTGTTGGAGGTGCTTTGGCTGTGGTTTTAGGGTAAAGGTACCACATGGGCAACGAGGTATAGTACCCAAACCATGTCCTGAGCAAATTATTTACTTCACTTGGGACACGAGAACCCTTAGGACAAGCACTCACCTGTTTGTGCATTTCAATGTTCAATCCATAAGACATTTCGTAGTACTGAGAAGAGAAAAATTGTTTAATCATCATGGATATACATGTACATAAATACAATTGTGTCACAAGAAAAGAAGATGCTTATATATAGGGGGCATATCAGTCAGACTCCATATGTCCGTTTAGACTCCATATGAAGCCCCTTATACACATTAGTGATGACACACCACTTTATGGTCTATTCACACGTACAGTATTCTGCGCAGATTTGATGAGCAGGATTTTCTGCAGCAGATTTCAATGTAAACTGAACACAGTTTGAAATCCTGCGCATCAAATCTGTGAAGAATACTGTATGTGTGAATAGACCCTTAAGAGTAGAAAATACAATCTATAAACCGCTAATCTATTGTGGGGAATAGCAAGGACTCCTTTTGCTTTAAAGCGTTTGTCACTAATCCGGTTTAGACTATAAAGTATCTCTGTAAATGATTGATTGAGATGTTAGACTAGGTAACCATAGATTAACCTTTATATACAGCTCCACCAGAGGATCAGTAAGGCCATGTCCACACGAAGGTATTTCTGTGCAGAATTCCACACGGACATTCTGCTGCAGCTGAGTCCCATTGATTTCATTGGAATTCTGCTGCACTGTGTATGCTGCAGAATTTCTACGGCAGAAATCCTAATTCCGGAGTCTGCAGAATGAATAGACATGTCTATTCTTTCTGAGGAGTCCGTACATAAATTGATGTGCCCCCCATGTGAATTGTCATGCTTTCACACGAACAAGTGAAGCAGATAATTGCGTGTAGTTTTGCGGTGCATTTGTGTATGATACACTACCACCGCACAGTCGCAACATGTGAAGCCAACCAGATTGTTATAATTCAAGCTATTCACGCCCCCTCCTATAGACTTGCATTGAGGGGGCGTGGCAGTGATGTCACAAGAGGCGTGGACGACCGCTGCAGCGCAAAAACAGCATTCGGAACATTTACTTTCGAATGCTGGCAAGTGGAGTACCCCTTTAAGAAAAGTCCAAATGTTGTTGACTACTATACTGTCTTGCATGGCAACCTCCTATTCAATTCCAATTGACTGCTTTTAGACCCATAGGTTTGCTGGCATACAGTGATCATTCTTAGTGCTCCTGAAGACTTGCAGTTTTGGATATTTAAAAGTGGTCTGTGAGTATTTGCACTTTGAGTTCATCCTAATCCATAGGTAGATATTGGAAGAATGCCTAGTAGATTAATACAGACGGGCACTGCTAGTTTAGCAACAGAGTGTATAATTACGGTGCCAGTTTAGTCATATGACTAAATGTTTCTACTTTGGGAGGAGCAATGATTTACAGATGCAGACATGTTATTGTTTACAAATGGGAACATAAAGGTTTGAAATAGTTAAAAAAAAAATAAAATAAAAAATCTGTCTGGGAAGCTGCCCCCCTTCACCTCCTCTCCAAAGTCTGACCTCTTTGTCTTACAAGTCCCAGAAAGATTTTTAGGCAGATTTACACTGTGCCCTGGCCCTCTCCCCTCCCCGTCCTGTAACAAGCAGCTGTCTGGAAGAGTGAATGAATGGCATAACCCCACAAGAGAGGGATAAGCCAGAAGACCTGCTGAGAGGGGAAGAGTAGGGGGGTCAGGAGGGAGGTGGATTTAGTTTTTGGCAGCCAGCTCTAAACTACTCAAACTCTGGTTTGTCCTGCTTCCAAGTCCAGGCTATCCAATATAACCCCTTCATTCCCAGCACAGGAGTGAAACAACAACCCAGTTTTGGTAACTAGAAACACTAGAATGCAACGGTACAGCTCCGTTTGTTTACACTTCTAGGTATTATGGTCCCTTGAGGTGGATTTTAGGAGGCAAGGATCATTACCCCATATAAAAACAGGAAGGTTCCTGTAATTGCCCTCAGGGGTTAATGCAGAGCAGGAGTGCTGCTGGCTGCTGGAACATCTGCAGCTCCATCTTGGCAGACATAATTAAAGACTTAATTGCCCTGAACTGAGAGAGTAAAGAGCTTCTCCGAGGGGAGAGAATAAGGGAGGCCTCCGAAATTGGTCACAAAAACTTGGCGTTAGCAAGGACCCTTGAATGCAAAGCTGGCCTCTTAAGTGGGAATAAAATTATGCAAATTGTGTCAAATACATTTGTAAAACACAGAGGCTGTGCTCTACTGGGTATAAGGAGCCCCCTGAAGTGTAAAAGCAGGGGGGGGGGGTTCTGTCTGCCGGAATGACCACCCAAAAGCAGCTTGAAATCTGTTGTATCTTAATTATATATAAGTCCATTTTACACGAACCTTCTGTCACAGCGTTTCCCAACCTGTGGCAAAACTGAAATAAGGAGTTGTCATGGTACAATAGCTGGATAGGTTGGGGGGGGGGTCACGGTTCTACACACATTCCCTGAGAGGATATTCCCCATCCCTAAATAAACTTCCCCACCCCCAAATCGATTGCAAGGGGAAGCCATGTAACCAAACAAAGAAGAAAGGGGGCTCAACTAATACAGATCAACAAACTGTTCTATTTATATGTATACGGTGCAAAGCTGTGCATCCAGAGAAACTAGTTCCAAGCAATGAGACAAAGCAGATACTCTATAGTACAATGCACACCCTTTAAAAAATGACAATAATATATGCCAAAAATCTGGTACAAAAAAGACAGAGTTAAAACAATTAAAATGGTCGAACCTGAGCAATCTCCTACTAAATATGAGGGGGCAAATACTTCCAACCTCAAGAGAGCAAATGTACACAAAATACATAGTACTCTCTCTGTCCCAAGCCTCAAACCCACATGCAAAAAATATTTATCTATGGCAACCATTCAAAAATTCTTATAAAAGCAGAAAAGTGTACAATGAAATGGTTGCAGATGTTACCTCATGTATACGTACATGGGCTGGGCAGGCTCAAGGATGGAAGTATTTGCCCCCTCATATTTAGTAGGTTTGAGCATTTTTTATTTTTTTAACCATGTTTGTCTTTTTTGCTACTTTGTACCATATTTTAATACATGCTAATAAAGATTATTTTTGTCATAGGATTGGTGCCAGTTTTTGGGGCTGGGTGTATTGTACTATAGAGTATCTTTCCAGTCCTCTGCTAGGCTTAATAGAAGGAGGAACCCCCTCTATGGGTGTCTGTAATAGGGCACATGGACAAATGGTTGCGCTTAGACTACCATCAAAGACATCAGTTGCAGTGCCATGCGACAAGGTGCCAGGAACAGTGTGGTGAAAAACACTGTCACGATCACACCCTATCGGTCCAGCTATGACGCTAGAGAGAATGTGATGGTGCAAGGGTTAAAGCCGCCAGACCTCTGGGTATCCACTACTAGTCCCAGCAAGTCACCAAATTAACCCTTAGATAAACGTGTTTCCACTAGAGCTGCCTTCAGAAAGGTGAGCTCATATTTAGAGATCAAAGACCAGAGCTGATTAAACATTTAATCTGATAAAAGGTATCACAGTGCTGACTATATAAAGATACAGGAACAAATGACATACAGGTACAAAAATATATAAAAGAGTTTTGCAAGACAAGTTCAGAAAACAAAAGATGAAGTTCTTACAGCATGATGGTATCAGTCCATGAGAGTCCAGCTGTTCTTAGGATGGTCTTGTCAGCTTTGGGCACAGCCTTGAACACCCTGAGTCTAGCATTGTTTTAAATATCATATCTGCTTTCTTGGGAGGGAGACTCCATTCCCCCCTCCCCTCTGATCCCATGAGGGGGTCTTCTCTCTTCCTGGCCCCTTATCTGTTTGATTATAGGATGGGACCAGAGTGCATGACTTCAAAAAAGCCTTTGACTTCATAAAGAGATGTAAACAAACAGCCAGACCCCCAATAAAATGCAATACACAAACCCACAGTCTGAATGACCTCTCACCCATGGCTTGGATAATACATCACACAGTTATAATTATAATACACATATAGGATTTTAATAATGAGGCCTTGGGCCTGACACCTCCCCCTTAAGATGGGGACAGAGAGATCTTGCCTTTCCAGGCTAATCGATCTGTCTCCATTACTCCTCTATTTCTCCCTGACGCGATAATCCATCTGCATTTTGATGCAGGCTTCCTTTTCTGTGTTGGACAGTGAAATTATATTGCTGGAGGATAAGACTCCAGCGAAGCAGTTTGCCATTGTTACCTGACACTCCATTGTCCAACCAATGTAGAGGGTTGTGATCAGTTATGACAGCAAAATCCCTGCTATACAGGTATGGCTGTAATTTTTGCAAAGCCCAGACCACAGCTAGACATTCCTTCTCTATGACCGCATAGGCCACTTCTCTAGGCAATAGCTTCCTACTCAGGTAGAGAATGGGGTGTTCTTCTCCATTGGAGTTTACTTGGCTAAGAACAGCCCCCAGACCAAAATTGGAAGCATCTGTTTGTACCACAAACCTCCTACTGAAATCTGGGGCCTGGAGGACCGGAGAGTTGGACAATGCAGTCTTGAGGGCAATGAAGGACTTATCACAATCCTCAGTCCAGGTAATTTGCTTGGACACCTTTTTTGTCAAGTCTGTGAGAGGTTTTGCTATCTTACTATAATCTGGGACAAATCTACGATAATACCCTGCAAAAAGGACATGACCTGTTTTTTGGTCTTAGGAATTGGCCAGGCCATAATAGACTCCACCTTACTGGGCTCAGGGTGTAGGGACCCCCCTCCTTCCCTATGTCCTAGATACTGCACTTCTGTCATGCCAACTTGACACTTTTCTGGTTTTATGGTAAGCCCTGCCTCAGCTATTTGCTTTACCACCTTGCCCAGGTGAATCAGGTGCTCCTCCCAGGTCCTGCTGAATATGGCAATATCATCTAAGTATGCCACGGCGTATTCCCTGTGGCCCTCTAGCAGCTGATCGACCAGTCGTTGGAAAGTGGCTGGGGCATTTTTCATCCCAAAAAGCATGACAGCACTCAAACAACCCAAAGGGAGTGATAAAGGTTGACCGCTCCTGGGCCTCTGGGGTCATAGGGATCTGCCAGTACCCTCGGCTTAAATCCATGATAGTCACATATTGGGAACCTGCTAGCTGATCAAGTAGTTCATCTATTCTGGGCATAGGGTAAGCATCAAAAGGTAGTCACAGCATTTAACCTTCTGTAATCCACACAGAACCTAGTAGATTTGTCTTTTTTAGGCACCAGAACTACTGGGGAGGCCCAAGGGCTTTTTGACTTCTTAATTACCCCTAACTTCAACATGTCTTCAATCTCCTTGTGTATATGGGACTTTACCTCTGGGGATACCCGGTAGGCTACCTGTCTTAGTGGTGGCTGGTCCCCCGTATCAACATGATGGGTGGCTAGAGTAGTTCGCCCTGGCTTCCCAGTAAAGGTGGCACTGAAGCGGCCTAGTACCTGACTTAGCTACCTCTTTCTTTCCTCTGAGAGCTATGGATTGATCTCCACATCCTGAAGGGATCCATGGCTCTTAGCTTCCTCCACTAGGTCCAGTAGTGGATCACTACCCAGCCCTTCCTCTGGTGCACTGCATACACTGAGTACCACCTCCTCAGGGTCATAGTATGCCTTTAGCATATTAATGTGGTACTGTCTCTGCTTTTTGACCTTTCTCATCAAGAGCAACTACATATGTGGTGGGTTCTAGGCGCTGCAGAATGGGGAAGGGACCCTCCCAGGTGGCCTGCAACTTATTCTGCCTAATGGGGTTCAGAACCATTACCTTCTGTCCCACTTCATAGACCCAGTCCCTTGCATTGCGATCATACCAGTACTTCTGCCTGGACTGTGCTGCTGTGAGGTTGTCCTGTACCAGCCCAGTCAATGTCTGCATCCTCTCCCTGAATCTCAGAACATACTCCACCACAGAAGTCTCAGGGGCATGTAGCCCCCCTTCCCATTCCCCTCTTACTAAATCTAGGGGTCCCCGCACTTTGCGACCATACAATAATTCAAAGGGCGAGAAACCTGTAGACTCTTGGGGCACCTCCCTGTAAGCGAATAACAGATGGGGTAAATACTTTTCCCAGTCTCTGCCCTCTGATTCTACAAAGGTTTTCAGCATTTGTTTCAAGGTCCCATTGAACCTCTCACAAAGACCATTTGTTTGGGGGTGGTATGGGCTTGCTACCAAGTGCTGTATATTCACCTTCTTAGAGAGACTTTGCATGAGATTGGACATGAACTGTGTGCCCTGATCAGTGAGCATTTCTCTGGGGAACCCTACCCTGCAGAAAATACTGATCAGAGCATCTGCTACCTTATCTGCTCGGACGGAGGATGAGGCAACAGCCTCAGGGTACCTGGTTGCATAATCTACAACAGTAAGAATAAATTGTTTCCCTGTGCTGCTGGGTATAACCAGAGGCCCCACAATATTCACTGCCACTCGTTCAAAAGGTACAGATATGACTGGTAGGGGCACTAGGGGAACACGAGTTACATCCCCAGACTTACCCACCCTTTGTCAGACATGACAGGATCTACAGTAATTTGCAACAGCAGAACCCATACCTGGCCAATAGAAATTGTGTGCCAACCTGGACTTTGTCTTGGCCACTCCCAAATGTCCTGCCGGGGGGGGGGGGGGGGGGGGGGTCTCATGGGCTAACCTCAGCAGCTCTTTCCTGTACTGCCTAGGAACCACTAACTGCCTTTCTCTCTCCTGGGCCCATAGCATGCCTTTGGAAAGGGACTCCCAGTACAAGATATTGTTTTCCCAATATACCCGATGCCCATCTGTGTCAACACCTGTATGTTCAGCACGTTGTCTCACCCCTTCAAGGGAAGGGTCACTGCGCAGAGCTTCCCGGAAATGCTCATTTCCCTCCCCCCCATCTCGTGGTATCAGGGAGCACATTTCCCCCAGGTGAACTAGCATCTCCATCTTCCTCTGCTGTGGCTTGCATGTCACACAGCTTGCCCCTTGCATCACCATCCTCCCTTTTTTAAAGCTGCAGCCCTGGCATGCTGCTGACGCGTTACCACTGCCACCATTGGTATGCCACCCTGGGGTTTACCTTCCTCTCTCTCAGTTCCAGACATAACAATACAGGCATCATACACAGGGCTATCACTCCTTCCCTCCTCCTCAGGCTCACAGGATTGGGACATATCACTCACTGCTGGTCCCTCATCCTTACATGTCACCAGGGGCACACCAACCCCTCCCCCTAGCCCATCTCCACTAGGATTTGGCATTGGCAATTCATTGTCACCACATTTTACAATACACCCCATTTCACTTTTGGAAAACATTACTGGTTCAGTCACAGGTAAACATTTATCAATCCCCTGCACTCCCTCCCAGTTTTCCCATTTCACAGTGTCTCCCAAAGTCTCACACAGTACCTCAGAATGAACAGGGCTCTCTCCTAGCCCATCCGGTGTGCAGGTAGTGTCCTCTGGAGCATAATGACAGAGCATCCAACCCAAATCATTCCCCAGCAGAACATTAACAGGGATGTCCTCAGAGACCCCCACCTCCTGCAAACCTTTGCCTGTACCCCAATCCAGGTATACACGGGCCATGGGCACAGCAGGCCGCACACCTCCAATTCCTTTTAAGGCCATGGTTCTTCCAGGGATGATGTCCTCTGTATCCACCACTTCAGGCCGCACCAAGGTAAATGAGGCTCCAGAATCTCTTAACCCCACTGTCACCCGGTCACCCACAGTTACACTCTGTAGGTTATCCCCTCTTTTCTCCACCGCTCCAGACACCAGAAGAACGGCTGTGTGACCTCCAGCTGCCGGTGGAGAATTCTTCTTGTTAGGGCAAGTGGCACTCAGGTGCCCAATATTGTTGCATCTGTAACATCGGCGGGTGTCCCCCTGACCCAATGTGGCTCCTGTTGCTTTTGGGGATGATGGCAAGAATTTCCTGGCTGACCTGGTGGTGCTCTGTGGGTGTGTGGCTCCCCTCCAGGTACTTGCTCCAGCTTGTGCAGATCCACGCTTTGCTGCTGGCGCCCGGTTATTGGCAGTCATTTCCTAGTTCTGCTGCTTCCATTGCTGTCTTGGGCTTGCGGTCCAAAATCCACTCTCTGGCTTCGAAGCTCCCTGTTTGGAGAAACTGATCCAGGACCATCAAGTCCTCCAAGGCCTCATAGGTAGTGACTTGTAGGCCCCCAGTCCATTGCCTGAATGCAGTCCTTAGCTGACCTGCATGTTCAGTGCAGCTTTCTGTGGCGCTTTGTTGCAAAGTCCTAAATCTTTTCCGATAAGCCTCTGGAGTCAGATTAAAACTTTTTAGCAGGGCAGATTTTATTGCCTCATAGTCCTGGTCACTTTCAGAGGGAAGCGAAGCAAACACATCCAGAGCTTTCCCTCGCAGCCGTGGGGTTAGATATCGTCCCCACTGTTCCTTAGGTAGATGGAACTGCCGGCAAACCTTTTCAAATCCCCTCAGGAACACATCCAGATCACCATCTTTCTCCAACATGGGGAAATGTTCTAGGCGAGGTTTGTGGTCTCCTTGATCCTGCACATCACTGCGTGCGGATGAAGCATCCCCTCTCAGCTTCAGAATCTCCAGTTCATGCCTTCGCTGGGCCTCTCTTTCTGCGGCCTCTCTCTCTGCAGCTCTTATCTGGGCCTCTCTCTCTGCAGCTCGTATCTGTGCCTCTCTCTGCAGCCCGTGCATGTGCCTCCCTCTCTCTCTCTCTGCAGTTTGGTACTGGAGAAGCAGTTGGAGTTTCATATTGGCATCCACACTCCCAAAGTGTTGTAAGGCAGTCCGCATATAAGAGTCCAAGGCCTCATGTGGAGTACTGTCCTGATTGGGAGTAATGTTGTATTCCCCAGGAGATATCAGTCCTTGGATGGCAGTTCCAGCTGTAGGACTTTGTCTCATGTCACTCAGCTCTTCTGCACGGGCATCATACTCCACAAGATCAGCAATAAGTTGTTCCTTGTTCTTTCCTGCAGTAGGGATGTCCTTTTCTTGGCACATTAGCTCCAGTGCAGGCTTGGACTGCTTGCAATATGCCTCCATATTTCCGAGATGAGACAGAGGAGGTAAAACAGGAGATGGGGAAGACAACTGTCTTGCACTCTTTTTGTATGTCTTTTAAACCAGCACTGAGCTCTGTCTTTGGAATTTACACACAAGAATATGTATGCATTTTCTTTTTTAGTGCTAAGATTTCCTTACAGGTAAAATCCAGCAAGCACTAAAAATCTCTAAATATATCCCGACGCTGCCACTAGTTGTCACGATCACACCCTATCGGTCCAGCTACGACGCTAGAGAGAGTGTGATTGTGCAAGGGTTAAAGCCGCCAGACCTCTGGGTATCCACTACTAGTCCCAGCAAGTCACCAAATTAACCCTTAGATAAACGTGTTTCCACCAGAGCTGCCTTAAGAAAGGTGAGCTCATATATTTAGAGATCAAAGACCAGAGCTGATTAATTAAACATTTAATCTGATAAAAGGTATCACAGTGCTAACTATATAAAAATACAGAAACAAATGACATACAGTTACAAAAATATATAAAAGAGTTTTGCAAGACCAGTTCAGAAAACAAAAGATGAAGTTCTTACAGCATGATGGTATCAGTCCATGAGAGTGAGAGTCCAGCTGTTCTTAGGATGGTCTTGTCAGCTTTGGGCACAGCCTTGAACACCCTGAGTCTAGCATTGTTTTAAATATCATATCTGCTTTCTTGGGAGGGAGACTCCACCCCCCCTGGGGGTCTTCTCTCTTCCTGGCCCCTTATCTGTTTGATTATAGGATGGGACCAGAGTGCATGACTTCAAAAAAGCCTTTGACTTCATAAAGAGATGTAAACAAACAGCCAGACCCCCAATAAAATGCAATACACAAACCCACAGTCTGAATGACCTCTCACCCATGGCTTGGATAATACATCACACAGTTATAATTATAATACACATATAGGATTTTAATAATCAGGCCTTGGGCCTGACAAACACGTGGCTTACAATGAATTTCTGCAGCTGATTCTACAATAGGATTTTTGGTCTGCTCCTCTCCATGCTGTAAACACACCTCATTCTTCCCTCAAGGTCTCAATAAAAGAGAAAGATATCTATCTCTATCATGGATATGGTGGCGTAGGCTGAGGAGCAGGTCAGAGATAACATCCCTCAGGGGCAGAGCTGCAGTTTAGAAACAAGATCCAGAAATATAATAATTATATTCGAAGGGTGATTGTTTTATTCAAAAAAAAGAAAAAAAAATTGATATCAGAATATCCTTTTAAATAGGCAATGTTAGAATCAAAACACTTTTATATGTTGTACATCTTAGCAAAACATTGATCTTTCTAGTATACTCCATAAAAAAAGGTTTCTTATTTTTATATAAATGCTGGCAAGAAAAAAACTAGGCGTCTGCAAACCATCCAGAACATAATGCTGTAGTTCTACATCATCATCTTTGTCCCAGCTGATGCACAGGCTGGGACTAGTTCTCTTCGGTGCTCTCTCCTGTCCTGTCTATTAGACTCCAGTCTAAAAACAGAGAGGGGGTTACAGAGCAGCCTGCAATGTTTGGATAAAAACATACAGCACAGCACATGCAGGGAGAAAGTGAATGTATGGTGAGTGAGGTCAAGCTCAGTGCTTTCCTCGGACCTGCCCCTTCCTGAGCAGTGGATGTCAGAATAAGTGAGCAGCAGAACAAATGTGTGATGGGGATGTGTGAGCCAAATACAGAGGCTGGACACAAATGTAAAGCTTCTGCATGAACTAGTGAGTAACACATGTAAGCATTTTTTTTCTATGATATGACTGGTTCGTTTCAATAATGGGAAGTATGTGGCTATAGACAAGATGTCACATGCTTTCTTGGGGTGCACAGAGGAAACAAGGTAAGAGATTGGGGGGGTGATATAAGATGGCAGGAGCTCTGTGGGTCGGTAGGAACAACTTGTAGGCGCTTAGTGAGGGCTGAGTAAGTTTCAGAAGCTCTGGAGAAACAAAATGGCTACAAGAAAGAGCCGAGAGGAGCCATTAAAATAAAAAGTGCTCAACTGGAGCCACAGCCTGCACAGAAAACAGGCATCAGCATCAGGATCTCTATGACCTCCCCTCCACCCATAAAAAACAAAAAGAGAAAGTTCAGACTCCCATAGAATTGAATAGAGCTCTTCATGCTGCGCCTGTCGCTTACTAGAGACCTTTCTGCTCTTTAGGCAGGCTCCAAGAACTTCTCCCACAGCAGACTGACTGTGTAACAGGCACCTGTATTAACCAATGAGGGTTTCCTCTGTAGTACTCAGTAGATATTTATTGAAATGTGTCACACAGTTTCAGCTTAAAGCAGTGAGCTAGGAGCCCTTCTTTACTAAGAAGATACATATTTATTCTTCTTGCATAGCCTGGCGTACAGTGGATAAAACTGGCTGCTTGTCTGTTCAGGAGGATAGGGGCTACAACTGGAGGCAGTGTGGGCACCCCTGATGCAAAACCCTCCTGTACTTATGACATTGGGGGATCTTACACAAGAATCTGCCGGGTATTCAATCAGAGAAGCAGGCCCCATAAAAGGAGACATCTTTTCTTTTTAGTTGACTTGCTCTCTTTAAGGCTGCTGCACGCCAGACATAAAAGCCACAGCTGAATTTCTTTCCTTTGCAATGCTTTATATTCTTTGTATGTAAGGCATATGATACAAACATAATGTCCAGTACTTTCTTCTAACTACTCACCATGACGTAGTGTCTCTGCATCTCCGATTTCTCACTGGCCAACTTGTCACATTCCAGTTTAAGGCTAAAATACAGAAATAATCTGTTAGAATCACATAAGGCTGATATGTCACATTGACGTTACGAGTGCTGCATGATGACATTTATGTAGAATGTTGGACCTCTTAATAAAATGAATTGTGGTCTGCCTTTACAAAAACACTAAAATATTAATGTAAAGGCTTATTGCCATTACTAGGACATGCTATAACTGACTGTAAGGAACATCTGGAACGCCCATTGATCCTGAAACTAAAAGGAGATGCAGCGCCACTTTATTGCTACATTCAGTACATTGATTTACCCTACCGATTGGTACCATGACCACATGGGGGGGCAGAGAACTGCAGCATGGATCCATTTAAACTGTCATGTCAAATGTTTTTATTGCTCAGTCAAAATGTTTAGACTCCAACCAATCGCTAAAACGAGCAGGGAGAGAAGCATGCAGCCAAGTGCTTCTCTCTCGATGTTCTGCCTATGGAACAGAGCACCCGAATGATCACCACTATAGAGATGTCTCTATGAAGATCAAAAGTTTTTCCATGACAGCAACCATTTAAGTGAACTGGGTTAGCTGTAAACGAGCACTGTGGTTACTTCATTTTCAGGATCATGGCTTCCATGAGGTCAGCCTTCTGACCAAAGTCATGGCATCTGAGCTTAAAGGGGTACTCCGCGGCTAGATGGGGTAAATCAGCACAGAAACAGAGGCAGGGGGAGATAAGGGGACACTAATGGCGGACACAGAAGATGAGCAGACACTGACTGATCATATTACGTCATGCTGCATGACATGCTGACATTTTGCTGGTTTCTAGATTTAAAACAAGATTTGTCAAGCCTTGAACTAGGATGCAAATGAGATCATCAGATTGTGATAAACCATAGATTAAAAAGAACTTAATTACTTCATTTAGCAGATGTAATAAAACATGCATTTATTTTTTCAGTCAGATGTCTAACCACAGCGATCAGTGTGTAAAGCAGTGTCCACCAATTAACATGTCTCTGCACCTTGCATAGGTCTCTTCAGCCAATGGCAGATGCAGGCCCTGGTATGCATAAATGGCACTAGGGATGGCATTACTACAAGAGTCAAAACTATATCAATAAGAACATATCATTTTGTGATATATTTAACACTGATAACACAGTGCAGTCATAATGGCATAGGCCAGAAGGAACTGAATAGATCCATATATAGTTTCAGGATAACTTTTTATTCATGGAAATCTCTGCTTATTGTGCAGTAAGCAGTCAAATAGATGGTCCTGCTCAGTGACTGACTGGCTACCTAGCCCAGAACGAGCAGAGATTTAATGAATAAGTGACAAGTTCCCACAAAACTATATCAGCTCATGCTGCTTAATGCCATGCTGCCTGCAGACTCTACTGAGTCTTCAATGTGACAGGTTCCCTTTAAAAGGGTTTAAATAATAAAATTAATTGACAAATATCACCTAATGTGGGCTGCACCAATGACTGGCTGCAGTGGTGACATGGGTACAGGTAGATCTAGGTAAACCACCACCACCACCCAGCAGAGGGGAGCCAGGTGGTAGACTCATAATATATATGTTATATTATGCCATTTCCTCCAATTATGGAAAACCTTTAAATACACATTTTGCTTAAAGAGGGAAAACAAATGTCAAATTAACTGGAAAGCTATTTAAAAAATAATAAATTCTTCCAGTACCTATCAGCTGCTGTATGTCCTGGAGGAAGCTGTGGAAAGTTCCTGACATGGACAGAGAAACTACAGAGCATGAGCAATTAACCATAACAAACCTCTCCTGCTCCAGACAGTTCCTGACATGGACAGAGGTGTCAGCAGAGAGCACTGTGGTCAGACAGAAAGGAAATTCAAAAAGAAAAGAACTTCCTCTGTAGTATACAGCCGCTGATAAGTAATGGAAGGATTAAGACTTTTAAACAGAAGTAATTTCCAATTCTAAAAATAGAAAAAAAACAGAGCACAGTCTAAAATAGCGACTAGATTCAATAAGCATGTAAATCACAGTCTCAGTGTTCAGTGACCGAAACTGCCATAAAGATGCTACTAACGGGGTGCCAAGTTCCAAAGAAAGTGAAGAAAATTTCTTAATACATCAAAAGTAGAATACTGTGCGCTTCAAGGCCAGAAGAAGCGCACAGTAATGTGCGAAAACGGCTGTTAGCCTCTGAGCACTCTCATCTATACGTCTCCCTGCTACACGGAGGTCCCGTCAAGGAATGAACTATGCGAACGGCGAGTGCAAGTTCACCCTTTTCTACTTTTGACGTATTAAGAATATACAATTCTGTATGACTTTATGGCACCAGTAAATTGGGATACCCTGTTATAACCTATGATCAGGGGGACAATCTTTTCATGGAATTAAAGAGATTTTACCAAAATGAGGATTTCACCTCTGTACGATCTCCATGTTGTACATGTCTAGAGCATAGCCCATACAAAGTTTTAGTGAGGAGATTTATCAAAAACTGTGCAGCGGAAGAGTGGTGCAGTTGCCCATGGCAACCTATCAAATGGCTTCTTTCATTTTTAAAGAAACCTGTGAAACTGCACCACACTTCCTCTAGACAGGTTTTGATAAATCTCCCCCCATGTGGATGGGGCCATATTAAGCTGTATAAATTAATTCTAAAATATCAAGACTGGATGACCTATACTGTAATTTACAAAACCCTTCAGAACTTCTTTAACCCCTTAATGTCAGACATAAATGTATGTCCTGGTGCCCTGTTACTTAACATACCAGGAAGGACATTTAGGTCCTAGAGGGCATTACGACTATGAAGAAAGCACAGAAGCTGTGTACACATCATAGACAGTAGGTCTATGAAGCAGCCAGGACCTTGCCGCTAATGGTAGACATCAGTGATCATGCAGAAACCTGCCATTGACACATTGGGTATAGTGATCAATACTGATCACAGCATCAAAAGTAGTTTCAGTGCGTTTATTCACTTATCGGACCACCTGCAGCATGATTGCAGGGGTCTGATGAGTAAAAAAAACGCATCCTCAGCTTTGCTTAGCTGCTTCATACCACTCCCAGTATCTTCGTGTATAGCCTGTCCACTGAGGAAGACTATACAAATAGATCATCGATATCAATGCCTATGCATAGCACTGAACAGTAAAATCAACCCAAAGATTGCTATAAAAATAGTCCCCTATGGGGACTTAAAAAAATATTAAGAAGGTTTTTTTTTTTTTATTAATATGCCCCTCCCCAATAATGATATTTAAATTGCACCATTTTTCCCAATTTACACAAAAAAAATGTAAAACATATTTGATATCGCCGAATGTGTAAATGTACAAACTATTGAAATATATTGTGAATGCTCAAAATAAAAAATAAAAAAGGCCGAGAAAAAAGAATCATGAAGTTAGAGGAAAAATGAGAAATAAATGGGGTCAGAATAGTGCAATTTTAAACATACTTATTTTGCTAAAAATGTGAGAAAAAAAATAATAATAAAAAAAAGGAGCAGTACACTGTAAAAACGGGTTGTGCGGCAGCAGAGTTGTAGTGGTGAAACAGCTGGAGGTACACTGTATAGGTGAACTAAGGGTGGAAGTTGGCCCCCCCAGCAGGCATCAGGGACATCGTGCCTGCTGCGGAAGTCTGCCTGGTAAGTGAGCACACTACCAGGCAGACAAAAAGGCATTTTTAATATGGTAAAAAAAAAAATTTAAGGTAGGGAGGGGGTTAGGGATAGATGGGCAATAGGCAGGGACAGAAAAAAAAATAAAAAATAAAAAAAAAGAGGATGGTGGGAGCTACTCTATTAAGGAGATATCCAGTGCTGAAAAACGTATCCCCTATCCCAAAGATAGGGGATAAGTTTTAGATCGCGGGGGGTCCGACTGCTGGGGCCCCACGCGATCTCCTGTACGGGGCCCCGGCTCGCTGGCCAGATAGCAGGTGTTGACCACCGCACGAAGTAGCGGCTGACATGCCCCCTCAATACAACTCTATGGCAGAGCCGGAGCACTGCTTTCGGCAATCTCCGACTCTGCCATAGCGATGTATTGAGGGGCGTCTCAGCCACCGCTTTGTGCGGTGGTCAACACCCGCTATCTGGCCAGCGAGCCAGGGCCCCGTACAGGAGATCGCGTGGGGCCCCAGCGGTCGGACCCCCCGCGATCTGAAACTTATCCCGTATCTTTAGGATAGGGGATACGTTTTTCAGCACTGGACTACCCCTTTAATCATATCGACCCACACAAAACAGATATTAAATATTTTTTTGGGTTGCACCGTATATTGAATGGTAAAAACGAAAGCACAAGCCCTCATATTGGAATGTGGATGGAAAAATAAAGTTATTCTTTGGCAAGGAAGAAAAAAAAAACCACAAAAAAAAGGAATTCAGCTGCCATCTAAGGGCAAAATGGGCTTTGCCCTTAAAGGGCTAAAAAGGCCTGAAATATAGTAATTTCTCCCCTGACTATATGTTCATCACCATCACCCTGGGTAGGGCTGGGAGGTATACGGGTTCATACCGAATGCTGTGCATAGGCATTGACAGCAAACGGCTGTCCGGGCATGCTGGGAGTTGTAGTTTTGCAACAGCTGGAGGTCCGCAGGTTTGAGACCACTGCTGTACGCTGTATCCCTATGCCCGGGCTGCAAAAGATAAAGAAAATAAACTGTAACTCACCCACGTCGGCCACACGCTGGGGATGTGAACATAGGACAGCCATCAGCCTATCACCGTCCGGAGCGATGTCCCGCCCCGGCCAGTGATAGGCTGAGCCCACTGTCATGTAAGGAGCTCTGGCCAGCTTCTTACATGACAGCACGCTAAGCCTATCACTGGCCGGGGAGGGACATCGCTGCGGCCGGTGATGGGACTGGAACGTCGGACAGCCGTCAGCCTAAGGAACAGCGTGTGGCCGACGTAGGTGAGTTAAAGTCTATTTTCTGTATCTTTTGCAGCCCGGGCATAGGGACACAGCGTACAGCAGTGGTCTCAAGCCTGCAGACCTCCATCTGTTGCAAATCTACAACTCCCAGCATGCCCGGACAGCCATTGGCTGTCCAGGCATGCTGGGAGTTGTAGTTTTGCAACAACTGGAGGTCCACAGGTTGGAGACCACTGGCGTACAGTGAGTTCCATTGCCGGCGGCCCCCAACAAAGAGGAGGAGGGCAGTGCTCGAAGGTGACATCTGTGAGTAGTACCCCGTTGGGCTGATCATTAATTGGGGGGAGCAGAACAGTGCTGGCAGGTCACATGATTGGGGCGGGGTAGAACAGCGTTGGCAGGTCACATGATTTGGGGGGGGGGGGGTGAAAATACCATTATATACCGTGGAACCGCCGTAAGTAAAAAAAATAAAATAAAATACCGTGATACACATGTTTGGTCATACCGCCCAGCCCTGGGTAATGCCTACTTTACATATGTTCGGCATCTTTTCCTTCCTGTGCTGTAGAAAATGCGCCGGCGGGAAAATGATCCCATTCATTCCACATTCAACCGGCATCTCAGTTTGGACAGGCACCGCACAGGTGAACGCATCTTTCTGCGTTCCTCTGTACAATGTCCAGAATCAATGGATGCCGGATACTACACAACAGATGCATGTCGTCATCAGTTGCGTCAAGATTTCGGCTGGGTTTATGTATGCCGGATACATGTAATCCCAGCCTAAGCGGGTGGGATGTGCACTGGAGGACTATACAAGCCGGCTGACAGGAAGGACTAGGGGACTGGCGAGTATGTGGGCAGGAGTGGCACAGCAAGCTAGCAAAGAAACATGGTTTTCACCTACCTGTGATACTGCGCCTGCAGCAACTGGAACTCATCTTTAATGCGATCACAGGAATCCGAGGTGGTAAACTTGAGTTGCTGGGGCAGGTGAGAGGAGCTCTGGGAATAAGAGAGAGAAAACATCAGTCAAGGATTGTCCTAGCCCTGTCTTCACAAGGATGCACGGTTTACTGTCAGGAACAGGGACTACTGCACACAGGGGACCGCTCTAGATTTAGGTACATACGTCTCATATGCTATAAATATGGGTATTGGGGGGGAATGGAAGCCCCCGATCAATATCATGCATACATAGCAGTTCTCTAAATGTTACCAGGATCACTACCTATTTAGACCAGAATATCCCAGTAGATCTGAGCTGTCATATGACACAACCTAATACAGGGGTCTCCAGCTGCTGCAAAACTACAACTCCCAGCATGCCCGGACAGCCAACGGCTGTCCGGGCATGCTGGGAGTTGTAGTTTTGCAGCAGCTAGAGCTCCGCAGATTGGAGACCACTGATCTAACATAACGTCCCATCTATCTGGCAAAGCTTCCCTCTGGTGTAACAGAAAAAGCCTGAAGGGAAACAGATACCGGAACTGAACCCACTGTTGCCAATGGCATCCTTCCTGGCATCAGTCAACTGAAATGCCAAGATGCATTCTCCTGAACGGTAAACTCAGCAAATCTGCCTATACATAAAAAGGTTACGAAATCAGTCATCCCCATGCTATTTTGGCGCAACGACGACGGAAAATATTGTATTTTTCCGTAAGAATTGCTCCAAGGATTCCCTTATACATTGGGATGGTGAACCAGGCAGGTATATGAATATCGCACCATCCACTATTAACTACAACAGTGACATCTATAGGGCCAAAGCGCTCAGCTCCGTCTAAGGCCTATAGGCACGGCGAAGCCTGGCCAGCAGCACATGGAGTCTCCAGAAGTGAGATGACGGAGCTGGAAGCCATCAGCGTGCCTCCGTACTCTACCCATAGGGCATATCCATACGTATCCCAATCCTAGAAGAATCCCAAATACAAAAGCAATGATTTCTCACGACACACCGCCCCCGTAGGCGCACATTCTGGCTACACGTACCACCACAATCTACCAATGAATAACCAGGGTTCCTAGCTTTAGGTTATCGGGCTAAGGAGCACACCAGTGCCTGAGGGAAACACAGGAAGAACATCAGCCATGAAGAGAAGGTGCTCAATGTAAGAGCTTACAGAGAAGCCTGCCTGGGCCCTGAACAGAATAACATGGCACTGCTCCACATACACAGCACATACATGCAGTCGCCACACACACGCACATGCTCGCATACAATGGCCCATCCTCACCGAGTGGCGGCTGCTGCTTTGAGGAAACATCATGTCCCCCTGTGGCCCCGGTCTGTGTTGATCTTGCACCCAGTGTCAGAGCCTCCAGCACCAGCCTCTCCTGCTGGTCTGCCAAGGATCAGTGTCCTCAGCGTAGGCTTTCAGAAGCTCACTTCCCCTTTGTCTCCCACTCGGTCAGCCGTGCACGGTTTATGGCTTCCCCCGACCTCCCCGATGCTTTGCCCTGCTCTTTCACCCGGTTCACCCCCTCCCCTCAGGCCCCGGCCTGTCCCAGTACTGCGCCTTGATCCCAGCTCTCAATCTAATCAGGATCCTTTTGTTTAATGGCGGCCGCAGCTTTATGGTTCTCTGGCGTCCTCTGCCGGTCAGCCGCAGAACTGCGGGCATCAATTTGGTGTTTCTAAACTTTACCAAAAACAGCAAGTGATGTCTGTGAGTACTGATGTGAATCCAATGTCCACCACGTTTTTGCAATACAGTTTCCGTATCAGGTTTTTGAAGAAAAACGGATTCCTCAAAACCTGACAGGGTGCATTCACACCACGTTTTTGCAATACTGTTCCCGTATCAGGTTTTTGATGAAAAACAGATTCCTCAAAACCTGACTAAGGCTGGGTTCACACTACGTTTTCTCCCATACGGGAGCGCATACGGCAGGGGGGAGCTGAAACCTTGCGCTCCCGTATGTAACCGTATGCGCTCCCGTGTGTCATTCATTTCAATGAGCCGGCCGGAGTGAAACGTTCGGTCCGGTCGGCTCATTTTTGCGCCGTATGCGCTTTTACGACCGGACCTCAAACCGTGGTTGACCACAGTTTTAGGTCCGGGGGAAAAGCGCATACGGCGCAAAAATGAGCCGACTGGACCGAACGCTTCACTCCGGCCGGCTCATTGAAATGAAGGACACACGGGAGCGCATACGAAGGCATACGGGAGCGCAAGGTTTCAGCTCCCCCCTGCCGTATGCGCTCCCGTATGGGAGAAAACGTAGTGTGAACCCAGCCTAAGGCTGGGTTCACACTACGGTTTGTAATTATGGTTTCCGTATACGGCTGGGAGGAGGGGTGGGCGGGGCTTAATCGCGGCACCCGCGAGCCGACCGGAGTGAACCTAAGCCTCCGGTCGGCTGCTTTTTCAGCCGTATGCGGTTTCCCGACCGCAAGCAAAAACGTGGTCGACCACGTTTTTGCTTGCGGTCGGGAAACCGCATACGGCCGAAAACGCAGCCGACCGGAGACTGCGGTTCACTCTTGTCGGCTAATAGACATGCATTAAATACGGTTCCCGAATACGGCTGAGTGCGGGCGCCGCGATTAAGCCCCGCCCCCTTCCTCCCAGCCGTATTTGGGAACCGTAAGTACAAAACGTGGTGTGAAAGCACCCTAAACTGTATCAAAACGTGTGTACAAAGTTCAACCTGTATACAGTTAAAAACCGTATACGGTTTGCAAAATGATATCCAGTTGCATCCGTTTTGTAAGAAAAAAACGTATACGTTTTTAACTTTTCACTCCATTTTGAAAAAAGTTTCACTTGTTTGATTGAAATTCCAAGAAAAAAAACTGTGCAAAGTCAAAAACCGTATGGTGAAAACCGTATGGAACCGTACGCACACACAGTTCTGTACAGTTCCCATTGACTCTCATATTTTAAAAAAAAACGGATACGGTTTAATACAGTTTTTCACTCGGACCAAAAACCGTGGTAGACTACAGTTTTGGGTACAGGAAAAAAACTGACAAAACCGTACAGGATGCAAAACGGACACAACCTGATGCATCTTTTGGCATACGGTTTTCAATGAAGAGTCAATGCATACGTTTGCCAATATGGTTCCGTACGGTTTTCACATTGAAAACGTATATGGGAACTGTGTTGCAAAAACGTGGTGTGAATGCACCCTTAATTGTATCAAAACGTATGTACAAATTTTTATCTGTATATGGTTTGAAAAATGATGTCTGGTTGCATCCGTGTTTTAAGAAAAAAACGTATACGTTTTTAACTTTTCACTCCATTATGAATAAAGTTTTATTTGTTTGATTGAAATTCTAAGAAAAAAACTGTGCAAAGCCAAAAACCGTATGGTTAAAACCAGATGGAAGCGTACTCACGTACGGTTCTGTACGATTCCCATTGACTCCCATGTTAAAAAAAAAAAGTATACAGTTTGATACCGTTTTTCACCCGGACCAAAAACCGTGGTAGACCACGGTTTTCTGTCCGTAAAAAAAAGAGGAAAAAACCGAATGGTTTGAAAAACGGAGACAACCGTATACATTATGGTGCATACGGTTTTGAATGGGAAGTCTATGGGCACGGTTTTCTGTACGGTTGCATACATTTTTTTTTACGAAACCATATGCTGAAACCGTATAGTAAAATCATGGTGTGAACCCACCCTAAGGCTGCATTCACATGTCGTTTTTGCAATACGGTTCCCGTGTCCGGTTTCAGTGAAAAAAACGTATGGAATGTATTGCAAACCTTATGTATAAACATTTCATAGAAAACCGTATGCCAACCGTAGCATCTGGTTGTGTACGTTTTGCACCATTTACGGTTTTATCCGTTTTTTTCCCATCTCCAAAACCGTAGTCTACTACGGTTTTATGTCCGGGTGAAAAACCAGGTACAACCCATATACGTTTTTTTTTTTAAATGGTGGTTTATGGGAACCGTAGTGAACTGTATGTGCATATGGTTCCATCCGGTTTGCACAATACGGTTTTGCAGTTTGCACATGCGCAGTGCACGCCGAAAGTTCTTCCCACAAATAGAACAAGAAGATCTTTATTTAATTAACGACAAACATAAAACCGTATCCGTTTTTTTTCTCCCAAAAATGTATTAAACCGTGTGCAACCGGGCATCTGTTTTCAAAGCATATACGGTTTAAAACCATAGGGAGGTCTATACGGTTGTACACTGTTGTATACGGTTCGGTCCAGTTTTGAGACATACGTTTTTTACAAAAAACCTGATACAGGAACCGTGTTGCAAAAACGAGATGTGAATGCAGCCTAAGGCTGCATTCACTCTTCGTTTTTACATTACGGGTGCCGGATCCGGCTGGACCAGGGCTGAAGTCCATCAAACGGTGACTCCGCTCGGCTCATTTTTGACCCGTATCTGGTTTTGTGACTACGGTATACTACGGTTTTAGGTCAGGAAACCGCATACGGGTCAAAAATTAGCCAACTGGAGTCACCGTTTGACTCCGGTCGGCTGATTAAAATAAATGGAGTTCAGCACTGGTCCAGCTGGGGTACGGGAGAGCCCGGTTTGCCCCTCCCCCAGCCTGATCCAGCACCCGTAATGTAAAAACGAAGTGTGAATGGAGCCTAAACTGTATCAAAACGTCTGTACAAATTTCAACGCACATTGCAACGTTTACAATGCATATGGTTTTCTATACGGTTCTGTACGGTTTTTAACTTGAAACCGTATACAGGAACTGTATATCAAAAAACGTGGCGTGCATGCACCCTGACAATGACTGCATTCACTGGGTTCATCTCACGTTATTACCAATACGGGACCGCATACGGCTGGGGGGGAGCTAAAACCTTCCGCTCCCATATCCCTGCCGTATGTGGCCTGTATGTAATTCATTTCAATGAGCCAACCGGAGTGAAACGTTGACTCCGGTCGGCTAATTTTTTGCCCAGTATGCGGTTTTCCACCGGACCTCAAACCATGGTTGACTACGGTATTTAATTACGGACAAACATAAAAACGTGTTAAACCGTATGCAACCGGACATCCGTTTTCAAACCGTATATGGTTTAATACCGTACAGAGGTATATACGGTTGTACACGGTTGTATACGGTTCGGTCCAGTTTTGAGACATACGTTTTTTTTAACTAAAAAACCTGATACGGGAATCGTATTGCAAAAACAAGATGTGAATGCAGCCTATGAGGGAGAATTGTAATAAGGCTGGGTTCACACCACGTTTTTGCAACACAGTTCCCATATATGTTTTCAATTTGAAAACTGTACGTAACCGTATTGAAAACCATATGCATTGACTCTCCATTGAAAACCGTATTGCTAGATTGACCATACTAAGGAATTGGATATCCCCGAAAGAACTGCAGGTAGAGCAATGGAAAGAAGGGTTAAAAATCATGAAAGATAAGGAGTTTAGATGGATGAGGAGCAAGAAGGGTCGAAGAGAATGTAGTAAGATCTGGAATGCATGGTAGACTTAAATTTATTCTTATTTTAATTTTTTATTTTTATTTTTTATTATTCTCTTCTTCCCTCTGTGCCTGAAGCTGGGAGTGGGGTGGGGGGGAGGGGGGGGGGGGTGATAATAATGAATTGGTATACTTTTTAGATGTAAACAAGTATAAGTTGGTTATATGGTCTTTTTGACTGGTGCTGCTATGTATATCTGAATTGTATACTGTAGTTTTGGAAATTTTACTATTACAATAAAGTGTTAAATTATATATAAAAAAAACCCACACACAGTGATAAATCTCCCCCCCCCAAAAAAAAAAAAAAAAAAATAAGAAAACCGTATGCCAAAAGATGCATCCAGATATGTCCGTTTTGTATCCTGTACGGTTCTGTCAGTTTTTTCCCCATTCCCAAATCCGTAGCCAACTACGGTTTTTAGTCCAGGTGAAAATTATTTTTTTTTGAACTGTACACTTTTTTTTAACATGGGAGTCAATGGAAATCGTACAGAACCGTATGTGTGTACGGTTCCATCCGGTTTTCACCATACGGTTTTTGACTTTGCACAGTTTTTTTCTTAGAATTTCAATCAAACAAGTGAAACTTTATTCATAATGGAGTGAAAAGTTAAACATTTGTAAGTTTTTTCTCTTAAAAAACGGATGCAACCGGACATCATTTTTAAAACCGTACACGGCTTTCCACCGTATACGGATTAAAATTTGTTCACATGTTTTGATACAATTTAGTCAGGTTTTGAGAAAATTGGACCAGTTGCCCAGAGCAACCCATCAGATCAGTTCTTTAATTTTTCAGAGGCCTTTTTAGAAATGTTTAGAACCTTAGACTAGGTTCACTTTACTGCCGGTACCAATGAAGTCAGTTGAGCTCTGTCCTATTATGGCTCTCTTTTTTTTTTGCGCTGAACGGCTGAATGAAGCACAACTAAGGCCCCTTTCACACTACAGGTATCATCCTGTAAAAACCTCCGTCATTACTCCCATCAATTAGTCCTGAATTCATGTGAATGGGATTTTTTGACCATCCTTTTGAATCAGGTATAAATGGAGTAAGAAACAACAACACGGGGTGCGCCCCTAGTGAGGACCGTTATGAAAGTGAAATAGCGTAAGAAACTATAGGGTCCTTACCCCTAGGTGTTGTGCTCAGGGCACAACATCTACAGTAGCGTCTGGAGAGAAAGATGCGGGAAGGCTGCCATGAGGAACTCCCGGGGGTGTGTAGGGAAATGATACGAGCATGTAGAAAGTGGTTCCTCTGAATGAAGGCGCCTCTCCCAGTAGATGTATGGTTGATATTTTACTGCAACGCATTTCAATCCCGAACTGGATCTTCATCAGGCTCCTGATGAAGATCCCGGTTCGGGATTGAAACGCTTTGCAATAAAATATTAACCATACATCTACTGGGAGAGGCGCCTTCATTCAGAGGAACCACTTTCTACATGCTCGTATCATTTTGCATCAGGTATGTCAGTTTTTACTAATCTCCTTTTTTTTTGTTAGCACAAAAGACTGTGCATGCGCTAATTTTTGTTCTGGCAATAATAAAGGTGAAATAACGCCCGTTAAAATTTAACATTGAAGTCTATGGGAAACGGATGTTCACAAAAAACATACATTACTATCCGTTATTGTCCGTTTTTTATGATCTGTTTTTTGTACTGAGCATGCTCAGTACAGCATAACAACCAGGAAGTCACAAGGAAATAAAATAACGGACATAAAATAACAGACTATAACGGGTGATAACATATGGCACATGTCCTTTTTTTTTACAGAATGTCCGTTAAATTGGTCATCAGTTATCATCCTTTGTATTCAGTTATTTTATCAATTTTTTTTATGACCCGTTATTGCTGAATAACAGATGTCAGAATGCAGGAACATAACTGTAGTGTGAAAGGGGCCAGGTCCCAACGGATCTTATTGACTTGAATGGGGTCTGACAGGGATCTGGTAGTTCACCGGAGTTTAGCAAAAAAAAAAAAAAAACTTCCATTGTTTTGACGGATTTACTGACTGAGCTCCCTTTAGCGGAGCCAGACAGCTATTTGAACCTAGCCTTAAAGGTGTACTCCCCCCATAGACATCTTATCCCCTATCCAAAAGATAGGGGATAAGATGTTTGATTGCTAGGGTCCCGCCGCTGGTGACCCCCGCGATCTCGGCTGCGGCACCCCAGACATCCGGTGCCAGATGACTGCTGATGCGGGGCGGAGGCTCGTGATGTCACGGCCACACCCCGCCCATGACGTCACGGCCACGCACCCTCAATGCAAGTCTATCGGAGGGGGCGTGACATCCATCACGCCCCCTCCCATAGACTTGCATTGAGGGGGCGTGGCCATGACATCACGACCCTCTGGTGCTGCAACCGACGCTCTAAATGAATGCCCGATGCAGCAGGGAGTAGATATAGTAGTGATGGAAAAAATTGTATTTAATGAAATTTTTCTTTTTTAGAACAACATTTTTATTAATTTTTAAACAGGGATCAATTTATGTGGGTGGGCAGAACATAAAAAATGTACCAGACAATAATAAAAATGTAGTGTGTGTGTGTGTGTGTTTTTAACTATTTTTTACATTTTTTTTTAGGTAGTACTACTACTCACAGCATGGAACAACACACTGTTCCATGATGGCAGTAGTAGTTACCTGTACTAATAGACAGATCGCTCCTTTGCGATCCTCCTGTATAATGTATAGATGCGGCCGCTCTTCTACGGTTCCTGCACTGCCGGATTTATACATCTATTCATATTTCCCGCAGAGAGCTGTGATTGGTCAGATGGTTCCAGCCAATCACAACTCTGTGGGAAATATGAATAGGTGTATATATACGTCAGTGCAGGGGACCATAGAAGAGCATCCGCCCGCATCTATACATTATACAGGAGGATCACAGTGGGTGTCAGAAGTTACACTCGATTCGATCTGTCTATTAATGCAGGTACTACAGTAGTACCTGCAGTAAGGGACAGATCACAGCGGATGTTACTCCTCCTGACACCTGCTGCGATCCTCCTGAAGTAACTGCCGGGATCAGCTGTTCTCAAGGCTACAGAGGAGAACAGCTGATGCTGAGCAGTATATATACATCGTATATCTACTGCCCAGCAAGAACTTACAAAGAGCCTGCAATGTGTATACAGTATACACATTGCTGGCTCACTTAACCCCTTGCTGAGATGTGCGCTAAGCCAGCCCGGCAAGGAAAGAGTTAACTTACACTGCTGGGCAGTGTAGGTTAACTCTTTGGGCAGTGTACAATATATACAGCTATCTATACATAGCTGTATATAGTGTATACAGAAGATGAAGAAGTCCCCTTACCTCCCTCCAGTCCCCACGGGTCCGTGTAGCTCCACCCCTAGTGATGACATAATTAGGGGCGGAGCTACAGACGGGATCCAGGCTGGTAAGGGTATAAGGCTCTGTTAAAATTGTCCGTTTTGGATAATGTGAACAGACCCTTCTGCCAGTGTCTTACCAGACAGGGAGACATCAGCTGTTGCTAAACTAAACTCCCAGCATGCCCAGACAGCCAAAGGCTGTCTGGGCATGCTGGGAGTTGTAGTTTTGCACAAATTGGAGGCTCCCTGTTTGGGAAGCCTCCCCTGCAGAGAGCGCAAAAAATGTCCTAACCCATTTTTTTGTGTATTTTTTTTCTTCTCATTTCAGATCCGTGTATGCAGAGGATTACGGTGGATTCGATGGATTACGACGGATGAACTGGATTTTTTAAAATTTCAATAAAATGGTTAACGAGGGCTGTGTGGGAGTGTTTTTTAAAATAAAAGAATTTTTCCAATGTGTCCTGTTTTTTTTTTTTTATTGAATTTTCAGGCTTAGTAGTGGAAGCTGTCTAATAGACGAAAACAATTACTAAGCCGGGGCTTAGCGTTAGCCCCAAAAACAGCTAGCGCTTACCCCCAATTATTACCCCGGCATCCACCACCACAGGGGTGCCGAGAAGAGCCGATACCAACAGGCCCAGAGCGTCAAAAATGGCACTCCTGGGCCTATGCGGTAACAGGCTGGTGTTATTTAGGCTGGGGAGGGCCAGTAACAATGGTCCTTTCCCACCCTAGTAACATCAGGCTGTTGCTGCTTGGTTGGTATTGTGTTGAGAATGGAAATACGGGGAATCCTATGCGTTTTTTTTATAAATAAATAAAATAAAGAACACATAGGTTTCCACGTATTTTCATTCTCAGCACAATACCAACCAAGCAGCAACAGCTTGACGTTACCAGGGTGGGCGAGGACCATTGTTACTGGCCCTCCCCAGCCTAAATAACACCAGCCTGTTACCGCCTAGGCCCAGGAGCGCCATTTTTGATGCTCCAGGCCTGTTGGTACCTGCTCTTCCCGGCACCCCTGTGGCGGTGGGTACCGGGGTAATAATTGGGGGTTAGCGCTAGCTGTTTTTGTGGCTAAAGATAAGCCCTGGCTTAGTAATGGATTCCGTCAATAAGACCGGCTTCCACTACTAAGCCTGAAAATTCAAAAAAAAAAACACATTGGAAAAATTATTTTATTTTAAAAAACACTCCCCCACAGCCCTCGTTAACCATTTTATTAAAAGAAAAAAATACAGTTCATCCGCCATGATTCATCAGATCCGTCGTAATCCTCTGCATACACGGATCTGAAACAAGAAGACAAAAAAAAACACAAAAAATTGGTTAGTACATTTTTGCCACTCTCCACTGGGGAGAGCACCCATAATGCAATGTCTTCCTAAACAGGGAGCCTCCAATTGGTGCAAAACTACAACTCCCAACATGCCCAACATGCCTTTGGCTGTATGGGCATGCTGGGAGTTGTAGTTTAGCAACAGCTGGAGTCTCCCTGTCTGGGTAGACACTGCCAGAAGGGTCTGTTCACATTATACAAAATGGACATCAGTCTTACTAGCCTGGCTCACGTAATCACTAGGGGAGGAGCTACACGGACCCGGTGGGGACAGGGAGTGAGGAAGGTAGGTGGACCTCCTGTTCTGTATACAGTATATACAGCTATCTATAGATAGCTGTATACCGCCAAAAGGGCTATAGGAGCAGGGAGTACTGTCAGTATAGTGAAAGGATTCCCGGCTCCTGTATAGTATACACGGGTGCACTATGCCCCCTGTATGCTATACAGCCGGGGAGGTGAGTAGTGATGCTGTACATTACTCCTCATCTCCTTACACTCTGTGGACCGGGTGCTCAGCATCTGACCCACAGAGTGGCCAGAAAAAACGCCAGAAAAACTGCCAAAATGCAGGAAAACTCTGTGGCAGTTTTCCTGGCAGTTTTTCCTGGTGTTTTTGCTGGGGGGAAAAAACCTCAGTGGAATTCTAGCCTAACACTTTCAGTTTTTTATCTACTGACCCATATGAGGGCTTGTTTTTTGCGCCATCAATTGATCTTTGTAATGACATCAATCATTTTACCACAAAGTCTACAGTGAAACAAATCAATAACTATTTGTGGGGCAAAATTCAAACAAATCAAAACGCCATTTTGTAAATTTTGGGGGCTTCCGATTCTATACCGTGCACTTTTCAGTACAAATGACACCTTATCTTTATTCTGTAGGTCCATATTATTAAAACGAAACCCAACTTAAAAAAAAATTATAACTCTTTGTACAAAAATAAGTATGCTTAACCTCTTAAGGACCAGGCACGTATGAATATGTCCCTGCACCATGGATCTTAAAGGAGTAGTCCAGTGGTGATTCAGTGGTGAGCAACTTATCCCCTATCCTAAGGATAGGGGATAAGTTGCAGATCGCGGGGGGTCCAACCGCTGGGGCCCCCTGCGATCTCCTGTACGGAGCCCCGACAGCCCGCGGGAAGGGGGCGTGTCGACCTCCGCACGAGGCGGCGGTCGACACGCCCCTCCAATACAACTCTATGGCAGAGCCGAAGCGCTGCCTTCGGCTATCTCCGGCTCTGCCATAGAGATGTATTGAGGGGGCGTGTCGGCCGCCGCCTCGTGCGGGGGTCGACACCCGCTATCTTGGCGGAGAGCCGGGGCCCCGTACAGAGAGATCGCAGGGGGCCCCAGCGGTCGGACTCCCCGCGATCTCAAACTTATCCCCTATCCTTAGGATAGGGGATAAGTTTTTCACCACTGGACTACCCCTTTAAGGACTAGGCACGTACTCATACGTCCGTTGGAATTTCGGTCCCCGCCGCGCGCCAGGCGGGCACTGGACCGGTGCGACTGCTGATATCTATCAGCAGGCACCCCGCGCAAATGCCCAGGGGGTCATCACACTTGGGATTTGCACGATTCCGGGTCATTACGGGTCTATGGTGACCCGTTGACCCGGAATATAAGGGGGAACGCGGGTGTCTAAGACACCCACGATCCCCCTGAAGAGATAGGAGTGAGGTGGCAGGGGTGCCACCCCTCCTATCCCTGCTATCGGGGGCGGGGGGGGTTAACTTTCGTTTTCCCCGTCCCACCCTCAACAGGCGGGGCAGGACGGGGAAACCCGACAGGGACCGGCGCCGAAGACCCATTTACCGATCCGGAGGCTGCAGGCGACGATCGGGGTCGGAGATCGGCGGGCGGCGATGTCGTGCAGCAGGCTCCCTGGATCCGACGGAAACCGGTAAGTTGCCTAGCAACATCTGGAGGGCTGCAGTCCGAGACCACTATATAGTGGTCTCTATACTGTAGCACTCCAGATGTTGCAAAACTACAACTCCCAGCATGCCCAGACAGCTATTTGGGCATGCTGGGAGTTGTAGTTTTGCAACAGCTGGAGGGCTACAGTTTGAGACCACTATATGGTAGTCTCTGAACTATAGCCCTCCAGATCTTGCAAAACTACAATTCCTAGCATGCCCACACAACTGTTTGCTGTCTGGGCAAGCTGGGATTTGTAGTTTTGCAGAATCTGGAGGGCCACAGTTTGCAGTGGTCTCTATACTGTAGCTCTCCAGATGTTGTAAAACTGCAAATCCCAGCATGCTGGGAGTTGTGGTTGCGATCCCTCCAGCTGTTGCATAACTACATCTCCCAGCATGCCCTTCGGTGATCAGTACATGCTGGGAGTTGTAGTTTTGCAACAGCTGGAGGCACGCTGGTTGAAAAATATTGAGTTAGATAACAGAACCTAACTGAAGGTTTTCCAACCAGTGTGCCTCCAGCTGTTGCAAAAGTACAACTCCCAGCCTGCATGGTCTGTCAGTACATGCTGGGAGTTGTAGTTTTGAAACAGCTGGAGGTTTGCCCCCCTCCCATGTGAACGTACAGGGTACATTCACACGGGCAGGCTTACAGTAAGTTTTCTGCTTCAAGTATGAGCTGCGGCAAATTTTTCACCGCAGCGCAAACTCCTAGCAGGGAACTCGCTGTAAACCTCTGCCAGTGTGAATGTACCCTAAAAACACTACACTACACTAACACATAATAAAGGGTAAAACACTACATATGCACCCCCTTACACTGTTCCCCCCCCCTCCCCCAATAAAAATTAAAAACGTATTGTACGGCAGTGTTTCCGAAATGGAGCATCCAGCTGTTGCAAAACAACAACTCCCAGCATTTCTGGACAGCCACTGACTGTCCAGGCATGCTGGGAGTTTAGCAACAGCTGGAGGCACCCTGTTTGGGAATCACTGGCGTAGAATACCCGTATGTCCTACCCTGTGCAATCCCTAATTTAGTCCTCAAATGCGCATGGCGCTCTCTCACTTCGGAGCCCTGTCGTATTTCACTGGAAACAGTTTAGGGCCACATATGGGGTATCTCCGTACTCGGGAGAAATTGCACTACAAATTTTGGGTGGCTTTTTCTCCTTTTACCCCTTATGAAAATGAAAAGTTGGGGTCTACACCAGCCTGTTAGTGTAAAAAAATACATATTTTTACACTAACATGCTGGTGTTGCCCTTTACTTTTTATTTTCACAAGAGGTAAAAGGAAAAAAAGACCCACAAAATTTGTAACGCAATTTCTCCTGAGTATGGAAATACCCCATATGTGGGCGTAAAATGCTCTGAGGACGTACAACAAGGCTCAGGAGTGAGAGCGCACCATGTACATTTGAAGCCTAAATTGGTGATTTGCACAGGGGTGGCTAATTTTACAGCGGTTCTGACATAAACACAAAAAAATAAATACCGACTTGTGAACCCATTTTGGAAACTACACCCCTCACGGAACGTGACAAGGGGTATAGTGAGCCTTAACACCCCACAGGTGTTTGACAAATTTTCGTTAAAGTTGGATGGGAAAATGAAAAAAAAAAATATTTTCACTAAAATGCTGGTGTTACCATAAATTTTTCATTTTCACAAGGGAAAATTGGAAAAAAGCCCCCCAAAATTTGTAACCCCATTTCTTCTGAGTAAGAAAATACCCCAAATGTGGATGTAAAGTGCTCGGCGGGAGAACTACAATGCTCAGAAGAAAGGGAGTGCCATTGGGATTTTGAAGAGAAAATGTGTCCGGAATTGAAGGCCACGTGTGTTTACAAAGCCCCCATAGTGCCAGAACAAAGGACCCCCCAACATGTGACCCCATTTTGGAAACTACACCCCTCATGTAATGTAATAAGGGGTACAGTGAGCATTTACACCCCACAGGTGTCTGACAGATTTTTGGAACAGTGGTCTGTGAAAATGAAAAATTTTTTTTTTCATTTGCTCAGCCCACTGTTCCAAAGATCTGTCAAATGCCAGTGTGGTGTAAATACTCACTGCACCCCTTATTAAATTCTGTGAGGGGTGTAGTTTCCAAAATGGTGTCACATGTGGGGGGGTCCACAGTTCTGGCACCACGGGGGGCTTTGTAAACGCACATGGCCCCTGACTACCATTCCAAACAAATTCACTCTTCAAAAGCTCAATGGCTCTCCTCCTCTTCTTAGCATTGTAGTTCGACCACAGGGCACTTGACGTCCACACATGGGGTCTTTCCATACTCAGAAGAAATTTGGTTATTTGGGGGGAATGTGAAATTTGGGGGGAAACACATTTAATGTTTTTTTTTTTTTTTTTACATATGCAAAAGTCGTGAAACCCCTGTGGGGTATTAAGGCTCACTTTATTCCTTGTTACGTTCCTCAAGGGGTCTAGTTTCCAAAATGGTATGCCATGTGGGGGGGTTTCTGCTGTTCTGGCACCATAGGGGCTTCTTAAATGCGACATGCCCCCCGACCACAATTTGCTCTCAAAAAGCCAAATAAGACTCCTTCTCTTCTGAGCATTGTAGTTCGCCCGTAGTGCACTTCAGGTCAACTTATGGGGTACCTCCATACTCAGAAGAGATGGCGTTACAAATTTTGGGGGTATTTTATGTGAATTTTGGGGGGAAACACATTTTAGTTGAAAAAAAATTTTTTTTACATATGCAAAAGTCGTGAAATCCCTCTGGGGTATTAAGGCTCACTTTATTCCTTGTTACATTCCTCAAGGGGTATAGTTTCCAAAATCCGTATGGCGTATGGCTACGCAAAAGGTGGACTTATCCAGGAGCTTACCTTCCAGGTGAATAATGCTGACAATCCGGTTGAATGAGGATTCTTGGATTTTATTGCAACATAAAAGTTTTGAGCCCATTTGCCGGGCTCTTCATCAGGCATATAAAAATATACAATACAGCTCTATTTAAAAAGACCCGGGAATGAACTACCACCGGGTAAAAGGTTAACTTTGATCAAAGCGCTGTTTGAGCGCTGCCTGAGTAGCAAAACCGGGACCCCTATAAAGTATGGTTTGAGGTTCATCAATCGTAGTTATATATATGTGCAATACTATTGTTTTAGCGGTTGTTTTATTTTGTTTAATTATGTATGCACGACTTAATGTATGACGTCATGTTAACCTTTTACCCGGTGGTAGTTCATTACCGGGTCTTTTTAAATAGAGCTGTATTGTATGTTTTTATATGCCTGATGAAGAGCCCGGCAGATGGACTCAAAACTTTTATGTTGCAATAAAATCCAAGAATCCTCATTCAACGGGATTGTCATCATTATTCACCTGGAGGGGGAAGCGCCTGGATAAGTCCACCTTTTGCGCAGCCATACGCCATACCCTTATCCTACTCACCGCTGATCGACCAGATCGTTCAGGAAGGAGTCTGGAGCAGCTGACCTCGGACCGCCAAGTGATTCTACGTGCCAGCACAGGTTGAGCTCTTAGCACAACACCGTTCGGTAAGCCTGCATTTGTCTTTTGGGGGCATACCTTTATCTGAGATCCCTACACAAGGAGCGCACCTCTCTTTTTTTTCTCTTCCTCTCATATAGTTTCCAAAAGGGTATGCCATGTGGTGTTTTTTTTGCTTTTCTGGCACCATAGGGGCTTCCTAAATGCGACATGCCCCCCCGACCAAAATTTGCTCTCAAAAAGCCAAATATGACTCCTTCTCTTCTGAGCATTGTAGTTCGCCCGTAGTGCACTTCAGGTCAACTTATGGGGTACCTCCTTATTCAGAAGAGATGGGGTTACAAATTTTGGGGGGTATTTTCTGCTATTAACCATTTCAAAAATGTGAAATTTGGGGGGAAACACACATTTTAGTGATTTCTTAAATTTTTTTTTACATATGCAAAAGTCGTGAAACACCTGTGGGATATTAAGGCTCACTTAATTCCTTATTACATTCCTCAAGGGGTCTAGTTTCCAAAATAGTATGCTATGTGTTTTTTTTTTTTTTTTTGCTGTTCTGGCACCATAGGGGCTTCCTAAATGCAACATGCCCCCCAAAAACCATTTCAGAAAAACGTACTCTCCAAAATCCCCTTGTCGCTCCTTTGCTTCCGAGCCCTCTACTGCGCCCGCCGAACACTTTACATAGACATATGAGATATGTGCTTACTCGAGAGAAATTGTGCTACAAATACAAGTATACATTTTCTCCTTTTACCCCTTGTAAAAATTCAAAAATTGGGTCTACAAGAACATGCAAGTGTAAAAAATGAAGATTGTGAATTTTCTCCTTCACTTTGCTGCTATTCCTGTGAAACACCTAAAGGGTTAAAACGCTGACTGAATGTCATTTTGAATACTTTGGGGGATGCATTTTTTATAATGGGGTCATTTGTGGGGTATTTCTAATATGAAGACCCTTCAAATCCACTTCAAACTTGAACTGGTCCCTGAAAAATAGTGAGTTTGAAAATTTTGTGAAAAATTGGAAAATTGCTGCTGAACTTTGAAGCCCTCTGGTGTCTTCCAAAAGTAAAAACTTGTCAATTTTATGATGCAAATATAAAGTAGACATATTGTATATGTGAATCAAAAAAATTATTTGGAATATCCATTTTCCTTACAAGCAGAGAGCTTCAAAGTTAGAAAAATGCAAAATTTTCAATTTTTTCATAAAATTTGGGGATTTTTCACCAAGAAAGGATGCAAGTTACCACAAAAATTTACCACCATGTTAAAGTAGAATATGTCACGAAAAAACAATTTCGGAATCAGAATGATTACTAAACGCATTCCAGAGTTATTAATGTTTAAAGTGACAGTGGTCAGATGTTCAAAAAACGCTGTGGTCCTAAAGTGTAAAATGGCCTGGTCCTTAAGGGGTTAAAATTGGCCTCTTTTGATTCCTATAACTTTTATTTTTCCCTATGCGGGGATGTATGAGGGTTCACTTTTTTGCACCGTGATCTATAGTATCTATTGGTACCATTTTTATTTTGATGAGATTTGATGATCTCTTCTAAATTTTTTATAGTATATGAAGTGACCAAAAATCTGACTTTGGTAATTGTTTTGTTATTTTTAGGCCATTCACTATGCAGTTTATTTTACCATTATATTTATTAGTTTGGACATTTCCGCACGTGGCAATATCACATATATTTATATTTTCGTTTAAATTATTTATTTAAAATATGAGAAATTGGGGGGGAAGGGGGGGGGATTCAAAATTTTATCAGGGATGGGGTAAATTTACATTTATTAACTTTTCTTTTTTGTTTTACAGTTTAATTACTTTTTTTATAGTTACCATAGAGGACTATTACTTTTTTTTCAATTGTATACACTAAACAAAGCTATGCCATAGCACAGCACTGATCAGTGTTATCTGAGCTTCATTACTACAGGCTGCTAAAGCTGCCTGCACTGTTGGAGCACCAGTCAGATGGGATAGAGCTAGGTACGGGACCTCCGCCTGTCCTGTGAGCCATAAAAAAACGCATATGTTGGGAAAATTGAAAAATGGAATTGCACAATATTGTGTTGCTACATTTATTCTACGGTTCAGTACTATTACAAATATTATATGGGTGAGTACTAGAGATGAGCGAACTTTTCAAAAATTCGATTTGGCCGATTCGCCGAATTTTCCGAAAAAGTTAGTTTCGATCCAAATTTTTTCGCGGCTAATCTATATTAAAAAAGGCTACATAGCCTACATACAGCCTCTATAGGGGTATAGCACACTTTGCTGTGTTCTAAAACGCATATGGAGTGTGCTGGGTTAGTGAAATAATACTGTTATTTAGAATAGCATGGAGATTACCGGCATCACTTTTAGAATCACTGCTGCACAGCAGCACAATTACAGAGCCTGGTGGTGGCATCAGTGTCAGGAGACCATATATTGACTGAATGACATAGCGTGGAGGTGTTGGCAGCATGAGGAGACCATTTAGTGGCTGAATGGCACAGTGTGGAGGTGTTGGCAGCACGAGGACACCATATAGTGGCAGAATGACACAGCTTGGATGAGGCTAAAGCATGAGGACACAATATAGTGGCTGAATGACACAGCGTGGAGGTGTTGGCAGCATGAGGACACCATATAGTGGCTGAATGGCACAGTGTGGAGGCGTTGGCAGCATGAGGACACCATATAGTGGCTGAATGACACAGCTTGGTTGAGGCTGAAGCATGAGGACACCATATAGTGGCTGAATGACACAGCCTGGAGTTGGCTGATGCACGAGTACATAGCAGGGCTTCACAATCCCCCCCAAAAAACACCACAATTTTAGAAATTTTTGAAAAAGATTTTGGATAGCGGGTGCTACCTATGAGAAAATTTGAAATTCCCAGACCCAGGCCCCACAGCGGCATCGGTAACCCATATATTGCCTGAATGACACAGCCTGGAGTTGGCTGATGCATGAGTACACAGCAGGGCTTCACAATCCACCCCAAAAAACACCACAATTTTAGAAAATGTTGAAAAAGATTTTGGATAGCGGGGTGCTGCCTATGAGAAAATTTGAAATTCCCAGACCCAGGCCCCACAGCGGCATTAGTAACCCATATATTGCCTGAATGACACAGCCTGGAGTTGGCTGATGCACGAGTTCACACCAGGGCTTCACAATCCCCCCCAAAAAACACCACAATTTTAGAAATTTTTGAAAAAGATTTTGGATAGCGGGTGCTACCTATGAGAAAATTTGAAATTCCCAGACCCAGGCCCAGCAGCTCCATCATTTTTTTATTTTAAATTTAAAACAACCTTTGCGTGTCCCGGACCCCAGCGTGTGGGCACGAAGGACCAAATCCAACAAGCCCCCACAGGGCTCATGTGGCCGTGAGATTTAGGCGCAACGTCTCCATTGCCCTGACCGGCCATTGTTTCCAAGACTTCTCGCCAAGGCAAACCATGTAAAGAACAGCGTGACACCGCCATGACCTGCACACATGGTATGCTGAAGGGCCACTGAGACTTGTCCGGGCAGTGGAGGCTTAAGACACAGTGGAGGATGTGGAGGCAGAGTAGCACACTGTCACAGGACCAACGGGCTGACAGAGTGTAGCAGGAAGCAGCATTGAGTACACACCAAGACTTCAGAATCCTAAAGAAAAAACAACCATTTAAAAAAAAAATTTTAAGAATATTTAGGACAGCGGGTGCTACCTATATATTGCCTGAATGACACAGCCTAGAGTTGGCTGATGCATGAGTACACACTAGGGCTTCACAATCCCTCCAAAAAAACACAACAATTGTAGAAATTTATGAAGAAGACTTTTGGATAGCGGGTGCTACCTATGAGAAAATTTGAAATTCCCAGGCCCAGCTGAATGACACAGGCTGTAGTTGGCTGATGCATGAGTATGCACCAAAGCTTCACACTCCCTAATAAAAAAGACAAACATTTTTGACGAAAAATTTTAACGAAAATTTAGGACAGCGAGTGCTCTCTATATATTACCAGAATGACGCAGCCTGGAGTTGGCTGCAGCATGAGAAGACCATTGAAATGTGTGATTTTTTTATTTGAAATTTAAATCAAATTTGTATCCCGGACCCCGCTGTGTGGGTACAAAGGACCTAATCTCACAAGCACCCACAGGGCTCATGTGGCCGTAAGATGTAGGCACAACGTCTCCATAGCCCTGACCGGCCATTTTTGGTTTTTGTACCTTTGTTTAAGAACAAACGCATATCCAAGAGTCCAGAAGACTCTATAATGCAGGACGGTGGACCACCAAAAGACATTCTTCTATAAAATAATTTTTTATGAAATAAAGAAGCAGAGTTCATCCCTCTGCGTATTTTTTGGGAAATTTTACTTAAAAAATCACACGCAACAATTGATCAATGGTGTAATGGTGTAATGGCGAGATCGAGCAATAACAGGTGTGTTATGCCCTCAGAGGTCCGGGGCTGCACGCGCGCTACACTGAACGGACCAGCGTGTGTCTATCTTTCACCGACAGGTGTGGGTAACCCGCTCAACCCCGTTCACGATAGGGATCAGGGATTGCAATTATTTGCCAGGAAAGAAGAATCACAACAAAGCGCGGGTCATAAGCTCGGGTTCATTAAGTCCCTGCCTGAGGCATCAGGGAGGCAATTATTTCCTGATAGACACAGAATGAGTCAGGAGCAGTCATTCGCAGTACCCAAGAGGGTTTCATAACCAACCCCTTACATTTAAAGATCAATGTTGAAATTTGCATTAAGCATGTATTTAGCTACTGCTAAACATCCAAAAATTGAAGGCCCAAGGCCTGAGGCATCAGGGAGGCAAGTAGTTCCTGAAAGACACAGAATGAGTCAGGAGCAGTCATTCGCAGTACCCAAGAGGGTTTCATAACCAACCCCTTACATTTAAAGATGAATGTTGAAATTAGCATTAAGCATGTATTTAGCTACTGCTAAACATCCAAAAATTAAAGGCCCAAGGCCTGAGGCATCAGGGAAGCAAGAAGTTCCTGAAAGACACAGAATGAGTCAGGAGCAGGCATTCGCAGTACCCAAGAGGGTTTCATAACCCCTTACATTTAAAGATCAATGTTGACATTTGCATTAAGCATATATTTAGCTACTGCTAAAAATCCAAAAATTAAAGGCCCAAGGCCAGAAGCGTCAGTGAGGCAAGTGGTTCCTGAAAGACACAGGATGAGCCAGGAGCAGGCAATCACAGTACCAAAGAGGGTTTCATAACCCTAATTGATAACCCAAGAGGGTTTCATAACCAACCATAATTGGGAAATGTTGTGTAGCAGCATAGTCAATCTACTCTGAGGCATCTGGCATTGGTGGCTAGAAATCCTGGCTGATCCATCCCTGATTCATCTTCACAAACATCAGTCTTTCCACATTTTCAGTGGACAGACGAGTTCGCCTTGGGGTGACTATGGCCTCCGGCCGCACTAAACACCCGCTCTGATGACACACTACTGGCCCGGCAGGACAGCTTTTCCAGGGCAAACTCTGCTCGTTGTGGCCATAAATCAAGTTTGGCTGCCCAGAAGTCCAGCGGATCTTCAATGGTTGTTGGCATGGCCATGTAAAGGTATGCCACCACCTGCTGGTTCAGGTCCTGCTCCATGTCTACCTACTGCTGAGGAGTTGCTTCACTATGCGGGTGAAGAAAGCTACTCATCAGCGTCTGTAGACTAAGGCTGCTGCTGATTGAGCTGGTACTGCTCCTGCCACCCCTCCCCTCCCCAGCAGCCATGGCAGTGGAAGGTGAGCACAGAGGGCCCCCCGAGTCAGACCTGCCAGTGGATGGACCATGTGGCCGTACTGCATCAGCCAACTGACTACGTAGAATCTCTCTGTAGTAGGTCAGTTTGTCCTCCCTCTCAGTGGGTGTAATAATGGCCACCATTTTGGGACGGTAGCGAGGGTCTAATAAGGTGGAGATCCAGAAGTCATCCTGCTGACGAATTTTGACAATTCGGGGGTCACTACGCAAGCAACTGAGCATGCATCGTGCCATTTGCACTAGTGACTCGGAGGGACTACCTGCCTCCATCTCTACTGCATACTGCCACGGTGTGTCTGGGTCCTCTGTCTCAACTTCCTCATAACCCTCCAGCTCCTCTGCCTGCTCCTGTTCCTCCTCTCCTGTCCGATGACTAGAAACACCGGCCATCTCATCCAACCTAAATTGTGCTCCGCTCTGCCCCTCATCATCCTCCTCCTCCAGTTCAGCCCCCACAGGGCTCATGTAGCCTTGAGATGTAGGCGCAACGTCTCCATTGCCGTGACCAGCCATGGTTTCAATCATTTGTTGTAGGAAATGTAGGAGTGGAATTACGTCGTTCATGGCGTAATCCAGGTGACTCACAAATAATGTGGCTTCCTCAAAGGGCCTCAGCAAACGGCAGGTGTCACGTATGAGCTGCCACTGGTTCACATTGAAGTTACACAGGGGAGTACTCCTATCTGCTTGGATCATCAAGAAATCGGTGATGGCTTTTCCTTGTTCATATAGTCTGTCCAACATATGGAGGGTGGAATTCCAACATGTGGCAAAGTCACAAATAAGACTATGTTGTGGGATACTGTTCTTACGCTGCAGCTCAAGGAAGGTGTTCTTGGCGGTGTACGAGTGGCTGAAGTGCATGCACAGTTTCCTTGTCATTTTCAGGATGTTTTGCAAATGGGGTGAAGACTTGAGGAAGTGCTTGACAACCAGATTCAACACATGTGCCATGCAGGGTGCATGTTTCACACTTCCTTGTCGCAGCGCGGACACAATGTTCTTTCTGTTGTCGGTCACCATGGTTCCCATTTCCAGATTTCATGGAGTAAGCCATACTCGGATTTCTTTACGAATTAACTTTAGCAGTTCCTCCCCTGTGTGACTCCGTTCGCCAAGGCAAACCATGTGAAGAACAGCTTGACACCACCGTGCCCTACACACATGGTACGATGAAGGGCCACCGAGATTTGGACGTGCAGTGGAGGCCGAGGACACGGTGGAGGATGAGGAGGTGGCGTTGCACACTGTAACAGGACCAACTGCCTGGGAGCGAGAGCGTGGAGGAGGAAGCGGTGTGACCTGTCCAAGTTGCTGTTGTGGCTGTGCAGGAACCACATTTACCCAGTGGGCCGTAAAAGACAAGTATTGTCCCTGTCCATAGTTACAGCTCCACACGTCGGCGCTGCCGTGCACTTTTGAACACACCAACAGGCTCAAGGACTGGCCCACCTTCTCTTGTACAAACTTATGCAGGGCTGGTACTGCCTTGTTCGCAAAGAAATGACGGCTTGGGACTCTCCACCTCGGCTCGGCACAAGCCATCAATTCTCTGAAAGGTGCAGAGTCCACCACTTGAAAAGGGAGGGACTGCAGCACCAGCAACTTGGACAGGAGCACATTCAACTTCTGTGCCGTTGGATGAGTGGGCGCATACTGTTGTCTCTTGGACATGGCTTCGCCGGTGGATTGTTGGCGGAATGGCTGACTAAAAGCGGGAGAAGCAGGAGTGACAGAAGGAGGGTTTGACACACAGCTCCCTTCGTCTGAGGTGGTGGAGCCTTGGCTGGATGAAGGAGGGAGCGGATGGCCACTCGGTGATGCAGCAGGCTGGACCACTACATCGGAGCCACGGTTATCCCAGGCCGCTTTATGGTGGCGAAGCATATGTTGACGCAGGGCCGTGGTCCCGACATTGGGACCCTTCTGCCGACAGATCTTGCATGTGGCTACATGAACCTCCTCCAGATGCCTTATGAAAAACTTCCACACCGCCGAGTAGCTGATTTTCCCACCCGCAGTCCGCACTAGTTGACTGCTTCTGGCGCCATCTCCAGGAACCCCTGTTCCACTACCTCCCGGAAAGGTAGGCTGCCGCGAAGCAGGTGGTCTCCCCCGGGCACGTTTGGCTCCTGAATTTCCACTACTGCCACCACGCTGACTGCCAACCATGCTACCGCCTTGCTGCCTCAAGAGCAACCTGCAACTCTCTTCTCCTGATGATGATGAAGCCCCTTCTGCACCCGGCTCCCAATTGCGATCGGCTTCATCCACAGGTGTGTGCACGTCACTGATGTCCTCCTCAGGTTCCCTAACAGTGTCTGTTTCAGGACCCTGAACCCTTGCAACACCGCCACCCACGTCTAGCGGAGCAAGTGGCGTATGTCTCCTCCCCTTCTTGGCTGTCCAGTAGCTGCTGACTGTCCTCTATTAGATTGTCCTCAGTAAATAGTGGAGCTGAACCCACAGCATAAGATACTTCTTTAGGAGAGGGAACAGCATAGGACAAAGGCAATGGGAGGACAGGGACTGCTCCCAGGCCATGCCAACTGAGGGTTGTGTCTGAGGAACCCACCGACTGTTGACTGGGGGTGTCAGATGTCATTTATGATGATGTGGATGAGCGTGTTAACCAATCGACGACGGCAGATGGGTTGCTGGTGGAGACACAACTGCTGGCTGATAATGGGAGCTGCGACTCCTGCTGCCACTAGCCCCAAGTCTTCTGCCAACTCTGCCTGAAGTATTTAGGCCTCTGCCACTCCTTTGTGAACGTCCTGGCACTTCTCTGCCTGACATAGTGCGCTTATGAGGGTATTACAATACGCTACACTACTCTTTAAACAGTATTTGTCTAGAACAGCAGCATGTGATTACTTACGGCTGTCCTTTCACAGTTTGTAGGCCCTTGACAGCTTAACAGGTACTAAATGGTACATTTTGATCAAAAATGTATACTAACAACCTGTTAGTTTTTGATATTATGCTGAGAAGCAATCAGATCATTATACAAGATTGTAGATGTGCACCATGTCTGTTTTTTTACTCGAATTCACACTAAATGGTACAATACTTGGATGTACCTATGTGGTATGCACTTATGAGGGCAGTAATATGCGCAACTATAGGCAGAAAAAACTCTGTATTTTTTAAAAACATCAGCCGGTGGATACTATTGTTTGGACTTTAAAAGTAGATAATTTGGCTGGTTCTCAAGGACTCTAAATCAGCAGTGAGAGAAACTGTATCTGATCTAGAAATGAAAATAAGGAAGCTAAGATAATGCAGACACAGTGTTATAGATGTATCAAGGAAAAAAGTGTGGTGAATAATAATAGTATAGGTTTGTCGGTTATGTGTGGGAATGATTATGAATATGGTAGTAAAATATGTTGCAGATTGGATCAACTGTTGTATTGTAAAGTGTTGCAGGATAAGTATGGATACAATGTAATCAATGTATCAAGAAGAATGTGGTGAGTGATTGTAGCAGTATGAGTTTGTCAGTTGTAAGGGAGAATGGTTATCAGTGTGGTAGTATGATATGATGCAAAGTGATCTGTTACAATGATTAATGATGTAAAATAAATGGTCTAAATTCTATGTCCAAGGTATAACACTATTTTAATTGGTATAAATTAAATTAAAACATAAGTACAACAGTTTAAATTAGGAGTGCTGGATCCTAGCACTCCCCTTTATTCTGCTGGTACCAAGATAATGTATAAAGTATACAAAATGTAAATGTAAATGAAATAAAATAAATAATAGCAGGTTGAGACTGATAGAGTGGGTGGGGGCGCCTGCAGTACACTTGCAGGCGCTGGAGACTCCCAGTTACGAGCCCACTCTTGATGCAAAAAAGTTTAGATTACATGCAGAGGGCACCGGATTAGCCGTTCTTATTCTGTATAGTTAATAGATATTCGGCTGTAGGAGACGGCTCGGCGGCCGTGTATCCCTAAGCAGCGTGGCGGCTGTCCGGGGTAAAAGGAACAGCACGGCGGCTGTGACAGGATGCGTTTCGAGACGCGTTTCGTCCACCTGGGACCTTCCTCAGTGATCTCTGAGGATCACTGAGGAAGGTCCCAGGTGGACCGAAACATATTTGATCCATTGTGTAGCAGACAATTAGACTGAACTGTACCCCTACAAATAGTATTGATCTCCGGAACCAATGCCGACCATCTCTGGACCAGCATCCGAGACCATCACCGCTGTACCACCGCACACAACTTCAGTGCGCACCACATCCCGGAGGCCGCCATACCCGATCTCTGGCTAAACATGACCGGACCGCTGCAGACCCGGACACTGTAAAGGATTCACCTACCACGTAGGAAGATGGCTGCCATACCCTCCACCGTAGAGGAATCTACTTCTGCCGTGGGAAAGGACTGCCATATCCTCCACTGCCGGGTAAGAGGTACACAGTACCAGCGGGACTCTGTTGTTCTTAACGGCCGCCGTGCCTTGCATCTCGTCACAGCCGCCGTGCTGTTCCTTTTACCCCCGGACAGCCGCCACGCTGCTCCGGGATACATGGCCGCCGAGGCAGTCTTCTATAGCCGAAGATCTATTAACTATACAGAATAAGAATGGCTAATCCGGTGCCCTCTGCATGTAATCTAAACTTTTTTTGGATCAAGAGTGGGCTCGTAACTGGGAGTCTCCAGCGCCTGCAAGTGTACTGCAGGCGCCCCCACCCACTCTATCAGTCTCAACCTGCTATTATTTATTTTATTTCATTTACATTTACATTTTGTATACTTTATACATTATCTTGGTACCAGCAGAATATAGGGGAGTGCTAGGATCCAGCACTCCTATTTTAAACTGTTGTACTTATGTTTTAATTTAATTTATACCAATTAAAATAGTGTTATACCTTGGACATAGAATTTAGACCATTTATTTTACATCATTAATCATTGTAACAGATCACTTTGCATCATATCATACTACCACACTGATAACCATTCTCCCTTACAACTGACAAACTCATACTGCTACAATCACTCACCACATTCTTCTTGATACATTGATTACATTGTATCCATACTTATCCTGCAACACTTAACAATACAACAGTTGATCCAATCTGCAACATATTTTACTACCATATTCTTAACCATTCCCACACATAACCGACAAACCTATACTATTATTATTATTCACCACACTGTTTTCCTTGATACATCTATAACACTGTGTCTGCATTATCTTAGCTTCCTTATTTTCATTTCTAGATCAGATACAGTTTCTCTCACTGCTGATTTAGAGTCCTTGAGAACCAGCCAAATTATCTACTTTTATCATTTACTACTGTGGTCAGAGGATACTACCTTCTGGCTAATTTCTCGGACTCCTCTCGATAGATTGCGTACTTCCACCCCCTTTTTCTGCTCTAGCTATTTTTTTTTATTGTTTGGACTTTGATGGTATGGAGCACCTTGACAGCTCAACAGGTACTAAATGGTACAATACTTGGATGTACGTATGCAGTATGCACTGATGAGGGTAGTAATATGCCTAACTATACGCAGAAAAAATCTGTATTTTTGTAAAACACCAGCCGGTGGATACTATTGTTTGGACTTTGACGGTATGGAGCACCTTGACAGCTTAACAGGTACTAAATGGTACAATACTTGGATGTACCTATGCGGTATGCACTGATGAGGGCAGTAATATATGCGTAACTATACGCAGAAAAAACTATTTAAAAAAAACAGCCGGTGAATAGTATTTTTTGGACTTGCACAGTATGTAGCCCCTTGACAGATTAACAGGTACAAAATGGTACAAATGCACTACAGTCCACTGAACAATCACATATTTCTGAACAGCAGGAGGACCCAACAGTGCAGCACCACAAAAAAAAAATACAGGGATTAAACCCTAAATTGCACTCTGTCACACAATTCTGAGCAACAGAAGATTTGTGGAGCAAAACAAATATACGCAATTGGGCTGAAAAATGAGGAGATAAGATGCTTCAGAAAGTTCAGGCAGCTTGGAGATCTGTATGAGGCAGCTGACAGCTATCTGCCCCTCTCTGCTGCAATGCTCAATAACGTGAATAGGAGGTTTAGCTATCAATGGGGGAGATTTATCAAAGGATTTAGACTGGTTTTTCCTGTCTAAATTTGTCGCACAGAAAGTCGCAGTCTAAATATGTGCGACTTTCCTGCGACTTTTGCTGTAGAGGATTTTTAGAACATGATGCATGCAATTCTATTTTAGATGGAAATGCATTGGAAAATGCATTGGTGCTGAATGTATCAAATGCGACTTTTGTGCGACAAGTCGCATCTGCCCAAAATACGCTGAAATGTCAGACCATGTTGGAGCAGGTCTAAATGCAGTTTAAGCTGTAGACCCTGAAGTCTGAGCACAGAATTTATCAAGGACTGTGAGACCTTTGATAAATTAGGAGCACAATAGACAGGAGACTACCACATACGCTGGTCTATAAGCATACCCAGAATAGACTAGATTAGTAAATGTCCCCCAATGATCCTTCTCAGAGTAACAGCACAGCACTCTGCACTCCTGTCTTTCCCTAATGCTGATGTGACTAGCAGTTGCAGTGTAACGCTGTGGTATGAGCTATTCACACACACGCAGTCCTGTCCTCTCCATCTGAGTGCATAGATGAAATGAAGAGAGGCAAGATGGCCGCCGATTATATAGGGGCTGTGACATCACAGGGGTCAGTGAACACTGATAGGCCGCATCTCACATGTGATTCAGGGTCAGCCCGCCTACCTTCATTCCCGCCGCTGTTTCCCGCCCTCCTATAATTATACAACTATTCTATGGGTCAGTACAATTCAAACTTTAACAAACAAATTTGGATAATTTTTGTTTTGTTAAACTGAAAAAAAAAAACTGTGAATCACCATTGTTTCGTTGTCACGATGCCGGCTGGCAGGTGGTGGATCCTCTGTGCCAGAGAGGGATTGGCGTGGACCGTGCTAGAGGATCGGTTCTAAGTCACTACTGGTTTTCACCAGAGCCCGCCGCAAAGCGGGATGGTCTTGCTGCGGCGGTAGTGACCAGGTCGTATCCCCTAGCAACGGCTCAACCTCTCTGGCTGCTGAAGATAGGCGCGGTACAAGGGAGTAGACAGAAGCAAGGTCGGACGTAGCAGAAGGTCGGGGCAGGCAGCAAGGATCGTAGTCAGGGGCAACGGCAGAAGGTCTGGAATCACAGGCAAGGAACACACAAGGAACGCTTTCACTGGCACTAGGGCAACAAGATCCGGCGAGGGAGTGAAGGGGAAGTGAGGTGATATAGGGAAGTGCACAGGTGTAAACACTAATTGGAACCACTGCACCAATCAGCGGTGCAGTGGCCCTTTAAATCGCAAAGACCCGGCGCGCGCGCGCCCTAGGGAGCGGGGCCGCGCGCGCCGGGACAGAACTGACGGGGAGCGAGTAAGGTACGGGAGCCGGGGTGCGCATCGCGAGCGGGCGCTACCCGCATCGCGAATCGCATCCCGGCCGGAGGTGGTAACGCAGCGCCCCGGGTCCGTGGAACCGACCGGGGCGCTGCAGTGAGGGAAGTGTAGCGAGCGCTCCGGGGAGGAGCGGGGACCCGGAGCGCTCGGCGTAACAGTACCCCCCCCCTTGGGTCTCCCCCTCTTCTTGGGGCCTGAGAACCTGAGGATCAGACTTTTGTCCAGGATATTGTCCTCAGGTTCCCAGGACCTCTCTTCTGGACCACAACCCTCCCAATCCACTAAAAAAAAAGTTCTTCCCCTGACCTTTTTAGAGGCCAAGATCTCTTTGACAGAGAAGATGTCCGAGGAGCCGGAAACAGGAGTGGGAGGAACAGATTTAGGAGAAAAACGGTTGAGGATGAGAGGTTTAAGAAGAGAGACGTGAAAGGCATTAGGGATACGAAGAGAAGGAGGAAGAAGAAGTTTGTAAGAGACAGGATTAATTTGACACAAAACTTTAAAAGGACCAAGATAGCGTGGTCCCAACTTATAGCTCGGGACACGGAAACGGACATATTTAGCGGAGAGCCATACCTTGTCTCCAGGGGAAAAAATGGGAGGAGCTCTTCTTTTCTTATCTGCGAATCTCTTCATGCGAGAAGAAGCCTGTAAGAGAGAATTTTGGGTCTCTTTCCATATGGTGGAAAGATCACGAGAAATTTCATCCACAGCGGGCAGACCAGAGGGCAAGGGGGTAGGGAGGGGGGGAAGAGGGTGACGGCCGTACACCACGAAAAACGGAGATTTGGAGGAAGATTCAGAGATTCTGAAATTATACGAGAATTCGGCCCAAGGTAGAAGATCTGCCCAGTCATCCTGGCGGGAGGAAACAAAATGTCGCAAATAGTCACCCAAGATCTGGTTAATTCTCTCTACTTGTCCATTGGATTGAGGATGGTATGCAGAAGAAAAATTTAATTTAATCTTGAGTTGTTTACAGAGAGCCCTCCAGAATTTAGACACAAATTGGACGCCTCTATCCGAGACGATCTGTGTAGGCAACCCGTGAAGACGAAAAATGTGTACAAAAAATTGTTTAGCCAACTGAGGCGCTGAAGGAAGACCAGGAAGAGGGATGAAATGTGCCATTTTGGAGAATCGATCAACGACCACCCAAATAACAGTGTTGCCATGGGATGGGGGTAAGTCAGTAATAAAATCCATACCAATCAGAGACCAAGGTTGTTCGGGGACAGGTAGAGGATGAAGAAAACCAGCGGGCTTCTGGCGAGGAGTCTTATCCCGGGCACAGATAGTGCAGGCTCGCACAAAGTCCACCACATCAGTCTCTAGAGTCGGCCACCAATAGAAGCGAGAGATGAGTTGCACAGATTTCTTGATGCCCGCATGACCTGCGAGATGGGAGGAGTGACCCCATTTGAGGATCCCAAGGCGTAGGCGTGGAGAAACAAAGGTCTTTCCTGGAGGAGTTTGCCTGATGGAGGCTGGAGAAGTGGAAATCAGGCAGTCAGGAGGAATGATGTGTTGAGGAGAGAGTTCAATTTCAGAGGCATCTGAGGAACGAGAGAGAGCATCGGCCCTAATGTTCTTATCAGCAGGCCGAAAGTGAATTTCAAAATTAAATCGGGCAAAGAACAGAGACCACCTGGCCTGACGAGGATTCAGCCGTTGGGCAGACTGGAGGTAGGAGAGGTTCTTGTGATCGGTGTAAATAATAACTGGAAATCTTGATCCCTCCAGCAGATGCCTCCATTCCTCAAGTGCTAATTTAATGGCTAGAAGCTCTCGATCCCCGATGGAGTAGTTCCTCTCCGCCGGAGAGAAGGTCCTGGAAAAAAAACCACAAGTAACAGCATGCCCGGAAGAGTTTTTTTGTAGAAGGACAGCTCCAGCTCCCACTGAGGAGGCATCAACCTCCAATAGGAAGGGTTTAGATGGGTCAGGTCTGGAGAGCACGGGAGCCGAAGAAAAGGCAGACTTGAGTCGTTTAAAGGCGTCTTCCGCTTGAGGAGGCCAAGACTTGGGATCGGCATTTTTTTTTGTTAAAGCCACAATAGGAGCCACAATGGTAGAAAAATGTGGAATAAATTGCCTGTAATAATTGGCGAACCCCAAAAAACGTTGGATGGCACGGAGTCCGGAGGGGCGTGGCCAATCTAAGACGGCAGAGAGTTTATCTGGGTCCATTTGTAGTCCCTGGCCAGAGACCAAGTATCCTAGAAAAGGAAGAGATTGGCATTCAAACAGACATTTCTCTATTTTGGCATAGAGTTGATTATCACGAAGTCTCTGAAGAACCATACGGACATGCTGGCGGTGTTCTTCAAGATTGGCAGAAAAAATCAGGATATCGTCCAGATATACAACAACACAGGAGTATAGGAGATCACGAAAAATTTCATTAACAAAGTCTTGGAAGACGGCAGGGGCGTTGCATAGACCAAAGGGCATGACCAGATACTCAAAGTGTCCATCTCTGGTGTTAAATGCCGTTTTCCATTCATCCCCCTCTCTGATGCGGATGAGATTATAAGCACCTCTTAAGTCCAGTTTGGTAAAAATATGGGCACCTTGGAGACGATCAAAGAGTTCAGAGATGAGGGGTAGGGGGTAGCGGTTCTTAACCGTGATTTTATTAAGACCGCGGTAGTCAATGCAAGGACGTAGAGAGCCATCTTTTTTGGACACAAAGAAAAATCCGGCTCCGGCAGGAGAGGAGGATTTACGGATAAAGCCCTTTTTTAAATTTTCTTGGACGTATTCAGACATGGCAAGAGTCTCTGGGACGGACAGAGGATAGATTCTGCCCCGGGGTGGAGTAGTGCCCGGGAGGAGGTCAATGGGACAATCATAAGGCCTGTGAGGAGGTAGAGTCTCAGCTTGTTTTTTGCAAAAAACGTCCGCAAAGTCCATATAGGCCTTAGGGAGACCGGTTACATGAGGAAGCACAGGGACACGGCAAGGTTTACTGGGAACCGGTTTTAGGCAGTCCTTGGAACAAGAGGGCCCCCAACTCTTGATCTCCCCAGTGGACCAATCCAGGATTGGGGAATGGAGTTGAAGCCAGGGAAGTCCAAGAAGGATTTCAGAAGTGCAATTGGGGAGGACCAACAGTTCAATCCTCTCGTGATGAGATCCGATGCACATTAGAAGGGGCTCCGTGCGGAAACGTATAGTACAGTCCAATCTTTCATTGTTTACACAATTGATGTAGAGGGGTCTGGCGAGACTGGTCACCGGGATGTTGAACCTGTTGACGAGAGAGGCTAAGATAAAATTTCCTGCAGATCCAGAGTCCAAGAAGGCCACAGCAGAGAAGGAGAAGGCAGAGGCAGACATCCGCACAGGCACAGTAAGACGTGGAGAAGCAGAGTAGACATCAAGGACTGTCTCACCTTTGTGCGGAGTCAGCGGACGTCTTTCCAGGCGGGGAGGACGGATAGGACAATCCTTCAGGAAGTGTTCGGTACTAGCACAGTACAGGCAGAGATTCTCCATGCGGCGTCGTGTCCTCTCTTGGGGTGTCAGGCGAGACCGGTCGACCTGCATAGCCTCCACGGCGGGAGGCACAGGAACAGATTGCAGGGGACCAGAGGAGAGAGGAGCCGGGGAGAAGAAACGCCTCGTGCGAACAGAGTCCATATCCTGGCGGAGCTCCTGACGCCGTTCGGAAAAACGCATGTCAATGCGAGTGGCAAGATGGATGAGTTCATGTAGGTTAGCAGGGATTTCTCGTGCGGCCAGAACATCTTTAATGTTGCTGGATAGGCCTTTTTTAAAGGTCGCGCAGAGTGCCTCATTATTCCAGGATAATTCTGAAGCAAGGGTACGGAACTGTACGGCATACTCGCCAACGGAAGAATTACCCTGGACCAGGTTCAACAGGGCAGTCTCAGCAGAAGAGGCTCGGGCAGGTTCCTCAAAGACACTTCGAATTTCCGAGAAGAAGGAGTGTACAGAGGCAGTGACGGGGTCATTGCGGTCCCAGAGCGGTGTGGCCCAAGCCAGGGCTTTTCCAGACAGCAGGCTGACTACGAAAGCCACCTTAGACCTTTCAGTGGGGAACTGGTCCGACATCATCTCCAAGTGTAATGAACATTGGGAAAGAAAGCCACGGCAAAACTTAGAGTCCCCATCAAATTTATCCGGCAAGGATAGTCGTATTCCAGAAGCGGCCACTCGCTGCGGAGGAGGTACAGGAGCTGGCGGAGGAGATGATTGCTGGAGCTGTGGTAGTAACTGTTGTAGCATAACAGTCAGTTGAGACAGCTGTTGGCCTTGTTGCGCAATCTGTTGTGACTGCTGGGCGACCACCGTGGTGAGGTCAGCGACAACTGGCAGAGGAACTTCAGCGGGATCCATGGCCGGATCTACTGTCACGATGCCGGCTGGCAGGTGGTGGATCCTCTGTGCCAGAGAGGGATTGGCGTGGACCGTGCTAGAGGATCGGTTCTAAGTCACTACTGGTTTTCACCAGAGCCCGCCGCAAAGCGGGATGGTCTTGCTGCGGCGGTAGTGACCAGGTCGTATCCCCTAGCAACGGCTCAACCTCTCTGGCTGCTGAAGATAGGCGCGGTACAAGGGAGTAGACAGAAGCAAGGTCGGACGTAGCAGAAGGTCGGGGCAGGCAGCAAGGATCGTAGTCAGGGGCAACGGCAGAAGGTCTGGAATCACAGGCAAGGAACACACAAGGAACGCTTTCACTGGCACTAGGGCAACAAGATCCGGCGAGGGAGTGAAGGGGAAGTGAGGTGATATAGGGAAGTGCACAGGTGTAAACACTAATTGGAACCACTGCACCAATCAGCGGTGCAGTGGCCCTTTAAATCGCAAAGACCCGGCGCGCGCGCGCCCTAGGGAGCGGGGCCGCGCGCGCCGGGACAGAACTGACGGGGAGCGAGTAAGGTACGGGAGCCGGGGTGCGCATCGCGAGCGGGCGCTACCCGCATCGCGAATCGCATCCCGGCCGGAGGTGGTAACGCAGCGCCCCGGGTCCGTGGAACCGACCGGGGCGCTGCAGTGAGGGAAGTGTAGCGAGCGCTCCGGGGAGGAGCGGGGACCCGGAGCGCTCGGCGTAACATTCGTATTTACCACTTTTGTGTTTTAATGACTTTTTATTGTATTTTTTTCTGGGATGTGACTAACACTTTTGGCATTTGAAATTTGGTGTTTGCACTGTTGACCACGCAGGAGCAGGAATGTGAGGATTAAATAGTTTGGACAATTCTGATCCCAGCAATACCAAATATGTCTATGTTATTCTTTTACAGAAATATACCCCCATTCCTGTATTGGGCAATAGGCATCAGCCTCATAAGGGTTTTTTGCCTTCCTCTGAATCAACACAGTAAGGATATAGGTTGAACTTAATGGACTTTTGTCCTTTTTTCCACCTTATTAACTATGTTACTATGTAAAAAAAAATTTCATTGGGGTGATTTGAATTTTTATAAGCACAGATTTTTTTTTAATACTTTTAAAAACCTTTTTTTTAACCTTTTTTTTTTTTAACACATATCAATCAATATAAAGCATATCTATTACATTGATCTATTAGATCAGAGCTCTATTGCTATCAATAGCCAAGTCACGCCAATCACCAAGGCCTAGTAAACCAATAGACACATGGGATGCATGTCAAAAACTGTTGAAAAACACTAATCACTATTGATCACAGCATTAAAAGGGAAACTGGTTCACCCTCAGCTAATGCAAAGGGTTTAAGTGCAGGTGAACCAGATTAAAATGATGTGTGGTGCCTTGGGTGGGGGGGGGGGGTGGATGGCAGCTGGGGTGTTGCTGTGAGGTATATCACGGTTATAATTAACTCTTGTCAGTCGTGACGCCAGGGTGAGGGTTAAATGCTGTATGGCTTGGCCTATCGCCACCCTTCCCAAGAACGATTGGTAAATGCAGAATAAAGTATTGTCCACAACCAGAGCTTTGCTGAAAACTTGCGTAAATTTTACTGAAGATTTTCTGTAACATGCGAATACAGGAACAGTCTTTATAACAGAGTCTATATACAGCTTAGCTGAGATTGACGTATGGTTTGGACTTTTGTAAGTTCTTTAGCTTAGTAGGATTTAGTATGCGCAGATCCGCTGGATTTAGGGGTATGTTTAGGTCCAGAGGTCTCGCCAGCATAAGCGGGGATGTTTGTAAGAACTCACTGATTAGCTTCAGGCCGAGGCCGGCAGGCTTTGGCCTAGTAGCAGTCGTTGTAAGTTGCGGAGGTCTTTCCTCATGAAGTGACAGCAACCCAAGAGCAGAAGAGATGCTGCTTGCTTGGCAGTGCAGGAGCAAGAGCACACAAGCAAAGAGACAGGCTGCTTGCTTTGCAGCTTCAGGAACTAGAGAGCGTCTATTGGCTGGAGCTCCCTTATATGGGCAGGGGCTGGCTGTTTTAGGATTGGTCCACACCATCAATCAGCTTTACAAGGCATTGTGGGTATTACATCACCCAGAACCTCCAAAGCTCCTTTTACCTACCATAGAGACTAAACCACAGTCACATGACCCGCAGGTCCTGTGACGCTATGCAAGATAAGTATACTCTTTCTGTATAGTATTTACATTTATTTTAGAAATATATTAACTATTTGAGGGGTGACTAGGGGATGACTAAAGAAGCGGAACCCCACAGTTCCTAGGAACTCTGACTTTGGGGACCCCTAACCAAGGTACGGTATGCAGTACGGTACCGGGACGCCTCAGATGTTTCACTTCACACTGCGCAAAGTGATTAGCATCTTAACCAGGGGTGTTGCTAGGTCTCCAAAAGACCTGGGACTAGAACCCTTAGCACAGCCATGCCCCTAACCACAGACCCCAGACATGCCCCTATTCTCCCATTACTATACACAACACCCCACACATATGCTACCAACATTCCATTTATGGTTTAAGGAGCAGTGCCTCTCCATAGAGCAGTGATGTCCAAACAGTGGCCCTCAAGTCCTGTTGTCCAGCTCACCACACCGCATGAACTTGCACGGATCTGCACTCCGCCCAATGCAATGTTTTCAGAAGAAAAGAGAAATCAATCCAGCAATGTAGAAACGATATCCAGCTTTATTAAAGACACAGTAAAATCAGGTACAGCAACCTTCAGCATATCATCAAACGCATTTCAGGCACATGCACGCCCTTCGTCAGTGATACCTGCCCCCTGTGCAGGTGTCCATTAAATAATGCCTGGGATGGGAGGGGTGAATACTCACTTCCAGCACTCCCAGGGATTATACATAGGACTGCAGGGGGCAGTACAGATACTATTTAATACACATGGAAAGTAAGGATAAGTAAAGCAATGCTAAAACAATGACACATATTCAATGATGTTAATGCCATGGCTAACAATTGTTGTACATCCTCCTATAGTAAATGTGCTAAAGCGTCAAATATTGCATAATAATATAAACGTACAAGAATTTACACTATGGAGGGAAAAGAAAAGATGGGAGGAGGCAAGGATAAAAAGGGGAGGAATATTACAATGAAATTAATAGTGAAACAAAAGTTCATGACGCAGGTTTAAACCCAGTGGTGAACAAGTGTCTAGGTTAAATTGCCAGAAAGCTTCACGTTCCAGTAATTTTCTCTGTAAGCATCCTCCGTGTGGCCCCATGAAAACACATTCGTTTCCATAAATACAGAAGTTTCTGATGTTATTTTTGTGTACAGTTTTAAAGTGCATTGATGCAGCGGATCTATTACGTATAGTATTGCTTTTAACCCCTTAAGGACCAAGGGTGTACAGGTACGCCTTTGCTCCCTGGTACTTAAGGACCAAGGGCGTACCTGTACGCCCTTGAGAATTTCGCTCCCCGCCGCACGCCGGGCGGGGACCGGGCCGGGGTGACTGCTGATATCTATCAGCAGACACCTTGCGCAAATGCCCAGGGGGGTCATCAGACCCCCCCATGTCGGCGATCGCCGCAAATCGCAAGTGAATTCACACATGCGATTTGCGGCTATTCTGGGTCATACGGGTCTATAGTGACCCGGTGACCCGAAAAATAAAGGGGATCGCGGATGTCCTAGACACCCACGATCCCTTTGAAGCAATAGGAGTGAGGTGGCAGAGGTGCCACCCCTCCTATCTCTGCTATTGGTGGTCTAGACGCGACCAGCAATAGCAGATCGGGGGCGGAGGGGTTTACTTTCGGTTTCCCCGTTCTGCCCACCCACAATAGGCGGGACAGGACGGGGAAACCGACAGGGACTGGCGCCGAAGATCCACTTACCCATCGGCGACGGCAGCGGGCGACGATCGGCGGCGGCAGCGGGCGACGATCGGCAGAAGAAGAGGATGGCGACGCAGCTCCCTGGATCCGACGGAAGTCGGTGAGTTACTTAGCAACATCTGGAGGGCTACAGTCTGAGACCACTATAGTGGTCTCTAAACTGTAACCCTCCAGATGTTGCAAAACTACAACTCCCAGCATGCCCAGAGAGCTGTTTAGGCATGCTGGGAGTTGCAGGTTTGCAACAGCTGGAGGTCTACAGTATGAGACCACTGCACAGTGATCTCTATACTGTGCATCTCCAGATCTTGCAAAACTACAACTGATAGCATGCCCACACAGCAGTTTGCTGTCTGGGCATGCTGGGAGTTGTAGTTTTGCAACATCTGGAGGTCCACAGTTTGGAGACCACTGTGCAATGGTCTCTAAACTATAGCTCTCCAGATGTTGCAAAACTGCAACTCCCAGCATGCCTACACCGCAAACAGCTGTCTCTGCATGCTGGGAGTTGTAGTTGTGTACCTCCAGCTGTTGCATAACTACATCTCCCAGCATGCCTTTCAGCGATCAGTACATGCTGGGAGTTGAAGTTTTGGAACAGCTGGAGGCACACTGGTTGGAAAATACTGAGTTAGGTAACAGAACCTAACTGAAGGTTTTCCAACCAGTGTGCCTCAGCTGTTCCAAAAGTACAACTCCCAGCATGCACGATCTGTCAGTACATTCTGGGAGTTGTAGTTTTGAAACAGTTGGAGGTTTGCCCCCCCATGTGAATGTACAGGGTACATTCACACTGGCGGGATTACAGTAAGTTTACTACTTCACGTATGAGCTGCGGCAAATTTTTCGCCGCAGCGCAAACTCCTAGCGGTAAATTTACTGCAAACCTCTGCCAGTGTGAACGTACCCTAAAAACACTACACTACACTACACTAACACATAATAAAGGGTAAAACACTACATTTACACCCCCTTACACTGTCCCCCCAATAAAAATAAAAAACGCTTTGTACGGCAGTGTTTCCAAAACGGAGCCTCCAGCAAAACAACAACTCACAGCATTTCCGGACAGCCACTGACTGTCCAGGCATGCTGGGAGTTTAGCAACAGCTGGAGGCACCCTGTTTGGAAATCACTGGCGTAGAATACCCCTATGTCCACCCCTGTGCAATCCCTAATCTAGTCCTCAAATGCGCATGGCGCTCTCTCACTTCGGAGCCCTGTCGTATTTCAAGGAAACAGTTTAGTGCCACATATGGGGTATCTCCGTACTCGGGAGAAATTGCACTACTAATATTGGGGGCTTTCTTACATTTTACCCCTTATGAAAAAGAAAAGTTGGGGTCTACACCAGCCTGTTAGTGTAAAAAAAAAATTTTTTTACACTAACATGCTGGTGTTGTCCTTTACTTTTTATTTTCACGAGAGGTAAAAGGAAAAAAAGACCCCCAAAATTTGTAACGCAATTTCTCCTGAGTTTCGTGAAATACCCCATATGTGGGCGTAAAATGTTCTGCGGACGCACAACAAGGCTCAGGAGTGAGAGTGCACCATGTACATTTGAGGCCTAAATTGGTGATTTGCACAGGGGTGGCTGATTTTACAGCGGTTCTGACATAAACCCAAAAAAATAAATACCCACATGTGACCCCATTTTGCAAACCACACCCCTCACGGAACGTGAAAAGGGGTATAGTGAGCCTTTACACCCCACAGGTGTTTGACAAATTTTCATTTAAGTTGGATGGGAAAATGAAAAAAAAAAAAAGTTTTTTCACTAAAATGCTGGTGTCACCCTAAATTTTTCATTTTCACAAGGGAAAATAAAAAAAAGCCCCCCCAAATTTGTAACCCCATTTCTTTTGAGTAAGAACATTCCTCATATGTGGATGTAAAGTGCTCTATGGGTGCACTACAATGCTCAGAAGAGAAAGAGCGCCATTGGGATTTTGAAGAGAAAATTTGTCCGTAATTGAAGGCCACTTGTGTTTACAAAGGCCCCATGGTACCAGAACAATGGATACCCCCCACATGTGACCCCATTTTGGAAACTAAACCCCTCATGTAATGTAATAAGGGGTACAGTGAGCATTTATGCCCCACAGGTGTCTGACAGATTTTTGGAACAGTGATCCGTGAAAATGAAAAATTTAATTTTCCATTTGCACAGCCCACTGTTCCAAAGATCAGTCAAATGCCAGTGGGGTGTAAATGCTCACTGCACCACTTATTAAATTCTGTGAGGGGTGTAGTTTCCAAAATAGGGTCACATGTGGGGGGGTCCACTGTTCTGGCACCACAGGGGGCTTTGTAAATGCACATGGCCCCTGACTACCATTCCAAATGAATTCTCTTTCCAAAAGCTCAATGGTGCTCCTCCTCTTCTGAGCATTGTAGTTCGCCCATAGTGCACTTCAGGTCAACTTATGGGGTATTTCCATACTCAGAAGAGATGGGGGTTACAAATTTGGGGGGGGGGTATTTTCTGCTATTAACCCTTGCAAAAATGTGAAATTTGGGGGGAAACACATTTAAGTGAAATTTTTTTTTTTTTTTACATATGCAAAAGTCGTGAAACCCCTGTGGGGTATTAAGGCTCACTTTATTCCTTGTTACGTTCCTCAAGGGGTCTAGTTTCCAAAATGGTATGCCATGTGTTTTTTTTTGCTGTTCTGGCACCATAGGGGCTTCCTAAATGTGGCATGCCCCCCAAGCAAAATTTGCTCTCAAAAAGCCAAATATGACTCCTTCTCTTCTGAGCATTGTAGTTCGTCCATAGTGCACTTCAGGCCAACTTATGGGGTACCTTCATACTCAGAAGAGATGGGGTTACACATTTTGGGGGCTATTTTCTGCTATTAACCCTTGCAAAAATGTGAAATTTGGGGGGAAACACATTTTAGTGAAAAAAATAAAACAAATTTACATATGCAAAAGTCGTGAAACACCTGTGGGGTATGAAGGCTCACTTTATTTCTTGTTACGTTCCTCAAGGGGTCTAGTTTCCAAAATGCTATGCCATGTGTTTTTTTTTGCTGTTCTGGCACCATAGGGGCTTCCTAAATGCAACATGCCCCCCAAAAACCATTTCTGAAAAAGGTACTCTTCAAAATCCCCTTGTCGCTCCTTCGCTTCTGAGCCCTCTACTGCACCCGCCGAACAATTTACATAGACATATGAGGTATATGCTTACTCGAGAGAAATTGGGCTACAAATATAAGTATACATTTTCTCCTTTTACCCCTTATAAAAATGCAAAAATTGGGTCTACAAGAACATGCAAGTGTAAAAAATGAAGATTGTGAATTTTCTCCTTCATGTTGCTGCTATTCCTGTGAAACACCTAAAGGGTTAAAACACTTACTAAATGTCATTTTGAATACTTTGGGGGGTGCAGTTTTTATAATGGGGTCATTTGTGGGGTATTTCTAATATGAAGACCCTTCAAATCCACTTCAAACCTGAACTGGTCCCTGAAAAATAGTGAGTTTGAAAATTTTGTGAAAAATTGGAAAATTGCTGCTGAACTTTGAAGCCCTCTGATGTCTTCCAAAAGTAAAAACACGTCAATTTTATGATTTAAACATAAAGTAGACATATTGGAAATGTGAATAAAAAAATTTTTTTTTTGAATATCCATTTTCCTTACAAGCAGAGAGCTTCAAAGTTAGAAAAATGCAAAATTTTAAAATTTTTCATCAAAAGGATGCAAGTTACCACAAAATTTTACCACTATGTTAAAGGCCAAAACTTCGGGTGACATATTGTCGCCCAGCTTAGTCTTGTCCAAATCCAAAACTGAGCAAGGCTGGCTAAATTAGAAAGGATTTTTTAAATGTGGCAGCAGGATTTGTCGTACGTGTACCCATGCCAAAGAATGCATTACCTTTACCAATGCAGCAGGTAACCAAAATTATGGTATCAAACAATACATCAATTGTAATCACTCCAATCTGATATACATCATTGAATGCGTCCAGTGCCAACTTAAATACGTGGGTTGTACTACCTGCAAACTGAAAGTCAGAGCGCTGGAGCACCTCAATGATATTAACCCCTTAAGGACCAGGCCATTTTACACCTTAGGACCAGAGCGTTTTTGCACATCTGACCACTGTCCCTTTAAACATTAATAACACTGGAATGCTTTTAGTTATCATTCTGATTCCGAGAATGTTTTTTCGTGACATATTCTAAGATATCACGAAAAAACATTCTCGGAATCAGAATAAATATGCATAAGCACCGGTCAAAACAAAGTTGATCACAATACAGGTAATGTACATGCATCAAGTGCATATAAAGATAAGGTGCTACATGCTGGTACACGTGGGAAGCCTATCAGGCTGCATTTATGCGAGGGGGCGGGAATTCCCATGGCCCCCCGCACCTACAGGCAGGGCCATGCATGGGGCATCGCTATAAAACGCCCCCGCTACATACAGGCGGGGCGTACGGGGTTTACAGGTGGCGCGCGTGGTTTCAGGAGGACGGCGTGTAGCAGCAGCAGCAGCAGCAGCTTGATTTACGGTAGGCCCGAGTTATCCCGGTATATTACCGTGCACTGTTACACGGGTCCCGCCGGCATCTGCGGCCGCTACCCGGTCCCCGCAGTAGGTATTCTTATCATTTGTCTTGGGGGCAGAGTTACTCACCGAATGGCTCCCGCGGGCTCCGCTCCTCGAGCCGGCCAGGTGAGGCACCGGGACTTGCGGCCGGGCTCCCTAGCCTCTGATGCGGCACGGGTCTCTCAAACCCACCCTGGTTCCTGAGGACGTGGTCTCCTGGCCTCCCCATCGGCTTCCCGTCACTCTCGCGGCGGCCGAGGCAGCGCCGCCGGGTCACATGACACGCACGGAGGCACAGGAAGCCGCAGCAAAAAAAAAACACTTCTGGCTAGGCACACTGTCAGGCGCCTAGCATGCCGCCCCTAAGCCCCAGGTTGGTGGGGTTTAACTAGTAGTTGCCAGGTACATTACCACAGGGGGTAGCTCGCCTCAACCTGGCACGCCCCTCCCCCATGTGCAGTACACTCCCTCACTCCTGTTCTGACACACTGCAACAAGCTCCCCAGCTGTGTTCGGACCATCAAGGTCCATGCTCTGCCTGCAGCTGTGCCTCGCTCTCTGCACAGGGCAAGCTTATACTGCCTGCTGCGTTTCCTGATGTCGTTCAGAACATTTCATATCATGCGTTAATTCATGCATTAGTCAGTCCGTGCTGTCATTTTGGCGTTCATACCGTGCAGTCACGCAGCATTTACACTGCACAGTCATTCAGAATTTATACCGTACAGTCACTCAGCACAGCATTTCATACCGTACAGTCTATGATAGCTTTCATATCATGCAGTCACCCGCAGCATTATACCATACTGTCACCCACAACGTTACACCATGCAGTCACTTATGGCTTTCATACCGTGCAGTCACGCATAGCTTTCATACCGTGCAGCCACTCATAGCTTTCATACCGTGCGGTCACGCATAGGTTTCAAACCGTGCAGTCACTCTTAGCTTCATACAGTGCAGTCACTTGTAGCTTCACTGTGCAGTCACTCATAGCATTCACAATGCGCAGTCACTCACAGCGTTCATATTTCACAGCCAGTAGCGTTCGTGCCATACAGTCACCCATAACGTTCATACTGTGCAGCCACTCTTAGCTTCACGCCGTGCAGTCACTCATAGCATTTATATCGTCAGCCACCCACAGCATTTATACCATGCAGTAACGCGTAGCAATTATACCAGGCATTATACTCACTCATAGCATCGTACTGCGCAGTCACTCATATAATTTGTACTGTGCTGTCGCTCGGCACTGACACCGTGCAGCCACCCATACCACTATACGGTGTACTCTCCTAGTGTTCACACCATGCAGCTACTCTTAGCACTCATACCATGCAGTCACTCATTGTATGCATTCCACACGTAGCTTCACACGATACATACGATCATGGCTTCCACACCGCACGCAACACGTATATGGTACATACACTCTTAAACGTTTACTGCTCTTACGATTATGTCAGTTCCATACCGCTCACCACTCCATGTTGCACACACGCTCAAGCATTTACACCACGATAAACATTCATAATATTTATCCTGCATAACAGACGCTCTTAGTGGCACATGCCGGGCATACAGTTACAGTGTTGTATAGAGTACACACGTCATGGTGTTTTGTGCAGTGGGTTCAGCACGTCGTTTACAGTACACACATGTTTAGGGTCACATACAGCAAGCACAGTCACGCCATTGTATAGAATACACGCTCACAGTGTCACATATAGTAGACACAGCTGTGATATTGTGCACGGCAAGTGCGCTCTTGGCGTCACTCACGGTGGGTACAGCTCGCCGCTGCGTTCTATACACACGCTCAGTGTTGCACACAGTAGGTACAGTTACAGTATCACACACAGAACACACACTCATACTCCTACATACAGGTAGTTTAGTCATTTGCTATATACAGCTCATTCGCTCACAATGTTGTATGCAGTGAATTTAGCTATAGTACTGTGCAAAGTTCATATGACAATAGTTTCCATGCAGTGGGTACAGTTCCATTTTGCACACAGTGCGTACGCTCATCACGCCACATACTGGGAGTACAGTCATAGTGCCGAACGCTCATACCTTTAGCTCCGCGTCCGTGCCCGTCTTGGTCATACTGCACTCACGTGTGCCGCCGCATCCGTACATGTGCGCATATGGGTTGCACTGAGCGTACGCTCTCAACTGTTGTAGCATCTAGCTCCTCACCGTGTTACCGCACACATGCTTATAGCTAGTACTGGTCACACGCATAACCTTACTCGGAATACCACACACACGCTCTACTGTACAGATACTCTCAGCTTGTACGGCACAATCACGAGTAGTTACCCTGCACACACTTCGGTACCAGCTATTGGTCCCCGTAGCTGACATACCACACTCACGTTACCATAGTAAATGCGGAGTCAGAGGTTGAGCATCCGTGTCTTGTTATACGCTCACCAATCATCTTCTAACTCGTCCTACAGCATGCACTAAGTCGTTGTCGCTGACACGTTACTCTGCACATGCATACCGCGACACAGGTGGCGTACACCCACTTCACCTGCCACATTCTGCAGGGAGACGCGCTACTATTTGTCGTTACTGACGTGTCTTCTGAATAACAACACCACGACACATAGGTGGTTGTTTCCCCACCATGCCTGCCATGTCTGCAGGCAGGCAGCACTGCGTAGTTGCTGTTACTGACTCTCATATGTATGTACTTCTCAACAAGTACCCACTGATCCATGTGACGTTCACCACTCTTGTTTGCTTACTACAGTTACCCGCTTCACATACTGACGCTGCTACTGACATGTCTCAGAGCCTCGCGCGTCCCTCACCCACCAAATTCCTCAGTCCTGACTCGCTTCAGTCGGGGTCTTGGTAAAGTCTGTTGTTCCTGACTCTGCTTCATTGCAACATGACTCGATACACATAGGCAGTGGGTCAACCGTCTGGCTGACACTTCTTCAGTGGGGGCCCCTGTACACTCAAATGTATGTACTTCTCAACATGTACCCACTGACCCATGTTACTTTCACCACTCTTGTTAGCTTACTACAGTTACTCGCTCCACACACTGACGCTGCTACTGACATGTCTTCAGAGCCTCGCACGTCCCTCACCCACCAAGTTCCTCAGTCCTGACTCGCTTCAGTCGGGGTCTTGGTAAAGTCTGTTGTTCCTGACTCCGCTTCAGTGCAATATGACTCGATACACACAGGCAGTAGGTCAACCGTCTGGCTGACACTTCTTCAGTGGGGGCGCCTGTACACTCAAGGTATGTACTTCTCAACACGTATCAACTGATCCATGTTACTTTCACCACTCTCGTTAGCTTACTACAGTCACTCACTTCACACACTGATGCTGCTACTGGCATGTCTTCAGAGCCTCGCGCGTCCCTCACCCACCAAGTTCCTCAGGCCTGACTCGCTTCAGTCGGGGTCTTGGTAAAGTCTGTTGTTCCTGACTCTGCTTCAGTGCAATAGGACTCGATACACACAGGCAGTGGGTCAACTGTCCGGCTGACACTTCTTCAGTGGGGGGCCCTGCGTGTGCTGCTCTGTCTCTTCTTCAGCGCAGCAGCATACGCTTAGCCTCATCTCATTTCTCCATGCATACATTATGTCAGGCACTCAGCTGCCAGTCGCTCCCGCATTGCCATAACAAAGAAATGGTCTCAGGGGTTGCACTCCATCTCCACCGGCAACGCCTGCAGGGAGATTCACGGCTTAGTCAATGTTTCCCTAACACAGGTCATAGAGTTACAATTTCACGACTCATAGGTGGTTGTTTCATTCACTAAGCTGTCTTGTCCACTTATGTCAACGTCACGCTAACAGCTATCACTTCCACAGGCACGAGGGCTACTCAAAGACCTGTCCCGTCTACAGGTACGAGGTTCGAGTCAGATTTACATTCCAGGCACAGCGGTCACGTAAAAACCTGTCACATCCACAGGCACGAGGGTATGTGGGACCTGTCAGAATCTACAGGTACGATAGTCACATAGAGGCCTGTCACATCCACAGGCACGAGGGCAGGTGAGAAATGTCAAAGTCTACAGGTACAATAGTCACAGTGAGGTCGGTCAGGTCTGCGGACACAGTGGTTCTGTTGATGCCTGTCTGTAGGCAGGATAGTCCTTAGCCTTAATTATTACGGAGATCTGTCGAGTCTGCAGGCATGATCAGGGTGAGAAGGCCCGTCGTTCGCTGTAGTTCATTACTCCTGAGACCACATTCATGACGATCAACTCTTCGTATCACTTAACTAACAATGGAGATTTGGCCACTAATCAGTAGGGACAGGAGGACAGGTTATGCCCGACAAGCTTGTCGGTTTTCCCCTTTCTGCAATTACCACAGTGAGAATGTCAATATTAACGAATCAGCTAGCACATACTCAGGTCCTCTTCCAGTGTCGAACCGCTTGGTAAGTCAATGTATGGTTTGCATAGTTATGTATTCAGCGCCTGCTACCGCAGGCACGAATGTAAGCCCTGAGGACAAGTGGGAAGCCTATCAGGCTGCATTTGTGCGATGGGGCGGGAATTCCCATGGCCCCCTGCACCTACAGGCGGGGCCATGCAAGGGGCATCGCTATAAAACGCCCCCGCTACATACAGGCGGGGCGTGCAGGGTTTACAGGTACCCTCCCAACCCTCCCTTATTCTTATCAATTCACCATAGGGTGTGCCCTCTATAGGCGTGCCCTCATACGCGGTTATGGGCACAATGCAACCGCCTCATCAGTCATCCTTATTTGTATAGGTGCATAGGTTTGTATGAAGGTATAATCTCAAGCACGGAACAACTCGAACCGCTTGGTAAGGCAATGTATGGTTTGCATAGTTATGTATTCAGCGCCTGCTACCGCAGGCACGAATGTAAGCCCTGAGCACAAATATAAGATACCCAAATAAAGTGCATAAGGTAATAAATAACAATAGACAAGAACAATACCCTCACAGGACCGTGGTGGTCATTAAAAAGACGCCACTCCAACGCGCGTTTCGGCACGTTGACCATCGTCCGATGCAGGGAGTCCGGTGATGCCGCCTTTTATTGATGTATTGTTTCCCCATACATGTGTGCTTGGTTTTTAATGTATACCAATAAACTATTTATTTTATATCTGTATTAATGACTCCATTTTCTCTTGTTTTTTGGGGGTTTGTATTAATGTATTCCAGGTACAGTGGTATGGGAGACATATCACCCCTCCAAACAAGGAGGAGATCATCTATGTATCTCCCATACCACTGCAAGTGGGATACAAATGAATTGTTGGCAGAAAAAGATACTTAGATTCCCAATATGATATCGTTAGATTTGCCAGAGATGTAGAGTGTCTGGCGCCCATTGAGACGCCGCTTATCTGGATATATAATGAATGATCAAAGGTGAAGTAGTTTCGGGTCATCAAAAACCACACACTCATTCTAATGAATTCACGGAGATCATTTGTATAATGGCTGTGATTGGTGAGGTGTTGTTCTGAGGCTAAAATACTGGTATATAATGACACCACATCACAAGTCAGCCAACAATATTCTTGTTTCCATGTCATCGCCTCAAAACCCCTAAGAACATGCCTGGAATCTTTCAAATATCCAGGTACCCTCAGGACCAAGGGCTGCAGTAATTGGTCAACCCATATAGAGAGTCATTCCAATAATGAGCTACAGCAAGAAACAATGGGGTGCATCGGAGGGGGCACAACAGATTTATGAGTTTTGGGTAAACCTAACATGATGGGTATTACAGGTTCCTATACCCCCATAAAATCCTTGTCCCTCCCAGTGAGCACACTGAAAGCTACCCCTTCCGATAATAACTTGTCTAGCTCCTTTTTAAATTTGGTAGTGGGATCATTGTCCAATTTACCATACACCTGACTGTCCGACAACATGTGATTCATTTGTTGAATGTACATGGATTTGTTCCTAACAGTTACTGTGTTGCCCTTATCGGACATTTTAATAAGGGCGGCAGAGTCACTGTTATGGACAAATCCATGTACATTCAACAAATTAATCAGATGTTGTCGGACAGACAGGTGTAAGGTAATGATCCCACTACCAAATTTAAAGTAGATCTGTAGTGCTCTGAACTTTATCCCCTATCCAAAGTATAGGGGATAAGTTTTAGATCACAGGGTGTCTGAGCGCTGGGGCCCCCCGTGATCTCCTGTATGGGGCCACGGCAATGTACAGGAAAGGGGTGTTACGTCCCAGCATGACGCGCCAGCCGGCACGCCCCTCCATGAATCCCATAGAGATACATGGAGGGGCGAGCCGGCTGCCGCGTCATGCGGGGATGTAACGCCCCCTTTCCTGTACATTGCTGCGGCCCCGTACAGGAGATCGCGGGGGTCCCAGCAATCAGACCCCCGCGATCTAAAACTTATCCCCTATCCTTCGGATAGTGGCTGTGGCTCATTATTGGAACGACTCTCTATATGAAAGATTGCAGGGATGTTCTTAGGGCTTTTGAGGCGATGACATGGAAACAAGAATATTGTTGATTGACTTGTGATGTGGTATCATTATGTACCAGTATTCCCTGGTCCATCACCATTGAAGCCTTAGAACATCACCTCACCAATCACAGCCATTATACAAATGATCTCCGTGAATTCATTAAAATGAGTGTGTGGTTTTTGATGACCCGAAATTACTTCACCTTTGATAATTCATTTTATATCCAGAGAAGCGGTGTCTCAATGGGCGCCAGACACTCTCTGTCTCTGGCAAATCTAACAATGTCTTATTGGGAATCTAAGTATCTTTTTCTGCCACCAATCCATTTGTATCCCACGTGCAGTGGTATGGCAGATACATAGATGATCTCCTCCTTGTTTGGAGGGGTGATATGTCTGCCATACCACTGTACCTGGAATACATTAACAACAATCCATTCAATCTGAGTTTCACTCACCATTCTGATGTTTCTGTTGTTTAATTTCTGGATCTGGAATTAAAAGGGGTACCTGATCAAGTGATCGCTGTACCCACTTTTAGCAAACCCACTGCGGGGAACACGGTCCTACGTGTGGACAGTAATCATCCCCTGCATACCACGAGGTCTATACCAGTGGGTGAGTTCACTAGAATTAAAAGAAATTGCAGTGACCCACTATGTGTCTCAGATATGTGAAGCTTCACGGAGACTCTTAGACAGAGGATACCCTTCACGCAGTTTATCCAATACGAAAAAATTTGTGGATAGAAAACAACGTACAGAGCTCATAATTCCATCCACACCGTACCAATCCGTACCAATTTCATCAGAAAACCGGTCATAGCGGTCACTTTCTCACCCCAATACAACCAGATCAGAAACATCATTAACAGACTTCTCCACCTCCTGAAACAAGATGACATCTTGTACAAATTACTTGTGATGTCATGTAGTCCACAAAAAGGCCAAAACTCCGGGTGACATATTGTCGCCCAGCTTAGTTTTGTTCAAATCCAAAACTGAGCAAGGCTGGCTAAATTACAAGGGATTTTTTAAATGTGGCAGCAGGATTTGTCGTATGTGTACCCATGCCAAAGTATGCATTACCTTTACCAATGCAGCAGGTAACCAGAATTATGGTATCAAACAATACATCAATTGTAATCACTCCAATCTGATTTACATCATTGAATGCGTCCAGTGCCAACTTAAATATGTGGGTTGTACTACCTGCAAATTGAAAGTCAGAGCGCTGGAGCACCTCAATGGTATTAAAAGCCATACTATACGTAATAAATCTGCTGCGTCAATGCACTTGAAAACTGTACACAAAAATAACATCAGCAACTTCTGTATTTATGGAATAGAATGTGTTTTCATGGGGCCACGCGGAGGATGCTTATGGAGAAAAGTATTGGAACGTGAAGCTTTCTGGCAATTCAACCTAGGCACTAGTTCACCGCAGGGTTTAAACCTGCGTCATGAACTTTTTTCACTATTAAATTCATTGTAATATTCCTCCCCTTTTTATCCTCGCCTCCTCCCATCTTTTCTTTTCCCTCCATAGTGTAAATGCTTGTACGTTTATATTATTATGCAATATTTGACGCTTTAGCACATTTACTATAGGAGGATGTACAACAATTGTTAGCCATGGCATTAACATCATTGTATATGTGTCATTGTTTTAGCATTGTTTTACTTATCCTTACTTTCCATGTGTATTGAATAGTATCTGTACTGCCCCCTGCAGTCCTTTGTATAATCCCTGGGAGTGCTGGAAGTGAGTATTCCCCCCTCCCATCACAGGCATTATTTAATGGACACCTGCACTGTAGGCACCCCAGAGCCGCAGCTGGAATCACCAAGGGGAGGGAGCTGAATGCATAAGGCAATCTAGGTAAAACAGTCATCTTAAGGGAAGCTATCCTTCTTAACCAATACATCTTAAGGGAGGATCACATCCTTAAATCTCCTTTAAGGGAATTAAACAGCGGAGAATAGCTAGCAGTGTATAGGGAGGAGACAGAGGGCATTAGCTAAATACCCAGGTAGGGTAGTATATCCTTTTGCCAAAGTTAAGTTCTAAAAGTTTAACCTTCCTGTCAGGCAAATTGATGTTTAGTGACTCCAACTTGGAAGGGTTCAGTTCAAATCCATAAATTGATGCAGCAGACTTAACAGGTTGAGAAGAGAGGTTGGAGGGAAGGTGAAAGTTAAGAGAAGGTTATCCGCAAAGAGGGCTACCTTACATTTCTCCGCCCTGGTGTAGATTTCCTTAATCGTGGGGGAGTTCGGAATCATTGACCAAGGGGTTCCATAGTTAAGAGTAAATAAGATTGGGGACAGGGGTCATTCCTGTCTTGTCCCCCTCCCAATCATGGAGGAACTTGATTCAGCCATGATCAACTTTGTTACAGTGTCTAAAGGGTTAATGCCGGACATCGGCCCGATTGGTGATATCTGGAATTAGCCATGGGTTCTGGTTGGTGACAGCAACTGGAAACCACCAGGTATGAAGCTCAGCTCCTGAACCCAATTTGTATCATGCAAGTGGGCGCAGTACGTACATATATGTTCTGCGTCCTTAACCCCTTAAGGACCAAGCCAATTTTCACTGTAGGACCAGAGCATTTTTTGCACATCTGACCACTGTCACTTTAAGCATTAATAACTCTGGGATGCTTTTACTTTTCATTCTGATTCCAAGGTAGTTTTTTCGTGACATATTCTACTTTATGTAAGTGGTAAAATGTAGTCGATATTTGCATAATTTCTTGGTGAAAAATTCCAAAATTTTATGAAAAAATTGAAAATTTTGAATTTTTCTAACTTTGAAGCTCTCTGCTTGTAAGGAAAACAGACATTCCAAATAAATTATATTTTGATTCACAAATACAATATGTCTACTTTATGTTTGCATCATAAAGTTGACATGTTTTTACTTTTGGAAGACATCAGAGGGCTTCAAAGTTCAGGAGCAATTTTCCACAAAATTTTCAAATTCAGATTTTTCATGGACCAGTTCAGGTTTGAAGTGGATTTGAAGGGCTTTCTTAGTAGAAATACCCCACAAATGACCCCATTATAAAAACTGCACCCCTCAAAGTATTAAAAATGACATTCAGTAAGTGTGTTCACCCTTTAGGTGTTTCACAGGAATAGCAGCAAAGTGAAGGAGAAAAATCTAAATCTTCATTTTTTTTTACACTCGCATGTTCTTGTAGACCCAGTTTTTGAATTTTTACAAGGGGTAAAAGGAGAAAAATCCTTTTAAAATTTGTCTCTCGAGTAAGGGAATTCCTCATATGTGTATATCAAATGTTCGGTGGGTGCAGTAAAGGGCTCAAAAGGGAAGGAGCGACAATGGGATTTTGGAGAGTGAGATTTTCTGAAATGGTTTTTGGGGGGCATGTCACATTTAAAAAGCCTCTATGGTGCCAGGACAGCAAAAAAACAAAAAAAAAACCCCCACATGACCTACTATTTTGGAAACTGCACCCCTCAAGGAACGTAACAAGGGGTACAGTGAGCCTTAACACCCCACAAGTGTTTGACGACTTTTCGTTAAAGTTGGATGTGTAAAATAAATAAAAATTTCACAAAAATGCTGGTTTTCCTCCAAATTCAAGGGGTAATTTGTAACCCCATCTCTTCTGAGTATGGAAATACCCCATGTGTGGACGTAAAATGCTCTGCGGGCAAACTACAATGCTCAGAAGTGAAGGAGTCACATTTGGCTTTTGGAAAGCAAATTTTGCTGAAATGGTTTTTGGGGGGCATGTCGCATTTAGGAAGCCCCTATGGTGCCAGGACAGCAAAAAAAAAACACATGGCATACTATTTTGGAAACTACACCCCTTAAGGAACGTAACAAGGGGTACAGGAAGCTTAAACACCCCACAGGTGATTGACGACTTTTCGTTAAAGTTGGATGTGTAAATCATTTTTTTTTTCACTAAAATGCTGGTTTTCCCCCGAATTTTAGTTTTTTTGACAAGAGTATTAGGAGAAAATGCCCCCCAAAATTTGTAACCCCATCTTTTCTGAGTATGGAAATACCCCATGTGTGGACGTCATGTGCACTGGGGGCGCACTACAATGCTCAGAAGAGAAGGAGTCACATTGGCAAATTTTGCTGAAATGGAGGGGGGGGGCATGTCCCATTTAGGAAGACCCTATGGTGCCAGAACAGCAAAAAAAATACCACATGGCATACTATTTTGGAAACTACACCCCTCAAGGAACGTAACAAGGTTTACAGTGAGTCTTAACACCCCACAGGTATTTAATAAATGTTCATTAAAGTGGGATGTGAAAAAGAAAAATTAGATTTTGTACACTAAAATGCTTAAAATTTTTCATTTTCACAAGTGGTATTAGGAGAAAATGTCACCGTAAATTTGTAAATACAAAGGGTGAAAGTATGTCCTCTGGTACCCCTCACGAGTAAGTTCCCTCGGAACTTATACGCGAGGGGTACCCACGGACAAAATAAGTGTGCTTACCTTTCTAATGCGATACTTAATCCCCTTGTGCCATTATTCCCCCTACACCTTAATCCCCTCGTGCCATTATTAACCATTCCTATCATGCATATAGTGAGCTGCCACGGTGAATAGTGAGCTGCGCTGACAAATACTGGCCAATGCATGGCGAGTATTTGTCAGCGAATTGCCATACTCGAGCATAACCCTTGGAGTACCCCTAGGGGTACGCGTACCCCTGGTTGAGAACCCGTGCTCTAGTGTATGTAACTCAAACCCCTGTGCTCTGTGCTATAATGTTAGGCTTGAACCTTCATATTATCTACTCACCAGTTAGCCCCATACTCTCTGTTAATTCCATAAGTGCATCTTGTGAGTTCCCACTTTCACGTCTGTCTATCTTTCACTTTCCCGCTGTAGGTGGGAAACAGAATAGAGACCAGGTCTTGGTTTCTTACTCTCGGTATACTATGATCTGCTTGCTTGTTTGGTTTTTGCTCATTTTGTATTGTTTTTTTTTTCTTTTCTTATAACCTTTTCCGTTTTTTTCAGGTCTCCCCTGAATGTAGCAGCCTTGTCTATTTTGAAAGTGGCCGGTCCAGATGGCTTTGGGCATTCCATAACTTTTCCCTTTAATAGCAGAGCTAAAAGAGTAGCTCCCACCATCCTTTTTTTTTTTTTTTTTTTTTTCTGTCCCTGCCTATTGGCCATCTATCCCTAGTTTTTTTGGTACCCAAAATTCGTTGGGTACCAAAAAAAAAAAAAAAAAAAAAGGATGCAGTAGTGATGGAAAAAAGTGTGTATTTAACAAAATGTATATATTTTTTAAACAAAATTTTCATTAATTTTTAATAAAGTGTGTGTGTGGGAGTAGTAGTACCTGTACTAATAGACATATCACCACTGGGTGTCAGTCGTGACACCCAATGCGATCGTCCATAATATAGTAGAGATGTGGAGCAGCTCTATACAGTGCTCCCATCTCTGCTCTGTACTCCAGTGATGTGAATAGAACATCACTCCGCCCAGAGTGGTGATTGGCCGGATGGTTGAAGCCAATCACCGCTCTTTGAGGGAAATATGAATGAGTGAGTGGCCGGAGTATAGTGCAGAGATGCGAGCGCAGGAGAAAGCCGCTCCATCTCTGCAATAGAATGGACGATCGCAGCGGGTGTCAGGAGTGATAACCGCTGTGATCTGTTCTTACCTGCAGGTACTACTACTCCCAACATGGAGCACACTCTGCCACCTGCTGCGATCTGTCTATTAATGCAGGTACTACAGCTCCCAGCATTGAGCAGAGTGTGCTTCATGTTGGGAGTAGTAGTACCTGCAGTTAAGGAAAGATCACAGCGGATGTCACTCCTGACACCCGCTGTGATCCACCTGTATTATGTATAGATGCAGGCGGCCGCTCTTCTATGGTCCCCTGCACTGAGGTATATATACACCTATTCATATTTCCCACAGAGTTGTGATTGGCTGGAACCATCTGGCCAATCACAGCTCTCTGCGGGAAATATGAATAGGTGTATATATACGGCAGTACAGGGGACCATACAAGAGCGGCTGGCCTCATCTATATATTATACAGGAGGATCACAACGGGCGATCTGTCTATTAGTACAGGTACTACTACTCCCATCATCGAACAGTGTGTTCCATGCTGGGAGTAGTAGTACTACCTAAAAAAAATATAAAAAAATAAAAATCGAAAAACATACAAACACTACATTTTTATTATTGTCGGCTACATTTTTTGGTCCCCGCCCGCCCACATAAAGTTTAAAAAATTAATAAAAATGTTGTTATAAAAAAGATAAATTCCTTTAGATACAATTTTTTTCCTTCACTACTGTATCTTTCTTTTTTTTTTTTTTTATGGTACCCTACAAAATTTAATTAAAAAAGGTATCTCCATCACTTTTTTGGATCGCTAAAGTCCAAAAAAGAATAAAAACCGCCGGCAAAAATGCCAAAGTTAAAACCCACATATCGTTAGACTTCTATGGGAGAAAAACGCCACGATTTTGACTAAAAAATCGCCAGTGGCTCAACATACTGCGATTTTGGAAAAATGCCAAGGAGCTGAAAAACACAAAAAAAGAGGGAAAAAACACCAAAAGGATAAAAAAGAAAAAAGACAAAGTTAAAAACGCCAAGTGGAATAAGAATTTTGTGATTTCTATTTGATTTACAGCTAACATCTGGCTACAGCGTTTTTTGGTCGAAAAAACGCTATGCGGCAGAATTGGCATTTTTCTTGCCGTTTTTCGAAGAAAAAAAACAAGTAGAAACTTAGCCTTAACCCCTTAGCGCATATGGACGTTTATGAACGTCCATATGAGCGTCCCCATATATAATGCGCCCTCACGAGGTGAGCGCACATCATACCCGGTGGGTCCCACGCTAATGCTGGACATCACCGATCGGGCTGAGGTCCGGCATTAACTGTTTAGACGCGGTGATCAAAGTTGATCGCCGCATCTAAAAGTGAAAGTAAAAGCATCCCGGCTGCTCAGTTGGGCTGATCGGGACCATCACGATAAAATCCGGATCAGCTAGGACACAGCAGGAGGTCCCCTCACCTGTCTCCTGCACGTCCGAATGGCGATTGATTGCTCCAAGCCTGAAATCCAGGCTTGAGCAATCAACCGCCAATAACACTGATCCCTGCCATTGAATGGCCTATGGGGGCTATAAAATTGCAAAAAAAAGTAAAAAAAAAAAAAAGGTAATAAAGATCATTTAACCCTTTCCCTAATAAAAGTTTGAATCACCCCCCTTTTCCCATAAAAAAAAACTAAACTGTGTAAATAAAAATAAACATATGTGGTATTGCTGCGTGCGTAAATTCCCGAACTATAAAAATATATTGTTAACTAAATTGCATGGTCAATGGCGTATGCATCAAAAAATTCCAAAGTCCAAAATAGCGTATTTTTGGTCACTTTTTTATACCATAAAAAAATGAATAAAAAGCGATCAAAAAGTCAGATCAAAACAAAAAGGGTACCGCTAAAAACTTCAGATCACGGTGCAAAAAATGAGCCCATACCGCCCTGTACGTGGAAAAATAAAAAATTTATAGGGGTCAGAAGAGGACAATTTTAAACGTATAAATTTTCCTGCATGTAGTTATGATTTTTTCCAGAAGTACGACAATATCAAACCTATATAAATAGGATATAATTTTAACCGTATGGACCTAAAGAATAAAGATAAGGTGTCATTCTTACCGAAAAATGTACTGCCTAGAAACGGAAGCCCCCAAAAGCTACAAAATTGAATTTTTTTTCCATTTTGTCGCACACTGATTTTTTTTCCCGTTTTGCTGTAGATTTTTGGGTAAAATGACTGATGTCATTACAAAGAAGAATTGGTGGCACAAAAAATAAGCCATCATATGGATTTTTAGGTGCAAAATTGAAAGGGTTATGATTTTTAAAAGGTAAGGAAGAAAAAACGAAAGTGCAAAAACAGAAAAACGCTTCGTCCTTTAAAGGGGTATTCCAGGAATTTTTTTTATTTGACTATGCTACAGGGGCTGTGAAGTTAGTGTAGTTCATAATATAGTGTCTGTACCTGTGTGTGACAGTTTTCTCACAATTCTTTTGTGATTATCACCCTAATATTTATTTTTACCAGCATACAAAATTACTGTTGTATCGGCTTTTTCCCAGCTTGCAATGCGGCCGAGACCTGACTCACTAGTCAGCTGATGACAGAAAGCCTGTCTGCTTCAATGGGTGGAGCAATCACTTAGTGGGAGAGAGATCAATCTGCAACTAATGCAACAGCTGTAGGCACCCTGATTGAAAACCACAGGTCTTTTGTTTCAATGGGTGGGGTGGCTGATGTGTGGGAGGGAGGAAATGGCATTGTAGGATTTGTAGTAAAAAAAAACATAAGTCAAACAGGAAATACAAGTTCACAAAAAGCTAGCCACAGTGTTATGGTAATCTCATGACATAGCCATTTAGCCCCAAGACAAGTGCAGATCCTTCCTAAACATGTCCATTACTGTATGCCAGGTACGTACTCAAATCACCTTATGCTGGATAACACCTTTAAGGACTGAGCCCATTTTCATTTTAAGGACTGAGCACTTTTTTGCAATTCTGACCACTGTCACTTTCTGCATTAATAGCTCTGGGATGCTTTTACCGTTTATTCTGATTTCGGGACAGTTTTTTCGTGACATATTCTACTTTAACATAATTTTCATCATTACTTGCATAATTTCTTGGTGAAAAATCCTCAAATTTCATGAAAATTTTGAAAATTTAGCATTTTTCTAATTTCGAAACTCTCTGCTTGTAAGGAAAATGGATATTCCAAATACATTTTATATTGATTACTTTATCAAAAACTTATATTGTCTACTTTATGTTTGCATCATAAAGTTGAATTTTTTTAACTTTTGGAAGACATCAGAGGGCTTCAAAGTTCAGCAGCAATTTCCAATTTTTCACAAAATTTCTAAACCGTAATTTTTCAGGAACCAGTACAGTTTTGAAGTAGATTTGAACGGACTTGATATTAGAAATACCCCATAAATGACCCCATTATAAAAACTGCACCCCTCAAAGTATTCAAAATGACATTCAGAAAGTTTGTTAACCCTTTAGGTGTTTCACAAGAATAGCAGAAAAATGAAGGAGAAAATTCTAAATCTTAATTTTTTCCACTAACATGTTCTTGTAGAGCAATTTTTTTAATTTCTACAAGGGGTCACAGGAGAGAAACCCCCCCAAAATTTGTAACCCCATTTCTTGCGAGTAAGGAAATACCTCATATGTGGATGTAAAGTGCTCCATGGGTGCTCTAGAGGGCTCATAAGGGAAGGAGCGACAATGGGATTTTGGAGAGTGAGTTTTTCTGAAATGGTTTTTGGGGGGCATGTCACATTTAGAAAGCCCCTATGGTGCCAGAACAGCAAAAAAATAAATAAATAAAATAAATAAAAAAAAACAGACATTGCATACTATTTTGGAAACTACACGCCTCAAGGAACATAAAAAGGGGTACAGTGAGCCTTAGCACCCCACAGGTGTTTGACGACTTTTCGTTAAAATCGGATGTGTAAATGAAAAAAAAAAGTTTTTCACTAAATTGCTGTTTCCCCCCCCCCCCCCCCCCCAAATATCACATTTTTACAAGGGGTAATAGGAGAAAATGCCTCCCAAAATTACCCCATTTCTTCTGAGTATAGAAATACCCCATGTGTGGATGTCAAGTGCTCTGCTATTGCACTACAATGCTCAGAAGAGAAGGAGCGCCATTAGGCTTTTGGAGAAAGAATTTGTTTGGAATGAAAGTCGGGGGCCATGATTTAATAAGGGGTGCAGTGAGCATTTACACCCCACTGGCATTTGACAGATCAGTGGGCTGTGCAAATAAAAAATAGAATTTATCATTTTCACGGACCACTGTTCCAAAAATCTGTCAGACACCTGTGGGGCATAACAGCTCCCTGCAGCCCTTATTACATTCCATGAGGAGTTTCCAAAATGGGGTCACATGTGGGGGTGGGCGGTCCTGGCTCCCCCACATGTGGGTTCTGGCACTATGAGGGCTTTGTAAACACACATGGCCTTCAATTCTGGACAAATTTTCTTGCCAAAAGCCCAATGGCGCTGCTTCTCTTCTGAGCATTGTAGTTCGCCCGCAGAGCACTTTATATCCACATTTTGGGGGATTTTTTTTCCTATTTTCCCTTGTGAAAATTTAGGGTAACACCAGCATTTTAGTTAAAACCCTTTTTTTTACTGAGGCGTCTTTGTTGTTTATGTTCGATTTCTCCTCCTCCTCCTACAAGAAGTCTCTTGTACGCTTCTTTCTGCAGGTGGCGAAGTCGGTCATCCCTCGCAAATGGAGATCGACTACTTCTACGGTTGGTGAATGGATTGCAGAAATTAATCATCTTCAGCGTATGGAGGAATTGATTGCTTTGTCCCCTGCAGAAAGTGACCGCTACAGTAAAACCTGGTCTTTCCAGGCTGGTGTAGACCCCAACTTTTCCTTTTCATAAGGGGTTAAAGGAAAAAAAGCCCCCCAAAATTTGTAACGCAATTGCTCCTGAGTACGGAAATACCCCATATGTGGCCCTAAACTGTTTCCCTAAAATACGACAGGGCTCCGAAGTTGGAGAGCGCCATGCGCATTTGAGGTCTAAATTAGAGATTGCATAGGGGTGGACATAGGGGTATTCTACACTAGTGATTCCCAAACAGCATGTCTTCAGCTGTTGCTAAACTCCCAGCCTGCCTGGACAGTCAGTGGCTGTCTAGAAATGCTGGGAGTTGTTGTTTTGCAACAGCTGGAGGCTACATTTTGGAAACACTGCCGTAAAATACACTTTTCATTTTTATTGGGGGACCATGTAAGGGAGTGTATATGTAGTGTTTTACCCTTTAATATGTGTTGGTGTAGTGTAGTGTTTTTAGGGTACATTCACACAGGTAGGGGTTTATGGTGAGTTTCCCGCTAGGAGTTTGAGCTGCGGCGGAAAATTTGCCGCAGCTCAAACTTGAAGCAGAAAGCTCACTGTAAACCCGCCCGTGTGAATGTACCCTGTACATGGGGCATGGGGGAGGGGGGTAAACCTCCATCTGTTGCAAAACGACAACTTCCAGCATGCACTGACAGACTGTGCATGCTGGGAGTTGTACTTTTGCAACAGCTGGAGGCACACTGGTTGGAAAAACTTCAGTTAGGTTCTGTTGTCTAACTCAGTATTTTCCAACCAGTGTGTCTCCAGCTGTTGCAAAACTACAACTCCCAACATGTACAGTGGGGATCAAAAGTTTGGGCACCCCAGGTAAAAATTGGTATTAATGTGCATAAAGAAGCAAAGGAAAGATGGAAAAATCTCCAAAAGGCATCAAATTAAAGATTAGACATTCTTATAATATGTCAACAAAAGTTAGATTTTATTTCCATCATTTACAAATTCAAAATAACAGAAAACAAAAAAATGACATCTGCAAAAGTTTGGGCTCCCTGCAGAGTTAATATCTTGTACTGCCCCCTTTGGCAAGTATCACGGCTAGTAAATGCTTTTTTCGCTTCTTGTTTGAGGTATCTTTGCCCATTCTTCCTTACAAAAGTCTTCCAGTTCTTTGAGACTTCTGGGCTGTCTGTCACGCACTGCTCTTTTAAGGTCTATTCATAGATTTTTAATTATGTTGAGGTCAGGATATTGTGAAGGCCATGGCAAAATCTTCAGTTTATGTAATCTTGATGTAATCCCCCGTGGATTTTGAGGTGTGTTTAGGATCATTATCCATTTGTAGATGCCATCTTCTCTTTAACTTCAGTTTTTTCACAGATGGCATCAATAGCATCCAAAATTTGCTGAAATTTTATTGAATCCATTTTTCCTTCTAATCGTGAGATGTTCCCTGTGCCACTGGCTGCAATACAACCCCAAAGCATGATTGATCCACCCCCATGCTTAGCAGTTGAACAGAGGTTCTTTTCATTAAATTCTGTTCCCCTTCTTCTCCAAACGTACCTTTGCTCATTCTGGCCAAAAAGTTCAATTTTAACCTCATCGGTCCACAGAACTTATTTCCAAAATGCATCAGGCTTGTCTATTTGTTCATTTGCAAAGTTCAAACGCTGATTTTTGTGGTGAGGACTAGAGGGCTCAGAAGGGAAGGAACAACAATGGCATTTTGCAGAGCGAATTTTGATGAAATGGTTTTTGGGGGGCGTGTCGCATTTAGGAAGCCCCCATGAAGCCTGAAGAGTAAAAAACAAAAAACAAACATGGCATAATATTTTGGAAACTACACCCCTCAAGGAACATAACAAGGGGTAAAATGTCCCCCAAAATTTGTAACCCCATTTCTCTTGAGTAAGGAAATACCTCATATGTGGATGTAAAGTGCTCTGTGGGTGCACTAGAGGGTTCAGAAGGGAAGGAGCGACATTGGGCTTTTGTAGAGCAAATTTTACTGAAATGGTTTTTGGGGGCATGTTGCATTTAGGAAGTTCATATGATGCCAGAACAGTAAAAAAAACTACACCCCTCAAGGAACTTAGGTGATTGACGAACTTTCGTTAAACTGGGACATAAAAAAAATATATATAAAATGCTGGTGTTATCCAAAATTTTTCATTTTCACAAGGGGTAATAGGAGAAAAAGCCCCCAAAAATTTGTAACCCCATGGAAATACCTCATATGTGGATATAAAGTGCTCTTTAGGCAAACTATAATGCTCAGAAGAGAAGGAGCACCATTGGGCTTTTGGAGAGAGAATTTGGTTGGAATGGAAGTCAGGGGCCATGTGCGTTTACAAAGCCCCCCATAGTGCCCCACAGACCCCCCCCCACACGTGACCCCATTTTGGAAACTACACCCCTCACGGAATGTAATAAGGGGGGCAGTGAGCAATTACACCCCACTGGCGTTTGACAGATTTTTGGACCAGTGGGCTTTGCAAATTATTTTTTTTTTTCATTTTTAGTCACTCTAATGTTTTAGTTTAACAGCTTTAATGATAACAGCTATTGTTTATTTATTTTATATATATACATATTTTTCAGATTTTTTTCCCCCCTCAGCCATGTACACTAAGGGGGAGATTTATCATTATTTTTCTATTGTAGACATAGTTCTACCTCTTTACACTGCTTGTCTAATTTACACTCTTGCTCAGAATTTACAAAGGCTGTGCACTCCTTTGATAAATCTTGTGCAAATATAGAACCCCCCTCGCTCTACCATACTCTCCTTCTCTACCTCACAGGAAAAGTGGACATAGGGATTTTGTTCTATTGCTTTGAGGCCAGGATTCCATTGAGGTTTTTTGTCCATCAGCAAAAACGCAAAAACGCTTTTTCCTGTGTTTTGTCAGTTTTTCTTTTTTTTCTTGCGTTTTTGCTGGTGTGTGGAAACAAAAATTTTTACTAAACTCTTAGTTGTATTTTTTCTTTGAAATTTAGATACGTGAATGCGGAGGAATATGTCAGATTTGGTGGATTGCGACGATGAACAGCGTTTTTTAAATGTCAATGAAAGGGTTAACGAGGCCTGTGGGGGAGTGTTTTTTTAAATAAAATTTTTTTTCAATGTTTTGTGTTTTTTAGAATTGAATTTTTCTTGTAGACAGAATCTATTACTAGGCCGGGGCTTAGCGTTAGCCCCCAAATCAGCTAGCCTTAACCCCCAATTATTAACCCGGTACCCACCACCACAGGGATTCCGGGAAGAGCCAGTACCAACAGGCCCGGAGCGTCAAAAAATGGCACTTCTGGGCCTAGGCTGTAACAGGCTGGTATTATTTAGGCTGGGAAGGGCCAGTAACAATGGTCCTTGCTCACCCTCGTAACGTCAGGCTGTTGCTGCTTGGTTGCTATCTAGCTGATACTGAAAAAATGAGGGAACCACACACTTTTTTTAAATTTATTTATAAAAAAAATCTAAAAAAATAAAAAAAACGCATGGGGTTCCCCCTATTTTCATTATCAACCAGATACCAACCAAGCAGCAACAGCCTGACGTTACCAGGGTGGGCGAGGAGCATTGTTTCTGGTCCTCCACAGCCTAAATAATGCCAGCCTGTTACTGCCTAGGCCCAGGAGCACCATTTTTGATGCTCCGGGCCTATTGGTACCGGCTCTTCCTGGCACGCCTGTGGTGGTGGGTACCGGGGTAATAATTAGAGGTTAGCGTTAGCTGATTTTGGGGCTAATGCTAAGTAATGGATTCCGTCTATATGACAGCTTCCACTACTAACCCTGAAAATTCAATTATAAAAAACACGACATATTGAAAAAAATTATTTATTTAAAAACAACACTCCCCCACAGCCCTCATTAACCATTTTATTGAAATATAAAAAAATTAAAAAAAATGCTGGTCATCGTCGCAGTCCACCGAATCTGACGTAGTCCTCCGCGTTCAGGTATCTGAAATGAGAAGAAAAGAAAAACAAGAAATATGGGTTAGTAAATTTTTTGCGCTCTCCCCTGGGAAGATCGCACAAAATGCAGCGTGTTCCTAAACAGGGAGCCTCCAATTGTTGCTAAACTACAACTCCCATCATGGGGGGCTGTAGTTAAGCAACAGCTGGAGTCTCCCTGTTTGGGAACACACTTCCAGAAAGGCTCTGTTCCCATTATGCAAAACCCATAATGTGAACAGAGATCTGTCCCTCTGCCCTTGGACTACTACTCCTATCATGGGAAAGAGTCTGTCCTATGATGGGAGTAGTTGTAGTACCACAGCGCTGCTGAGGGATGGCACTTGCACATTCCCTGGCTGCAGGACTCTTAGAACAACTACTCCCATCATGGATAGACTGTGCCCATGATGGGAGTTGTAGTCCAGGGGCTGAGGTGCAGATCGCACTGGGTCATTCTGCAGAGATCCGCTGCGATCCGCATTTATTAACTGTGAAAGCCGGCGGTACGTGCGTCTACATTGCGCGCCCCGTCAGCTTCTGCATACAGCTGTCTTAATTCATAATCCCCGGCACCGGGAGAGGGGAGCTCTAATTGGTGAATACCTATTCACCAATCAGAGCCACCGCGTTCCAGCGGCGGCGATTATGAATTATGACAATGTATATAGAAGCCGAAGGGCAACGCAGTGTAGACGCATGTACCGCCGGTTTGTATAGATCTCCAGAGAATGATCTGCTGCAATCCGCATTTAAATTAAAAAGCCGGCGGGACATGCGTCTACACTGCGCACCCCGCCGGCTTCTATATATAGCTGTCATAATTCATAATCCCCGCTGCTGGAACACGGGAGCTCTGATTGGTCAATACCTATTGACCAATCAGAGCTCCTCTCTCCTGGCGGTGGGGATTATGGATTATGAGCGGTGTATATAAAAGCCGGCGGGGTGCACAGTGAAGCCGCGTGTACCGCCAACTTTTACAGTTAATAAATGCTGATCGCAGCGGGTCTCTGCAGAATGACCCGGTGCGATCTGCACCTCAGCCCCTGGACTACAACTCCCATTATGGGCAGAGTCTGTCCATGATGGGAGTAGCAGTCCTTACTGTGCCAAAATAGACACTTTGGTACGTGCCCTCCGAGGTGGTGTATATTTGTGCAAGAAAATGCTGTTTGCACATTTTTTTTCGCAAACCCCCCCCCCCCCCCCCCCCCCCCCCGCAGTTAGTAAATTCGATTCTACAGTACAAAATCCTCTAAGGTAAACTTAACCGTAGACAAGGCGATGAAGAATTCTATCGAAATTTGCGGAAAACCCCCCCCCCCCCCCACAAAACAGCTCTATATACAATGATAAATTCCCCCCTAAGAGTTTATTTCTTCTTCCTTCATGCTGCATTTTTATTTCATTTACTCATTCATTCAGCCTCATTCAGACCCATCTGTGTCACATATTAAAGGGGCAAATGGCTGCCTACTGATAGTTTAGATTCAAATACAGATTGTTCTGATTTATTGTTTTAAACTTGCATGATACTCAGTGGCGTACCAAGGGGGGGCGGCCCGCCCTGGGGGGGGGGGCCCGCCCTGGGTGCCACTCTCAAGGGGGGTGCCAGGGGCGGACTGACCCACCGCCGCCGCTGCTGAGGTCCGAGACACTTGTCCCAGATCCCCAGCAGACAGCGCTACATTCTCCTGTATGCGCAATACATGCACATACAGGAGAAGGAGTCAACTCTGTGTGAGCCGCATCTGCAGCTACACAGAGGAGACGTGACCTCCGCCCCCACGCAGCACGCAGTACAGGCGCCGGTGACGTCACTCATCGGCACCTGTACTGTGGAGGGGAGAAGACGCGGCCCTGCTGAGGAGATCGCTGCGTGGGATATTAGGTGAGCATCCTTTTTTTTTTGCTCTGCATACACCTATGGGGAAGGGGGGGAGAGGGAGGGGGGGGTTACTCTACATATACCTATAGGGAAGGGGGGGAGAGGGGGGGTGCTCTGCATTTACCTATAGGGAAGGGGGCGGAGAGGGGGGGGGTGCTCTGCATTTACCTATAGGGAAGGGGGGAGAGGGTTCTGCATTTACCTATAGGGAAGGGGGGGGGGTGCTCTGCATTTACCTATAGGGAAGGTGGGGAGAGGGGATTGCTCTGCATTTACCTATAGGGAAGGGGGGAGAGGGGGGTGCTCTGCATTTACCTATAGGGAAGGGGGGGTGCTCTGCATTTACCTATAGGGAAGGGGGGGGAGAGGGGAGGTGCTCTGCATTTACCTATAGGGAAGGGGGGGAGAGGGGGGGGTGTTCTGCATTTACCTATAGGGAAGGGGGGGTGCTCTGCATTTACCTATAGGGAAGGTGGAGAGAGGGGGGTGCTCTGCATTTACCTATAGGGAAGGGGGGAGAGAGGGGGTGCTCTGCATTTACCTATAGGGAAGGGGGGGTGCTCTGCATTTACCTATAGGGAAGGGGGGGAGAAGGGGGGTGCTCTGCATTTACCTATAGGGAAGGGGGGAGAGGGGGGTGCTCTGCATTTACCTATAGGGAAGGGGGGGAGAGGGGGGGTGCTCTGCATTTACCTATAGGGAAGGGGGGGGGAGGGGGGGGGTGCTGTGCATATACCTATAGGGAAGGGAGGAGGGGGGTGCACTGCATTTACCTATAGGGAAGGGGGGAGAGGGGGGGGTGCTCTGCATTTACCTATAGGGGAGAGGGGGGGTGCTCTGCATTTACCTATAGGGAAGGGGGGAGGGGGGTACTCTGCATATACCTATAGGGAAGGGGGGAGAGGGGGGGTGCTCTGCATATACCTATAGGGAAGGGGGGTGCTCTGCATTTACCTATAGGGAAGGGGGGGTGCTCTGCATTTACCTATAGGGAAGGGGGGAGGGGGTGCTCTGCATATACCTCTAGGGAAGGGGGGGAGAGGGGGTGCTCTGCATATACCTAGGGCTGGGCGGTATGACCATATATGTGTATCACAGTATTTTTTTAACTTACGGTGGTTCCACGGTATATAACGGTATTCCCCCCCCAAAAAAAATCATGTGACCTGCCAGCGCTGTTCTGCCCCCCCCCCCCCCCGCCCCTATCATGTGACCCGCGCGCGGTGTTCGGCTCCCCCCCCAAAAAAAAATCATGTGATCCGCCAGCACTGTTCTGCTCCCCCCAATTAATGATCAGCCCAGCGGGGTACTACTCACATATGTCAAGCACTGCCCTCCTCCTCTTTGTTGGGGGCCGCTGGCGATGGAACTCACTGTACGCCAGTGGTCTCCAACCTGCGGACCTCCAGTTGTTGCAAAACTACAACTCCCAGCATGCCCGGACAGCCAATGGCTGTCCGGGCATGCTGGGAGTTGTAGTTTTGCAACAGCTGGAGGTCTGCAGGTTTGAGACCACTGCTGTACGCTGTATACCTATGCCCGGGCTGCAGAAGATACAGAAAATAAACTTTTAACTCACCCACGTCAGCTGCACGCTGGGGACGGGAACGCCAGACAGCCGTCAGCCTATCACCGGCCAGAGCGATGCCCCGCCCCTGCCAGTGATAGGCTGAGCCCACTGTCATGTAAGAAGCCGGCTTCATACATGACAGTGGACTCAGCCTATCACTGGCCAGGGCGGGGCATCGCTCTGGCCGGTGATAGGCTGACGGCTGTCCGGCGTTCCCGTCCCCAGCGTGCAGCCGACGTGGGTGAGTTAAAGGGGTATTCCGGGAAAAAACTTTTTTTTATATATATCAACTGGCTCCAGAAACAGATTTGTAAAATACTTCTATTAAAAAATCTTAATCCTTTCAGTACTTATGACCTTCTGAAGTTAGGGTTGTTCTTTTCTGTCTAAATCCTCTCTGATGACACCTGTCTCGGGAAACACCCAGTTTAGAAGAGATTTGCTATGGGCATTTGCTTCTAAACTGGGCGTTTCCCAAGACACGTGTCATCGGAGAGGACTTAGGCAGAAAAGAACAACCCTAACTTCAGAAGCTTTCTGGAGCCAATTGATATATATAAAAAAAATTTTTTTCCTGGATAACCCCTTTAAGTTTATTTTCTGTATCTTTTGCAGCCCGGGCATAGGTATACAGCGTACAGCAGTGGTCTCAAACCTGCGGACCTCCAGCTGTTGCAAAACTACAACTCCCAGCATGCCCGGACAGCCATTGGCTGTCCGGGCATGCTGGGAGTTGTAGTTTTGCAAAACTGGAGGTCCGCAGGTTGGAGACCACTGGCGTACAGAGAGTTCCATCGCCGGCTGTCCGGGCATGCTGGGAGTTGTAGTCTTGCAACATCTGGAGGTCTGCAGGTTGGAGACCACTGGCGTACAGTATAGAGTTCCAGCGCCCGGCGGCCCCCAACAAAGAGGAGGAGGGCAGTGCTTGACATATGTGAGTAGTACCCAGCTGGGCTGATCATTAATTGGGAGGAGCAGAACAGTGCTGGCGGGTAACATTGGATTAGTTCCCCGATGTGGGGACAGCGCTGTGCTAGGCTGATAATACTTTCCCGAGGGGGAGGGGCCCAACCGGTATTGCGGTATGGGGGAAAATTCATATCGTGCAGCCCAAAAAATTTGGTATTCGGTATGAACCGGTATACCGCCCAGCCCTAGATATACCTATGGGAAAGAGGGGGGGTGTAGCTCTGCATATACCTATGGGAAAGAGCGGGGGGGGGTGTAGCTCTGCATATACCTATGGGGAAGAGGGGGTGGGGGGTTTAGCTCTGCATGTACCTATGGGAAAGAGGGGGGTGTAACTCTGCATATACCTATGGGAAAGAGGGGGGTAGCGTAGCTCTGCATATACCTATGGGAAAGAGAGGGGGGGGTGTAATTCTGCATATACCTATGGGAAAGAGGGGGTTACCTGGCTACCTACCTACCTGCCCTTTTACCGTGCAGGACACCAAGGAGGGCATTATTACAGTTTGTGGGCCTATAGATGGGAAGATTGTGTAGAGGAGGGGAGGGCACTGAAAATATGCAGAGTCTGACATGTTTTTCCTGCAGATGTTAAGAGATCCACATGGTGGTCTTATCCGGACGGAGAAGAAAAGGAAAGAGGACGCCGCTGATCAGAAAAGACGTAATTGTGAGTCCCAAAATGTAACTGTAATCACTTATATGGTATACACATCCTGTGTGCAGCTGATATCTACCACCATATGGTCCTGTATATAATCACTTATATTGTATACAGATTCTTTATAGTATACTGGTCTGTATATAGTGATTTTATACAGTATGGCGGTATTATCCAGTTATCGTGTGGTGGTATATATTTACCTTCGATAAAGTGTTTCTTACATTTGTGGTCAGGACTTATCAGTGTACGTGGTCTTACCTGTTACCTGCTGCCAGGGAAACCTGAAAGAGACATGATTAATACCACTCGAAGCTTAACAACTACCTGCCCCTTGAACAGCGGTTGAGGTGTGCCTGAAAACTGCGTCAAGGGTCTGCCTTTAGAGGGCATCCCCTTATGTAAATGATAAATGAAAGAAAGGGTGAGGCGGGTGGGTTTCGCCAACCCAGCATACGCCCCTAGGGAGGGGTTGCCGGGGATTAAATATCCTAAGCCCCTCCCACAAATGCAGCCTGATAAGCTTTGTACTTGTGGTCAGGACTTATCAGTGTACGTGGTCTTACCTGTTACCTGCTGCCAGGGAAACCTGAAAGAGACATGATTAATACCACTCGAAGCTTAACAACTACCTGCCCCTTGAACAGCGGTTGAGGTGTGCCTGAAAACCGCGTCGAGGGTCTGCCTTTAGAGGGCAAAAAGACAACACTATTAGGGTAATTTGAAAGTGAACTTTATTATAAAGCTAAATGATGAAACGCATCAGCCATCTCCATTGAGGGATCTGGGACATACATGGCGTATGCATCAGAGCGCCACCTGACCAACTTTTGAATCACATGTACTGGCACCTTATGCCTGGAGGCCGCTGATGCAGCTCCTATCCGAAAGGAGTGCCCTGAGTATTCCCTGGGGTTGTGGCCTAACGTACGAAGTAACGTGCGAACATGTGACATGAACTTGGAAGTAGTCAGCGCCCCTGCACCGAAGGGCAACAGAGGTGACTCCGGAGGTTTGTCGTGTAGAATGTTAGTCAGTTGTGACAACACCGCCACCGGGCACCATTTATTACCTGAAGGGAAATACCTCACCACTGCACCCCACCTGCATGTCTTAGTGACAGAAAGTGCAACCTCAAACCAAGAACCCTGCCACCTCAAGTGAGCTTTCTGTGGTGCCCCGCCTAGCACACGAGAATTCTCCCGGACGGAGGAAACCATAAAAAGCCAGATACACGGCAGACTTAAGAATCAGGCTGCGCTCGAAACCGAACGGGTTACCGCCCAAAGCATCAGAGAATGCCCTGGACAGGTCACCGCTGATAGGTCTCCGGAGAGCCGGAACTCCGGAGCTACAGGCCAAGACCCCTCTGAGCGCAGCCTTGACAGCCTGAGATGAAAGAATAGAGAGCCTGTCCGGGTGAGCTAGAGAAATAAAGTGCTGGATACCTGACAGATAAGATTTGATGGTGCTATGAGATAAGTGCAGAGAAGAGTGGCAACAACCGATGAAAGATAGAATGACCTTAGTGTTGAAAGAGAAAGGAATATTGTGATGAGATAGATAAGACCTAAAAGTGTTGTAAGCCGCGTGATATGCCTTCTTAGTGTTGGGTGCCAAGGCGTCAGACATTAAGTCCCGGGCCACTTTCGTGTAATAGGCTAATCCATGACTAGCTGGGCCAAACCTGGGGCCTGAGCTCCGACCAGCTCTGCCTGTGGGACCACCTGTGAAAAAAGACGGAAATTAGCCCTGGATAGCGCATCGGCAGCTGTATTCTCCACCCCCGGTATATGTATGGCCACGAAATTAAACTTGAACTGCAGGGACACCCAGACTAACTTGCAAACAAACCTCATGACTATGGCGTGATTGGAACTGCCTTTGTTTACTATGGCCACTGTCGCCTGATTGTCGCATAGGAATTGCACCGTCTGCCCTGCCCATTTGTCACCCCATACCACTGCCGCCGCTACAATAGGCAATATTTCAAATAGAGCAGACGTGCTGCCAAAACCCCCCAGAGCCAACATCTGCTCGGACCATTGCCCCGCCATCCACCTGTTGCCCCACGCTGCACCATATCCGGTGGAAGATGACGCATCGGTGCAGACTTTTGGGGACCACTCGGAGGCTGGCGGCACAAACATCGCTGTGCCATTCCAATGCTCCATGTACCTGTCCCACATCCCAAGATCAGCCAAGGCTTGCCGATCCAGGGATACCCTACTGTGCTGGTGTGGGACATCGTGTAGGAGGGACAAGATCCTGGACACAAATGCCCTACCCTGCGGAATGACCCTCGTGGCAAAAGCAAGCATACCTAGCAGACTTAAGTCATCCTTGGTCGTGATGCGAGAGATCGTGAACTTGTGGATGGTCTGTCTGATTCTATTGAGTTTGTCGGTAGGCAGAATAACTTGCATGGTTACTGAGTCTAGGACTACTCCCAGAAAGGTAAGGCATCTGGCTGGACCAACTGTCTTCTTGGGAGACACCAGCACCCCAATGTCAGCAAACAGCTTGAGTAATCTGCCCAACTGGCCTGGCTCTTCCCTCGGGCCACTGAGCAGAAGAAAGTCATCCAGATAATGGATGACTTGGCTGCATCCGGAGACATTGACCAGCAGCCAGTGCAATGTCTGGGCCAGTTGGTCAAACAACCACGGGCTGCTTTTAAAACCGAAGGTCAGCTTGGTAGCGAAATAATATGAACCCTGCCACTTAAGACCGAACCATTGCCACTGATCCCTGCGTAACGGAAGCAACTTAAATGCGTCTGTGATGTCTGCTTTAGCCATCCAGGCCCCTGGACCGAGTTTCAGGATGAGCTGAATGGCCTCATCTATCGATGAGTACTGCATGCTAAATTCGTCTGATGGTATGAGCGAATTGATGCTGGGAATTACTGAACCGTGGGGAGCTGACAAGTCAAAAATCATCCTTTTCTTCCCACTGAACTTCCCTGTCACCACCCCTACCGGGCTGACTCTCCATGAAGTGAAGGGAGAAACTGCAAAGGGCCCAATCATGTAACCTTTCAATAACTCTGTGTTTATTAAATCGGTGATGACTACGGGATCGTGCAGAGCCGTCAACAAATTATCACATTTGTGTGTGGATTGTGGAATCGTGACCATGCCAGCGTGGAAACCCTCTGTCAACCCGGTGACCAACCACTGCATCCAGGCCGGGTCTGGGTGATCTACAAGTAAGGCAGCTAGGACTGCGGTACGAGCCCCGCCTAGTCATGCTGGCCCCTTTTGCCTGCAAGCCGAGCCCGGGTATGCCCTGAAACAGTAAAAACAGACATGCAACAACCTGCAGTTGCTGTAGTTGCAGGAAGAGATATTGTAATTGTTGCATATCTGCGAGCCACCGAGGTAATGTACCGGACGGCCCAACTTATCCACTGATGGAGCGGGCCTCGAGAAGGTATCTGAGGATGTGGATGGTCTGGCCGCCCCATGCTCCCCCTGCTGCCCAAGCCCTGCGCACCATGCGGTGGCATGAGTGATGGCCTGACAATGAGCGCACGCCGGGAACTTCAGATTCGCAAAATGACTGCAAAACATTTGCGAATCCTCTAGGCTCCAGTCAGTCACGTAACCATCCTGGCTGAAAGCGGCCGCTGCCATAGCCGAGAAACTTCTATGATAGTCGTAGAAGTGGGTACCACCATACTTGTACGCATACTCAGTGACTCTCAGCAAGTACAGGTCGAGCTCCTCCCTTCTCTCTGGCCTAACGGAGCATATCACTTCCCTGTACTTGCTGAAGGCAATAACATACTCATGAATGTTCAGTTTCCGTTTCAACCTGACATCCTTACTTTTGAGGACCACTGATAACTCTGCACAAGCTACCGTCTTAGTGTCCTCCACATCAAAAGCAGATATCAGAAGTGAAGCCAAGTTAATGTCCTTCCCTTCCAGTATGTCCTTTCTCCACTACTGGGGCAGTCGCTACCGCAGGGGCAGGCCCCTGTGGAGCTACTGGGGCTGCCGACTCCTGAGTACCCCTCTTCTCAGTCTGCCCATCATGGATGTCATCATGGCATGTAGTTCATTTAGTGTAGCCTGGCTCGAGGTACCCTCCAGAGTGCCAGTAGCATCCTGATTCGCCATGAGGAGCTTATACAAGTCCGCTTTACGGGCGGTTGCCGGGAAAGGAATTGCCCTCTTGCGCAATTCCTCCATTAGCTTGGGAATCGTCCACGTTCTGTATGCCACAGAGGAGGAAGTCCCTCGCATGGAGCTCCTGCCTGGAGTTTCAGGGATGGACATCGGGTCCTCGATGTCTGAAACGTGAGACATGACCTGTCCGGGCCGAAACGGGTGCTGGGGAAAAAGCGATAATAGTGAGTACCTTGACAAAAAAAAAAACGTGCACCCCTCTCAATGACAGCTACTGACCTGACCCCTAACGAAACCACAACGAATCGAAAGATCCGACGGAAACCTGTAACGCCTGTGGATAGCCAAATGAGAACACTTATTACCTCGTACCCCTGACCGTGCCTGATGTGTGCAAAGGTGTGGACCCTGAAACAAGTGTTGACCGCAAGTCGAGTGTACCCCTTGGTACCCCTGATGCCACGTGCAAGGTGACTGACAGTATGTAGGAGAGCGCTATGAAATGCATGACACGTGTAGCCATGATGTGTATTATGACAGTGAATACCTCCTGACAGCGGGCCAAGATTACAGTACGCACCATCTCTGACTAACTAGCAACGGTTCTGAAGACGTGTCAGCAACCATCGCAGGTAAACGGTCACCCTCGAAGAAGAGTCAAGATAACAGCAACCGTTACCCATGTACCGGGAAATGCTCTGAACACGTGCCAGACCAATGAATGCACTGTAATCCCTCTGACGGATTGGAGTCAGACTACTCTTGATAACAGCGTCTATGTGATACAGCTACTGTATGTACCATTTACGTTGGTGTAGACAAATATTATGTGAACTGAAAACGGAAGGTGTGAACTGGCCCCACTACCAGGGAAGTGACAACCAAAGTGCAACACAAGGACAGAAAAACAAGCGAAATCGCTGTGCGGCTAGTACTAACCGAAGCCCCTAGGCGTAGATGCAATGTACAACACAGGAACGTGGCGACCACCTAACCGGAATGCACCCAATCTGAAACAAAAATAATAACCAGTGTTTCTGAGCTGAACCTATCCACAGAGTTACCTTGGCTAACAAACCTGGAAAAATGACCCGACTAAAAACCCCCGCTAGCCCCCTACTGCCCCCCTCCTTGTTAATGTGTGAACCATAATCGTGTGTATGAATTACTGTGTATCTATATGTATGAGTACATATATGCGGGGGGGGGGGGGGGGGGGGGGGGACCATCTACCTTATCTCTTGCTTTTTTTATTTTTTATTTTTTTATTTTCACTGGTGCATGTATCTGAGGCCTGTGCCCCCCGAACACCGGTGCACCTGCCAGGAACTATACCTCTTTTAATACCAACACTGTATGTACACGAATATACAACCACTACACATGTTCCCCTCTCTTTTTTTTTTTTTTTTTCGTTTGTGCATGTGTTTGAGGCCTATGCCCCCCCAAACACCGGTGCACCTGCCAGGAACTATACCACCTCCAATACCAACACAGTGTATACATGAATACAACCACTATACATGTCCTCCCCCTTTTTTTTTTTTCAACGTACCGCAGCACCACCTGCTGTCAGGCGGAACTGCAGCCAGAAAACAGCTAATCTCCTGGCCTGCCGTCACTCCACTCAATCAGAGACCCAGCGTGTCACGTGAGCCGCTGGAGCTGTGCGCCCACGTAGGACTCGTCTCCCGGCGCCGGCTGCGTGAGAGCGACCGTACCCTGCCGGTAAGGCCTGCCCCAGCACCGGCTGATCTAAGGTAAGGTATACCGTCCCCCCCCCCCCCCCCGAGCGCTAAGGCACTCCGACCACGTGTGTATGAGCCAGAGCAGGGAGACTCCAGGTGCCGCGTCTCCCCGCCCGCCCCCGCTGCAGCCACGCCCCACATGAAAATATCTGCATGACCAGCCAGCCTGGCTAAGCTGTCGGTGCCCCCTGAAGGATACTGCCGCCTTGCGGACCTTGGGTGCCGGAGACCGCCTGCCTGAGGGGAGAAATGCTGCAGCCCAGGGCACCCAAGTGAGTGAAACAACCCGCCGGTACTCCGGCACTTACCTGTATCACCAGTCCCACCTGCCTAGCGTACGCAACGAAAATCCCAGCCGATTTCGCCAACCCAGCATACGCCCCTAGGGAGGGGTTGCCGGGGATTAAATATCCTAAGCCCCTCCCACAAATGCAGCCTGATAGGCTTTCTACATATAAATTTTAGTTTATTGTGTGTGGGATTTGGGTGGAATAGGAGCGTGGCAGAAGATTGACGAGCTGCAGAGCCTAGCAGGGGCCCTTGCATTTTTTTTTTGGTCCGGGGGCCCCGAGTGTTGTCAGTCCGCTCCTGGGGGGAGGGGAGGGAGGGGGTGTAATTAAGGGGGGGTGCGTGTGTGTGTGTGTGTGTGGGGGGGGGGGGGTTGCAAAACAAAGGGTCCGCCGCGGGTGCCAAATGCTCTAGGTACGCCCCTGATGATACTACATATTGTTCACACAGAGCACATGACCTGGGCTGGTTTTCTTAGTGCAATTCACATAGAGATCATGAGCAAATTGTGCGGGTCTGTTTATGCATGAGTGCATGCAAGCAAGAGTGTATATGTGTGTGTGTGTGTGTATGTATGTGTATATAAATATATATATATATATATATATATATATACACACACACACACGCGTGAGTTTGTGCTTTAGGGTGCACACCCTAATGCAATAGGCTGCACACGCCTATATAAGACAAATCAGCCACATGGGCCAGGTTCTCTTTTCTTGCATCATATACAGGATATGGATGTATGTCGAACCAAAAAGACTGCACTGAAAACCCAACATTTGTAATTCAGGGGTGTCGACAATTTAGAAAAGACTAATTGTCCAAGGGACTAAAACAGAGCCGAATCCACTTGTCCCTCATGAAAATCCACTTGTCCTTTTGCACTTTTATTTTGTCCTCCTCACCCAATAATAGCCATAACTGGAAAAAATATCTTGTCAAATCCTCCTGCTCATAGCTTAAAGGGGTACTCCGCTCCTAGACATCTTATCCCCTATCCAAAGGATAGGGGATAAGATGTCAGATCGCCGGGGTCCGTCTGCTGGGGACCCTGGGGATCGCTGCTGCAGCACCCCGCTATCATTACTGCGCAGAGCGAAATCGCTCTGCACGTAATGACGGGCAATACAGGGGCCGGAGCATCGTTACGTCACGGCTCCGCCCCTCGTGACGTCACGGCCCGCCCCGTCAATACAAGTCTATGGGAAGGGGGCACTGCGGTCGTCACGCCCCCTGCCATAGACTTGCATTAAGGGGACGGGCCGTGATGTCATGAGGGGTGGAGCCATGACGTCACGCTGCTCCGGCCCCTGTATCGCCCGTCATTACGCACAGAGCGAACTCGCTCTGTGCAGTAATGATGGCGGGGTGCCGCAGCGGCGATCCCCGGGGTCCCCAGCAGCGGGACCGTGGCGATCTAACATCTTATCCCCTATCCTTTGGATAGGGGATAAGATGCTAGGGGCGGAGTACCCCTTTAATCACGAGAAGTGCACCTGATCTGAGGGGACTGGTGTCTGGTTGTGTTCATAGAAGTCTGCACAAAGTCCTTCACCCGTTCACAGCAGCGGGACCCCCACAATCAGACATCTTCTTCCCTATCCTTTTGATAGGGGATAAGACGTCTAGGGGCAGAGTATCCCTTTAACCTCTTAACGACCACGGACGTAAATTTACATCCGTGGCCTGCTCCCAAAATGTGAAGTACGCTCAGAAGCTGAGCACGCTTCATATCTGCTGGGTCCTGGTTGCTATCAGCAACCAGGACCCGCGGCTAATACCGGACATCGCCGATCGGGCTGATGTATGGTATTAATCCTTTAGACACCATGATCAAAGTTTCAAACTTTGATCGCGGCGTCTAAAATGGGAGAAATCAACGCCGGTTAGCTCAGCAGAGCTGTTCAGGACCGCTGTGGCATCCCGAACAGCTGAGAGAACAGCGGGAGACACCTACACGCTGTTCAATCGTCGTTTGATTGCTCCAAGCCTGAGATCCAGGCTGGAGCAATCGTGCGCAGATTACACCGATCAAAGCTATGCTATGGCATAGCATTGAACAATGTATGTAATCAAAGGATTGCAAGTAATAGTCCCCTATGGGGGCTAAAAAAAAGTGTAAAAATAGTTTTAAAAAATGTGAATGAATAAATGTGATTTAACCCCTTCCTAAATAAAATTTTGAATCACCCCCCTTTTCCCATAAAAAAAAACATATGTACACAAAAATAAAAATAAACATATGTGGTATCACCACGTGCTTAAATGTCCGAACTATAAAAATATTATGTTATTTTAACCACACAGTCAATGGCGTACACGTGAAAAAATTCCAAAGACCAAAATTGCGTGTTTTTGGTCACTTTGTCTACCCTAAAAAAAATTATAAAAAGTGATCAAAAAGTCGGATCAAAACAATCATAAAAACTTCAGATCACGGCACAAAAAATGAGCCCTCAAACTACCCCGTATACAGAAAAATAAAAAAGGAATAGTAGTCAGAAGATGACAATTTTAAACATACTAACTTTGGTGCATGTAGTTATAATAAAAAAAAAAAAAAAGAGAGTAAGGTAGTAGTAAAGTAAATAAAGTAGTAAAATAAAGAAAAAACAATATAAATTTGGTATCATTGTAACCATATGGACATACAGAATAAATATATGGTGTCATTTGTACCGAAAAGTGCACTGCGTAGAAACGGAAGCCCCCAAAATTTACAAAATGGCCTTTTTTAATTTTTTTTATTTTGCCCCACAAATATTTTTTTTTCTGTGTTCCCCATAAATTTTGTGGTGAATGATTGATGTCATTACAAATTAGAATTGATGGCACAAAAAATAAGCCCTCATATGAGTCTGTAGGTGCAAAATTGAATTCACACTGGCGATCTGCGGCGATTCCGGTCATACGGGGCATGTGTGACCTGATGACCCGGAAATAGAAGGAGATCGGAGGTGTACTATACACTGCCAATCACCTCCTGTAGCTAGGGGGAGGTGGCTACCCCGTCATCTCCCCAGGAGTGCTGCTATTGGTCGGACGATTCTCTCAGCTCTGCTTGTCTACTGATCTCATTCAGCGGGCAAAGCTGAGAGAAGAAGCCAGGGATGCCCCTCTGTCAAGATCTGTGCCTCTCAGGGCAGAGAAAGTGGCCTCCTGCCACCCTTAGTGCAGGGTCAGCTAAAGTGAGGGAAAGGTAGGTGAAAGAGTTAAAAAAAAGTTTTTAAAAAGCTGGAACCACCCCCCCCAACCCCTTAATAGGTCCCCAAGTGTCCGCTACTCATCTTTTAGCATGACCCGTGCCCTATTAGGGGCCCTATTAGGGGTTTAGGGTGCTGCGATTTGCCACCCTTTTTTTTTTTGGGCCGCAGCTTTTTTTTTTTTATGTTATAATATAACGGTGTGTGACTTATAATCACACACCGTTATATAGTTTGCACCCAAGAACACATTCATACACACTTCGCAATCCCCCCCCCCCCCCCCGCCACCGTAGAAAAAACAACCGCCGGGCATATTCGGTGGAGGAGGCATATGCCTTACTTGCCTCTGACACCGAATCTGCCAGTGAGGACGAGGAAGATCCTACTTTTCTGTGTTCTTCCTCGTCCTCCTCATCATCTAGTGCTGATGATGAGACCTCTGCACAACGGCGGAGACTCCGCCAGGCGAGGCCGACCCCCCCCCCTCCATGATAGTGACCCAGTGGCCGACACTAGTACGAGCGTCCATGCCGCTCGTAATAGGAGTCCGACCCCCCAGACAAGCGTACCGGAGCCCCCTTATGGTGAACCTGTCTGGAGACCCCCAGAGGGTTATCAGCCATGGATTCCTGAGTTTGCTGGCGACTCAGGAATCCAGATTGACATAGTTGGCTACACTGAAATGGACTTTTTTAGTTTTTATTTCAGTGACGACTGATGACTGATGTCAATCTAATGATGGAGCAAATGAACTTGTACGCCCAACAGTTGATTGCCCACCACCCTGATTCGTTTTTATCTAGGTCAAATGAATGGTACTCCGTTAATGCAGTTGAAATGAGGACATTTTGGGGCCTCGTGCTACATATGGGCCTAGTCAAAAAAACAAGTGTCAGACAGTAGTGGAGCAGGGACATCCTCTAACAGACCCCGCTATACAGTTTGGCCATGACACGTAAGTGGTTCGAGGCCATTTTGAAATGCTTGCATTACACTTATAATGCTGCATGTCCCCTGTCCCCCCCCCCCCCGAAGTGATCCCGCATATGACCGGCTTTACAAAATGAGGCCAGTCATAGATCACTTTGTGGCCAAATTTTTGGAGGCCTACGTACCGCTCAGGGAGCTCTCGGTAGATGAGTCTCTTATCAGTTTTAAGAGGAGACTCATCTTTCGCCAGTATATTCCCTCGAAGCGGGCACAGAATGGCGTGAAACTCCAGGTATACTTACAAATTTAGAGTATGTTCCCGTATTGAACCCCCAGAATGTCCCCCCACTCTGGGTGTTAGCGGGAAAATCGTTTGGGACCTTGTGCACCCATTGCTGGATAAGGGTTACCACCTTTACGTGGATAACTTTTATACCAGCATCCCTCTGTTCACATCCCTTGCCGTCAGATCCACGTCCGCTTGTGGGACCATGCGGAAGAACCAGAGAGGCCTCCCTCTAAATTTGGTCCAGACACCTATGCCCAAGGGTGAGTCCCGTGCCCTTACCCATGAAAACCTGTTGCTGGTCAGGTATAAGGATAAGAGGGATGTGCTTATGCTGACCACAATTTATGATAACAGCAGCTCACCTGTCCCTGTGCGAGGTACCACAACAATGGTCCTCAAGCTTGATTGTATTCTGGACTACAATCGGTATATAGGGGGGGAGTTGATCTCTCTGATGTGACACTTGCCCTAATCAAAACTGCTTTAGGGAGTATCACACTTCCATGGAGTACAACATTTTCCCTATTTATGTTAATTTTCCATAAATTGACCCCAATGTACCAAGCCCAGAGTACATTCCAAATTTTAACCCCATAACTCACTAAATTGCCCAAAAAACCTGAAAAAAAAACAAAAAAAAAAAAAACCTGATAAGACCTCTGGGGGTATCTTTTAAAAAAATGGATCATGGGTCGCTGAGTCACTATCATCAGGGGGGTTATGTTGCCTCAAATGGGAAGCGCCCTCTCTCCACCTGAGCGGTGTGCGCATTTGAGGCAATAGGTTAGGGACGGCCACACACATCACATTCCCAGAATGATGATTCAGAGCATAGGGTTTGGGGTAGGCATATTTTTTAGTTTTGGCTATGCTCTGGGGCATCATTCTGGGAACATAACCTATTTTATCATTTTACGGCCCACTGTACCCCACTTTATTAACTCAGTGTACCCCATGTAACACTCCTTTAGGGGGGGGGGGTCGCGCTGTTCTGGCTCCATGTAAATGCTCAGGGCCCCTGACTGCGCTTCTGCTCTTCCGAGACCTGATGTGCAGAGCTGTTTTCATCCAAATATGAGGTATGTCCTTACTCCAAAGAAATATATTTACAAATTGTGGGGGGGATTTTCTCCTGTTACCACTTGTGAAAATAAAAATTTTTGGGTAACCCCAGCATTTTAGTGTAAAAATTTTTTTTTTGCCTTTTCATATCCCACTTTAATGAACATTTATCAAACACCTGTGGGGTGTAAAGGCTCACTGTACTGCTTGTTACGTTCCTTGAGAGGTGTAGTTTCCAAATTAGTATGCCATGTGTTTTTTTTTTTTTTTTGCTGTTCTGGCACCGTAGGCACCGTAGACGCCAAAGGCTCATGACGTCATGGGCACGGCCCCTCAATGCAAGTCTATGGGAGGGGGCGTGACGGGTGTCACACCCCCCCCCCCCCACCATAGACTTGCATTGAGGGGGCATTACTGTGATGTCACGAGCCTCTGCCCTGCATCACCAGTCATCCGGCACAGAGCAAAGTTCACTCCGTGCACCAGATGTCTGGGGTGCCGCAGCTGAGATCGCGGGGGTCCCCATCAGCGGGACCCCTGCGATCAGACATCTTATCCCCTATCCTTTGGATAGGGCATAAGATGTCTAGGGGCAGAGTAACCCTTTAAGGGCTGGTCCTGCAGGATCCCTGCAAATGGGAACTGCGTTCCTGCTGTGGAAAAAGTGCAGGAACTCCGTTCCCATGAGTTCCTGCAGGACTTGAACCCTGGGGGCTTCCTAAATGCAACATGCCCCCCCCCCCCCCATTTCAGCAAAATTTGCAAACGTGTCTCTTCTGAGCATTGTAGCACGCCTGCAGTATACTTGACGTCCACAAATGGGGACATATTCAGAAGAGATGGGTTACAAATTTTGGGGGGCATTTTCTCCTATTAAATGTAAAATTTGGGGAAAAATCAGCATTTCAGTGAAAAAAAAAAATTTGTTTACACATCCAAAGTCATCAAACACCTGTGGGGTGCTAAATGGGCACTGTCATGAACTTTCTTTTTTTATATGTTGTAGTACTGATGCACTACAATATATTTCTAATATACTTTTTTTTTTTTTTTTGTAATTAAAATACTTTATTTTAATGTTGAAATCCAGCCACTAGGTGCAGCCTGCTGAGACGTCACAGATGAATTCGGACCGATCCCGGCCGGGCATCCGTCCGAATTCTGTCAGGCTGCGCTCTCTCCCTGCCTGGCGGGAGCGAGCGCTATGAACTAAGAGGATGCGCGCAGGCTCCCTGGCCTCGCACTCCGGCCCCGGCTCCCAGTGTGAGGCAGAATTTCCCCACGGCTCCCGGTGTGCGGTAGAATTTCACCCTCCACTTTAGTCTTTTGCGGGCGGGCGGCGGATGGAGCGGGTGTGCGCGGCAGGGTTCGGGGGAGCGGGATGTGCGGCAGTGTGCCTCCAGTTGTTTCCCCACTACAACTCCCAGCATGCCCTGACAGCCAATAGATGTCAGGGCAAGCTGGGAGTTGTAGTAGTGAAACAACTGGAGGCACCCTGTATAGATGAACTAAGGGCGGAAGTCGGCCCCCCCAGCACGCATCAGTGACGTTGTCAAAAAAGCATATTTAATATAGTAAAAAAAAAAAATTTAAGGCAGGGAGGGGGTTAGAGATAGATGGGCAGTAGGCAGTGACAGGAAAAAAAAAGGATGGTGGGAGCTACTCTTTAAGGCTCCCTGTACCCCTTGTTACGTTCCTTGAGGGGTGTAGTTTTATTTTTTTTGTTCTGGCACCATAAGGGCTTCCTAAATGCGATATGTCCCCCAAAAAACATTTCAGCAAAATTTGCTTTCCAGAAGCCAAATGTGACTCCTCCTCCTCTGAGCATTGTAGTGCACCCGCAGTGCACTTGACGTCCACACATGGGGTATTTCCATATTCAGAAGAGATGGGGTTACAAATTTTGGGGGGCATTTTCTCCTATTACTCCTTGTAAAAATGTAAAATTTGGGGTAAAACCAGCATTTTAGTGAAAAACTAAAAAATTAATTTACACATCAAACTTTAACAAAAAGTCATCAAACACCTGTGAGATGTTAAAGGGGTATTCCCGGCTAAAACATCTTATCTCCGATCCAAAGGATAGGGGATAAGATGTCTGATCTGGGGGGGGGGGCAACTGCTGGGACCCCCCACAATCTCCCTGCAGCACCCGCATTCTATGCGGGGCTGCATCTCCAATTTCGGAAACCTCCGGGACTGGGGATGTGACGTCACGCCACGCCCCCTCCATTCATGTCTCCCATAGACATGAATGGAGGGGGCGTACCCCTTGTTATGTTCCCTCAGGGGTGTAGTTTCAAAAATAGTATGCCATGTGTTTTTTTTTTTCTTTTGCTGTTCTGGCACCATAGGGGCTTCCTAAATGTGACATGCCCAAAAAACACATTTCAGAAAAACTCACTCTCAAAATCCCATTGTCGCTCCTTCCCTTCTGAGCCCTCTACTGCACCCGCCGAACACTTTACATACAAATATGAGGTATTTCCTTACTCGAGAGAAATTGGGTTACAAATGTTGGGGGGGATTTATCTCCTTTTACCCCTTGTAAAAATTCAAAAACTGGGTCTACAAGAACATGCAAGTGTAAAAAATGAAGATTTTGAATTTTCTCCTTCACTTTGCTTCTATTCCTCTGAAACACCTAAGGGGTTAACACACTTACTGAATGTCATTTTGAATACTTTGAGGGGTGCAGTTTTTATAATGGGGTCATTTATGGGGTATTTCTAATATGAAAGCCCTTCAAATCCACTTCAAAACTGAACTGGTCCCTGAAAAATTCTGATTTTGAAAATTTTGTAAAAAATTGGAAAATTGCTGCTGAACTTTGAAGCCCTCTGATGTCCTCCAAAGTAAAGACAACTTTATGATGCAAACATAAAGAAGACATATTGTATTTGTGAATCATTATATAATTTATTTGGGGTGTCCATTTTCCTTATAAGCAGAGAGCTTCAAAGCTAAAAAAAAAAATGCTAAATTTTGAAATTTTTCATAACATTTTGTAATTTTTCACCAAGAAATGGTGCTTGTATCAACGAAAATTTACCACTAACATAAAGTAGAATATGTCCCGAAAAAACAATCTCGGAATCAGAATGAAAAGTAAAAGCACCCCAGGCAGGAACCAGTAGAAGTAGCAGGTAGCTGCGAAACGGACGTTGTTCCAACCTGTCTGCTCCCTCCCCCTGCACCGTTGTCGCTGTCCTGTCTCACGTAAGGGAATAAAATCCTTACCTTATCCACACTGCGAAGTGCCATCTATCTCTTTCTGTATGGGATAATCTACATTTGTTAATTTCTTGGATTCAGCACCGCAACCAGTGGACTTTGCCGAAGTCACACACCTGTGCCTCCTTAGGATTCACATACCCCGTATTGGAGTCAGTAGTACCGACCCCCACTTCCTTTTTGTCTTTGCCAGAATTATTAATGCTTAAAGTGACAGTGGTCAGATGTGCAAAAAATGCCCGGGTCCTTAGGGTGAAAATGGGCTGGGTCCTTATCCCCTTAAGGACAAAGCCCATTTTCACCTTAAAGCGCAACCGTCATGACATTTTGGTGCAATAACCTGCACACAGCCTCAGTGCACCTGAGCAGAGCAGCGCGCAATGAGGTTAGTTCTTGATAATAGGTGCAGAGAGGAAGCGCGCTCTCTGCACCAAGCACTGCGCAGGCGCACTGAGGAGGAAGACGGCGGAGGGAGCGAGTGCTTGCTGGATGACACACAGCAGCGCGCAGGTTAGATTAGTTGAAGGGCTCATGCGCTAGGACCTGTGTGTCAATCACACAGAGGTCCCAGCGCGGACATACGGGGTAGGCGTGGGGGTGGGCATGGCAGCTGCGGGGCATTGCGTACATCGTGTCACGCCTATCCGACCGTCAATGGCTTTGAATAAAAGCCTTTTTTTTTGCAGTCATGAAAGCCGCCAAATTTCTGGTAAAAACATTGTTATACCCACCACCTGCACACAGTACAAAGGCTGTGTGCAGGTTATTGCACCAAAATGTCATGACAGTTGCGCTTTAAGGACAAGAGCGTTTTTTGCACATCTGACCACTTTAACCCCTTAAGGCAAAATGACGGGTATACCCGTCGGCTGATGCAGTGGCTTCGCGCATAGCGACGGGTATACCCGTCGTTCACATACTCTGCACATAATCGCAGCTGCTGCTGCATCCCGCGGCTTGAACTTTTCACCTCCGGTTGTCTCCGGCAGGTGAGAATTTCTGCCTAAGGACCAGGGACCAATCAGAGGTGGTCCTGGTCCAGGATCATTGTGATTGGTCCGGGGAGGGACCTATCACAATGTATCCGAGATCTATTACTGTAACTCCTGCTCCGATGCTTTCACTTCTGTGACATTAGCGATCGGAGCAGGAATTACTGTTACTACAGAGAACTACAGTCACTATAACGATCTACAGTTAAAACAGCCTTACTGTGCTTATTCTGTGCCCCTTCTGTGCCCCTCTGTCCTCCACTTCTGTGCCCCTCTGTCCTCCCTGGACTCCGGCGATCAGCCTCTGTAGCCGCCGGCGATCAGCTGCTGCTGCTGCTGGCAGAAATAAATCTGTGCCAGTCACTGATAATAACAGTGACTGGTGAAGAAAAAGTGTAAAAAAAATGTTGTGACCAGCAGTGCCCCTTACCCTTTGTAGGCATCCATCCCTGCTCTTTCATAATCTGCTTGCTGGCAGTGAATAAATCAGTGCAAGTCACTGAATATAACAGTGACTGAAGCTAGAAAAAGCAGGTGCCTGAAAAAATAATTGTTTTACTGTGCCCAGCAGTGCCCTGTCACTGATAACAGTTACACTAAAGTTCCCCCATATACCACTGTTTTCCACCGTTAGTTCCCAGTGGTAAAGTTTGTCATTTAATTTTATTTTTTCCATAAAAAAAAAAAAAACATAAAAATAATTCATTTTTCTAACGATTTGTTAATTGCCACTGTTTGTTCCCAGTGCAATCACCCACAATTGGGACCACTGCAACATACGTGCGCACTCTGACACAAGGGTACCAAGCACCAACTGTAATTTTGCCTGCACCATCTCACATACCGTACCTTCTCCTTCACGGCTGTGCCCCCCTGAAGGCAATCCGTGAACTCACGCAGACGAACCACCGGGCCGGCTGCATAGCCGAACCAGTCAGCGATACGGGGCCCAGCACACCAGGGGCTACCATCCCGGCATTAACGAAGGGGTGAGTGGTGCTCAAGCACCAGCGTTCAAACAATTTCAGTGCCCTAAACAAGATAATTTGTTGCTAGCAAAACATTTGCTACTCTGCTACTTTGTTGCTACTTATGGAACAATAACTATATATTGCTACTTTGTAACTATCTGTAGAACATTAACTGTCCTTCCAATTGGAATACCTGCTATTCATTCCTCTTAACTCAGATATAGTAATAGAGCTATCTCGTACAGCGCTGAATTATTATTATATATTCAGGTGGTCATGTATATGAACTAACTAATTATGTTTTAACATATATATTATTGTTTGATACAAGTTGTTAGTTCCCAGCAAGGGCCCTGCTGGGACTATCTATATTTGTTACTTTAAATAAATAAATATTGTTTATACACAACTAGCCTGTACAACATTATTCATACACCATTAATTAACACATATCCCACCATAACCCACCATTGTACTGCCTAAAATTATTTTTCTTCCCTTTCACAAATAATCTAATATACTCCAATCATTATATACCAAGAGGTCTGTACCTACTACTTCTCAATTCTTGATTGCTAATACTGTTCAGTGCTATGTATAGGGCATAGCACTGATCAGTATTATCGGCTATCTTCTGCTCTGGTCTGCTCGATTTCAGACCAGAGCAGAAGACGCCAGGAGAAGGCCGGAGGCAGGTGAGGGGACCTCCGGCCATCATTACAGATGATCATCTATTTTAATATGCGCATTGCCGCAGATGCTGTGATCTGTATTGATCACGGCATCTGAGGGGTTAACCCCTTAAGGACCAGGCACGTATGAGTACGTCGCCGCGCCCTTGGTCTTAAGGACCAGGCAAGTACTCATACGTTCAGCAGGCGTCCGAGGCAAACGGCGAGGGGGGTCCTGAGACCCCCCCATGTCGGCGATCGCAGAAAATCGCATGTCAATTCAGACATGCGATTTTCTGCTATTCCGGGCTGATCGGGTCTCTGGTGACCCGATCAGCCCGAAAAATAGTGATGATCTGACCTGTCAGTGACAACCTAGATCATCTTGCAGGGTAGGAGTGAGGTCGCAGTGCTGCGATCTCCTCCCATCCCCTGCCATTGGTCAGAACTGATTCTGACCAATGGCAGAGCAGGACAGTGGGTTGCCATGGCAACCCCCTGTTCTGCCTACCCCTGGATGTCGCGGGGAACATGGGGAGAAGATGGAGGTTGGTACCTGCAGGAGAAGATGCTTGGGAACAGCTGATCGTCACTGCAGACTGCTGGATCCTGGCTCAGGAAGGGAAGCGACATGGGGGGGGGGGGGGGGAAATGAAAGTGAAAGTAATGTGATCTTTATTGTAGCAACCACTAGGAAAGCCAAACTGCAACTCCCAGCATGCCCAGACAGCCAAAGGCTGTCTGGGCATGCTGGGAGTTGTAGTTTTACAACATCTGGAGGGTCACAGTTTGGGGACCACTGTTACAGTGGTGCCCAAACTGTAGCCCTCCAGATGTTGCCAAACTACAACTCTCAGCATGCCTAGACTGCCCAGGCATGCTGGGAGTTGTAGTTCTGTAACATCTGTCCCTTCAGATTTTACAATTTTCATGAAATTTTTGAAAATTGCTGCTCTACTTTGAAGCCCTCAAATTTTTTCAAAAAGTAAAAATATGTCCATTTTATGATGCCAACATAAAATAGACATATTGTATTTGTGAATAAAAATAGTATTTATTTGGAATATCAATTTTCCTTACAAGTAGAGAGCTTCAAATTTAGAAAAATGCAAAATTTTCAACATTTTCATAAAATTTGCGGATTTTTCACCAAAAAAGGATGCAAGTAACGACAAAAATTTACCACCAAAATAAAGTAGAATGTGTCACTAAAAAACAATCTCAGAATCAGAATATTCGGTAAAAGCGTTTTAGAGATATTAATTCTTAAAGTGACAGTAGTCAGATGTGCAAAAAATGCTCTGGTCCTACAGTGAAAATTGGCCTGGTCCTTAAGGGGTTAATGGCGTACATATCGGATGTCTGCCATTACCGGCGGGTCCCCGACTGCTTATAGCCGGAACCTGCAGTGTGTGACCAATGTACGTCCTGGTGCGCTAAGTACCGCCACAACAGGATGTACATTTATGTCCGTGGTCATTAAGGGGTTAATACGGGCCTACCAACTTCCAAGCTGTTAGATGAAATGTTTTCAGCCTGTGACAATATTGGGTTCCCTGTTAAACGAAATCTGGATGCAATGGCAGTTCCCAGTAGTTCCCTTGGGACATCGTCATCAGGTGAGAGAACCACGACCTCTTCGGCCAAAACGGAATGATCGCTATCACCATGGCCTGATCCTGTCTGATCTTGACTAAGACTCTCATGATCATAGAGGTTGGAGGGAACACATATGCCAGACTGAATGTCCAAGGGACAATGCGTCTATGACAAACGGGCGATGCATTCAGCCTGGTTGCCATCAGGTCTATCTCTGGTAGCTCCCACAGATCCGTGATCTGTTGGAAAACTGTCTGAGACAGAGACCATTCCCCTGGGATGGACATATTTTGACAGAGGCGGTCTGCCAGGATGTTCGAGGAACCCCAGATATGGATAGCTGACAACCTGCTTATCTTCTGCTTGGCACAAGACGATATCTGCCTTACTCCTAAAAGTAGGCTTGGTCACCTTGTGCCTCCTTGGAAGCCATGTTGTCTGTCTTGATTTTGACTGCTTTCCCTACTAGGAAGGGTTCGAAGTATCTCAGTGCATAATAGATGGCTTCCAACTCCTTTACTTTTGAAGATAGATGTTTCTCTTCTAACTTCCAATTTCCTGAAGAGGTCTGATGACCCAGATCGCGCCCCATCCTGACCCTGAGGCATCTGTTGTAAGCGTCATAAAAGCAGGCTCTCTTAGGGATTTATCTATCCACCATTGAAGGGACTTTCTGGTAGTGTAGGAAAGTCTATGTTGTATGCAGACCTGAAGAGGTTCGGTTCCAGACTTTGAGGACCTCGGCTTGCAGGGGCCTCAGGTGCCAGAGCGCCCAGGGAATGGCGTCCGCTGAGGAGGAGAGAAGACCCAGATATCTCATTAATGTTCTTCTTAAATTGCGAGGATACTTTAGATAACGTTCTCCCAATTGTATGCAAGCTTTCCTCTGAGCAGAGAGAAAAATGTTAATGGTCTGGGAATTTATCAGGAATACTAAGAATTGCTTAGTTGTCGCTGGAACTAGATCTGATTTTTTTTTGGTTGATAACCCAACCTAGATCCTGTAGTAGGGAAAGCACAATCTTGAGGTGCTCCTTGAGCATCACATAAGTACTGGCTATAATTAGCCAGTCATTTAGATAAGGGATAATCTTGATCCCTTGTAGTCTGAGAATGGACACCACCGCGAACACCACTTTGGTAAGCACGAATGAGGCTGTGGTTATTCCAAAGGGGAGCACTTTAAACTGAAAGTGGCAAAAAAAAAATTGAATATATACCGCAACTCCCAAGTATTTTCTATGCCCTGGAAGGATGGGAGTGTGAAAATACGCTTCCTACAAGTCTAGGGAAGCCATATAGTCTCCTGGAGACAGAAGAGGTGTCACGATACGGCTGGCAGGAGGTGGATCCTCTGTGCCAGAGAGGGATTGGCGTGGACCGTGCTAGTGGACCGGTTCTAAGTTACTACTGGTATTCACCAGAGCCCGCCGCAAAGCGGGATGGTCTTGCAGCGGCGGTAGTAACCAGGTCGTATCCACTAGCAACAGCTCAACCTCTCTGACTGCTGAAGATAGGCGTGGTACAAGGGAGTAGACAAGAGCAAGGTCGGACGTAGCAGAAGGTCGGGGCAGGCAGCAAGGATCGTAGTCAGGGGCAACGGCAGGAGGTCTGGAACACAGGCTAGGAACACACAAGGAAACGCTTTCACTGGCACAATGGCAACAAGATCCGGCGAGGGAGTGCAGGGGAAGTGAGGTATAAATAGGGAGTGCACAGGTGAACACACTGATTGAAACAACTGCGCCAATCAGCGGCGCAGTGGCCCTTTAAATCGCAGAGACCCGGCGCGCGCGCGCCCTAGGGAGCGGGGCCGCGGGCGCCGGGACAGGACCGACGGAGAGCGAGTCAGGTACAGGAGCCGGGGTGCGCATCGCGAGCGGGCGCCACCCGCATCGCGAATCGCATCTCGGCTGGGAGAGGAATCGCAGCGCACCCGGTCAGCAGATCTGACCGGGGCGCTGCAGTTGCGAGGATGTTGCGAGCTCTCCGGGGAGGAGCGGGGACCCGGAGCGCTCGGCGTAACAGTACCCCCCCCCCCCCCTTGGGTCTCCCCCTCTTCTTGGAACCTGAGAACCTGAGGACCAGACTTTTGTCTAGGATGTTGTTGTCACGATGCCGGCTGGCAGGTAGTGGATCCTCTGTGCCAGAGAGGGATTGGCGTGGACCGTGCTAGTGGACCGGTTCTAAGCCACTACTGGTTTTCACCAGAGCCCGCCGCAAAGCGGGATGGTCTTGCTGCGGCGGTAGTGACCAGGTCGTATCCACTAGCAACGGCTCACCTCTCTGGCTGCTGAAGATAGGCGCGGTACAAGGGAGTAGGCAAAAGCAAGGTCGGACGTAGCAGAAGGTCGGGGCAGGCAGCAAGGATCGTAGTCAGGGGCAACGGCAGAAGGTCTGGAAACACAGGCAAGGAACACACAAGGAACGCTTTCACTGGCACTAAGGCAACAAGATCCGGCGAGGGAGTGAAGGGGAAGTGAGGTGATATAGGAAGTGCACAGGTGTAAACACTAATTGGAACCACTGCGCCAATCAGCGGCGCAGTGGCCCTTTAAATCGCAGAGACCCGGCGCGCGCGCGCCCTAGGGAGCGGGGCCGCGCGCGCCGGGACAGAACAGACGGAGAGCGAGTCAGGTAGGGGAGCCGGGGTGCGCATCGCGAGCGGGCGCTACCCGCATCGCGAATCGCATCCCGGCTGGCAGCGGAATCGCAGCGCCCCGGGTCAGAGGACGTGACCGGAGCGCTGCCGCGGGGAGAGTGAAGCGAGCGCTCCGGGGAGGAGCGGGGACCCGGAGCGCTCGGCGTAACAGTACCCCCCCCCTTGGGTCTCCCCCTCTTCTTAGAGCCTGAGAACCTGAGGAGCAGACTTTTGTCTAGGATGTTGTCCTCAGGTTCCCAGGATCTCTCTTCAGGACCACAACCCTCCCAGTCCACTAAAAAAAAATTTCTCCCTCTGACCTTTTTGGCAGCTAAAATTTCTTTGACCGAGAAGATGTCCGAGGAGCCGGAAACAGGAGTGGGAGGAACAGACTTGGGAGAAAAACGGTTGAGGATGAGTGGTTTGAGAAGAGAGACGTGAAAGGCATTAGGGATACGAAGAGAGGGAGGAAGAAGAAGTTTATAAGAGACAGGATTAATTTGACACAAAATTTTGAAAGGACCAAGATAGCGTGGTCCCAACTTGTAGCTAGGGACACGGAAGCGGACATATTTAGCGGAGAGCCATACCTTGTCTCCAGGGGAAAAAACAGGGGGAGCTCTTCTTTTCTTATCCGCGAACTTCTTCATGCGTGATGAAGCCTGTAAGAGAGAATTTTGGGTCTCTCTCCATATGATGGAAAGGTCACGAGAAATTTCATCCACAGCGGGCAGACCAGAGGGCAAGGGAGTAGGGAGGGGGGGAAGAGGGTGACGGCCGTACACCACGAAAAATGGGGATTTGGAGGAAGACTCAGAGACCCTGAAGTTATACGAGAATTCGGCCCATGGGAGGAGATCTGCCCAGTCATCCTGGCGGGAGGAAACAAAATGTCGCAAATAATCACCCAAGATCTGGTTAATCCTTTCTACTTGTCCATTGGACTGGGGATGATATGCAGAAGAAAAATTTAATTTAATCTTGAGTTGTTTACAGAGAGCCCTCCAGAATTTAGACACGAATTGGACGCCTCTATCCGAGACAATCTGCGTAGGCAATCCGTGAAGACGAAAAATGTGTACAAAAAATTGTTTAGCCAACTGAGGCGCAGAAGGAAGACCAGGAAGAGGGATGAAATGTGCCATTTTGGAGAATCGATCAACGACCACCCAAATAACAGTGTTGCCACGGGAAGGGGGTAAATCAGTAATAAAATCCATACCAATCAGAGACCAAGGCTGTTCGGGGACAGGCAGAGGATGAAGAAAACCAGCGGGCTTCTGGCGAGGAGTCTTATCCCGGGCACAGATAGTGCAGGCTCGCACAAAGTCCACAACATCCGTCTCCAGAGTCGGCCACCAATAGAAGCGGGAGATGAGTTGCACAGATTTCTTGATACCCGCATGACCTGCGAGATGGGAGGAGTGACCCCATTTGAGGATTCCGAGGCGTTGGCGAGGAGAAACAAAGGTCTTTCCTGGAGGAGTCTGCCTGATGGAGGCAGGAGAAGTGGAGATCAGGCAGTCAGGTGGAATGATGTGTTGCGGAGAGAGTTCAACTTCTGAGGCATCCGAGGAACGAGAGAGAGCATCGGCCCTAATGTTCTTATCGGCAGGACGAAAGTGAATCTCAAAATTAAATCGGGCAAAGAACAGAGACCACCGGGCCTGGCGAGGATTCAGCCGTTGGGCAGACTGGAGGTAGGAGAGGTTCTTGTGGTCGGTGTAGATAATAACAGGAGAACTTGATCCCTCCAGCAGATGCCTCCATTCCTCAAGTGCTAATTTAATGGCTAGAAGCTCTCGATCCCCGATGGAGTAGTTCCTCTCCGCTGGAGAGAAGGTCCTAGAGAAAAAACCACAAGTGACAGCATGCCCGGAAGAATTTTTTTGTAGAAGAACAGCTCCAGCTCCCACTGAGGAGGCATCAACCTCCAATAGGAAGGGTTTGGAAGGGTCAGGTCTGGAGAGGACGGGAGCCGAAGAAAAGGCAGACTTGAGTCGTTTAAAGGCGTCTTCTGCTTGAGGAGGCCAGGACTTGGGATCAGCATTTTTTTTGGTTAAAGCCACGATAGGAGCCACAATGGTAGAAAAATGTGGAATAAATTGCCTGTAATAATTGGCGAACCCCAAAAAGCGTTGGATAGCACGGAGTCCGGAGGGGCGTGGCCAATCTAAGACGGCAGAGAGTTTGTCTGGATCCATCTGTAGTCCCTGGCCAGAGACCAAATATCCTAGAAAAGGAAGAGATTGGCATTCAAACAGACATTTCTCAATTTTGGCATAGAGTTGGTTATCACGAAGTCTCTGAAGAACCATACGGACATGCTGGCGGTGTTCTTCTAGATTGGCAGAAAAAATTAGGATATCGTCCAGATATACAACAACACAGGAGTATAACAGATCACGAAAAATTTCATTGACAAAGTCTTGGAAGACGGCAGGGGCGTTGCACAGTCCAAAGGGCATGACCAGATACTCAAAGTGTCCATCTCTGGTGTTAAATGCTGTTTTCCACTCGTCCCCCTCTCTGATGCGGATGAGGTTATAGGCGCCTCTTAAGTCCAATTTAGTGAAGATGTGGGCACCTTGGAGGCGATCAAAGAGTTCAGAGATGAGGGGTAAGGGGTAGCGGTTCTTAACCGTGATTTTATTAAGACCGCGGTAGTCAATGCAAGGACGTAGGGAGCCATCCTTTTTGGACACAAAGAAAAATCCGGCTCCAGCAGGAGAGGAGGATTTACGGATAAAGCCCTTTTTTAGATTCTCCTGGACGTATTCGGACATGGCAAGAGTCTCTGGGGCAGAGAGAGGATAAATTCTGCCCCGGGGTGGAGTAGTGCCCGGGAGGAGGTCGATAGGGCAATCATAAGGCCTGTGAGGAGGTAGAGTCTCAGCTTGTTTTTTGCAGAAAACATCCGCGAAGTCCATATAGGCCTTAGGGAGACCGGTTACTGGAGGAACCACAGAGTTACGGCAAGGGTTACTGGGAACCGGTTTTAGACAGTTCTTGGAACAAGAGGACCCCCAACTCTTGATCTCCCCAGTGGACCAATCCAGGGTAGGGGAATGAAGTTGAAGCCAGGGAAGTCCAAGGAGAATTTCCGAGGTGCAATTGGGGAGGACCAAAAGTTCAATCCTCTCATGATGAGATCCGATGCTCATAAGAAGGGGCTCCGTGCGGAAACGTATGGTACAGTCCAATCTTTCATTATTTACACAATTGATGTAGAGGGGTCTGGCGAGACTGGTCACCGGGATGTTGAACCTGTTGACGAGAGAGGCCAAAATAAAATTTCCTGCAGATCCAGAGTCCAAGAAGGCCACTGTAGAGAAGGAGAAGGCAGAGGCAGACATCCGCACAGGCACAGTAAGACGTGGAGAAGCTGAGTAGACATCAAGGACTGTCTCACCTTTGTGCGGAGTCAGCGTACGTCTTTCCAGGCGGGGAGGACGGATAGGACAATCTCTCAGGAAGTGTTCGGTACTAGCACAGTACAGGCAGAGGTTCTCCATACGGCGTCGTGTCCTCTCTTGAGGTGTCAGGCGAGACCGGTCGACCTGCATAGCCTCCACGGCGGGAGGCACAGGAACAGATTGCAGGGGACCAGAGGAGAGAGGAGCCGAGGAGAAGAAACGCCTCGTGCGAACAGAGTCCATATCTTGGCGGAGTTCCTGACGCCTTTCGGAAAAACGCATGTCAATGCGAGTGGCTAGGTGAATAAGTTCATGTAGATTAGCAGGAATTTCTCGTGCGGCCAGAACATCTTTAATGTTGCTGGATAGGCCTTTTTTGAAGGTCGCGCAGAGGGCCTCATTATTCCAGGACAATTCTGAAGCAAGAGTACGGAATTGTACGGCATACTCGCCAACGGAAGAATTACCCTGGACCAGGTTCAACAGGGCAGTCTCAGCAGAAGAGGCTCGGGCAGGTTCCTCAAAGGCACTTCGGATTTCCGAGACGAAGGAGTGTACAGAGGCAGTGACGGGGTCATTGCGGTCCCAGAGCGGTGTGGCCCATGACAGGGCTTTTCCGGACAGAAGGCTGACTACGAAAGCCACCTTAGACCTTTCAGTGGGAAACAGGTCCGACATCATCTCCAGATGCAGGGAACATTGGGAAAGAAAGCCACGGCAAAACTTAGAGTCCCCATCAAATTTATCCGGCAAGGATAAGCGTATCCCAGGAGCGGCCACTCGCTGCGGAGGAGGTGCAGGAGCTGGCGGAGGAGATGACTGCTGAAGCTGTGGTAGTAACTGTTGTAGCATAACGGTCAGTTGAGACAGCTGTTGGCCTTGTTGCGCTATCTGTTGTGACTGCTGGGCGACCACCGTGGTGAGGTCAGCGACAACTGGCAGAGGAACTTCAGCGGGATCCATGGCCGGATCTACTGTCACGATGCCGGCTGGCAGGTAGTGGATCCTCTGTGCCAGAGAGGGATTGGCGTGGACCGTGCTAGTGGACCGGTTCTAAGCCACTACTGGTTTTCACCAGAGCCCGCCGCAAAGCGGGATGGTCTTGCTGCGGCGGTAGTGACCAGGTCGTATCCACTAGCAACGGCTCACCTCTCTGGCTGCTGAAGATAGGCGCGGTACAAGGGAGTAGGCAAAAGCAAGGTCGGACGTAGCAGAAGGTCGGGGCAGGCAGCAAGGATCGTAGTCAGGGGCAACGGCAGAAGGTCTGGAAACACAGGCAAGGAACACACAAGGAACGCTTTCACTGGCACTAAGGCAACAAGATCCGGCGAGGGAGTGAAGGGGAAGTGAGGTGATATAGGAAGTGCACAGGTGTAAACACTAATTGGAACCACTGCGCCAATCAGCGGCGCAGTGGCCCTTTAAATCGCAGAGACCCGGCGCGCGCGCGCCCTAGGGAGCGGGGCCGCGCGCGCCGGGACAGAACAGACGGAGAGCGAGTCAGGTAGGGGAGCCGGGGTGCGCATCGCGAGCGGGCGCTACCCGCATCGCGAATCGCATCCCGGCTGGCAGCGGAATCGCAGCGCCCCGGGTCAGAGGACGTGACCGGAGCGCTGCCGCGGGGAGAGTGAAGCGAGCGCTCCGGGGAGGAGCGGGGACCCGGAGCGCTCGGCGTAACAGTTGTCCTCAGGTTCCCAGGATCTCTCTTCTGGACCACAGCCCTCCCAATCAACCCAAAAAATTTTTTTCTCTCTGACCGTCTTGGAGGCCAGTATCTCCTTCACGGAGAAGATGTCAGAAGAGCCGGAAACAGGAGTGGGAGAAACAAGTTTGGGAGAGAAACGGTTGATGATGAGAGGTTTAAGGAGAGAGACATGGAAGGCATTGGGAATACGAAGAGAAGGAGGAAGAAGGAGTTTATAAGAGACAGGATTAATCTGGCACAAGACTTTGAAAGGACCAAGATAGCGTGGTCCCAGTTTGTAACTGGGGACACGAAAGCGGACATATTTAGCGGAGAGCCATACCTTGTCTCCGGGAGCAAAAATGGGGGGAATTCTTCTTTTCTTATCGGCAAACCTTTTCATGCGAGATGAAGCCTGTAGAAGAGAATTTTGGGTCTCTTTCCATATGGTGGAAAGATCACGAGTCACTTCATCCACAGCGGGCAAACCAGAGGGCAAGGGAGTAGGGAGGGGGGGAAGAGGTGACGGCCGTACACCACGAAAAATGGGGATTTAGCAGAAGATTCAGAGACTCTGAAGTTGTATGAGAATTCGGCCCATGGTAGAAGATCTGCCCAGTCATCCTGGCGGGAGGAAACAAAATGCCGTAAATAGTCACCCAGAACCTGGTTAATTCTTTCAACTTGCCCATTGGATTGAGGATGATAAGCAGAAGAGAAGTTTAATTTAATCTTGAGTTGTTTACAGAGGGCCCTCCAGAATTTTGACACGAATTGGACGCCTCTATCCGAGACGATCTGCGTGGGCAAACCGTGAAGACGAAAAATGTGTACAAAAAATTGTTTAGCCAACTGAGGCGCTGAAGGAAGACCAGGAAGAGGAATAAAATGTGCCATCTTGGAAAATCGATCAACGACCACCCAAACAACAGTGTTGCCACGGGATGGGGGTAGGTCTGTAATAAAGTCCATACCAATCAGAGACCAAGGCTGTTCGGGGACAGGCAGAGGATGAAGGAGACCAGCAGGCTTCTGGCGAGGAGTCTTATCCCGGGCACAGACAGTACAGGCCCGCACAAAATCAACAACATCCGTCTCCAGAGTCGGCCACCAATAGAAACGAGAGATGAGTTGCAAGGACTTTTTGATGCCCGCATGGCCTGCGAGGTGGGAGGAGTGACCCCATTTGAGAATCCCGAGACGTTGGCGTGGAGAAACGAAGGTCTTCCCTGGAGGAGTTTGCCTGATGGAGGCTGGAGAAGTGGAAATCAGACAGTCAGGAGGAATGATGTGTTGCGGAGAGACCTCTACTTCCGAGGCATCCGAGGAACGAGAGAGAGCATCGGCCCTAATGTTCTTGTCGGCAGGGCGAAAATGAATTTCAAAGTTAAAACGGGCAAAGAACAACGACCACCTGGCCTGGCGAGGATTCAGCCGTTGGGCAGACTGGAGATAGGAGAGATTTTTGTGATCGGTGTAAATGATAACTGGAAATTTTGATCCCTCCAGAAGATGCCTCCATTCCTCAAGTGCCAATTTAATGGCCAGTAGTTCTCGATCCCCGATGGAGTAGTTCCTCTCCGCCGGAGAGAAGGTCCTAGAAAAAAACCCACAAGTAACAGCATGCCCGGAAGAATTTTTTTGTAGAAGAACCGCTCCAGCTCCCACTGAGGAGGCATCAACCTCCAATAGGAAGGGTTTAGATGGGTCAGGTCTGGAGAGCACGGGAGCAGAAGAAAAGGCAGACTTGAGCCGTTTAAATGCGTCTTCCGCTTGGGGAGACCAGGACTTAGGATTGGCATTCTTCTTGGTTAAAGCCACGATAGGAGCCACAATAGTGGAAAAATGTGGAATGAATTGTCTGTAATAATTGGCGAACCCCAAAAAACGTTGGATAGCACGGAGTCCGGAGGGGCGTGGCCAATCTAAGACGGCAGAGAGTTTATCTCGGTCCATTTGTAGTCCCTGGCCAGAGACCAAGTATCCTAGGAAAGGAAGAGATTGACATTCAAAGAGACATTTCTCCATTTTGGCATAAAGTTGATTGTCTCGAAGTCTCTGAAGAACCATGCGGACATGCTGGCGGTGTTCTTCTAAGTTGGCAGAAAAAATCAGAATATTGTCCAGATACACAACAACACAGGAATATAAAAGATCACGAAAAATTTCATTAACAAAGTCTTGGAAGACGGCAGGGGCGTTGCACAGGCCAAAGGGCATGACCAGATACTCAAAGTGTCCATCTCTGGTGTTAAATGCGGTTTTCCATTCGTCCCCCTCCCTGATGCGGATGAGATTATAAGCACCTCTTAAGTCCAGTTTGGTAAAGATGTGGGCACCTTGAAGGCGATCAAAGAGTTCTGAGATAAGAGGTAGGGGGTAGCGGTTCTTTACCGTGATTTTATTAAGTCCGCGGTAGTCAATGCAAGGACGTAGGGAGCCATCTTTTTTGGACACAAAGAAAAATCCAGCTCCAGCAGGAGAGGAGGATTTGCGGATAAACCCCTTTTTTTTAATTTTCCTGGATGTATTCAGACATAGCAAGAGTCTCTGGGGCGGACAGAGGATAAATTCTGCCCCGGGGTGGAGTAGTGCCCGGGAGGAGGTCAATAGGACAGTCATAAGGCCTGTGAGGAGGTAAAGTCTCAGCTTGCTTTTTGCAAAATACGTCAGCATAGTCCATATAAGCCTTAGGGAGACCGGTTACAGGGGGAACCACAGGGTCACGGCAGGGAGTACTGGGAACCGGTTTAAGACAGTCCTTGAAACAAGAAGTACCCCAGCTCTTGATCTCTCCTGTGGACCAATCAAGGGTTGGGGAATGGCGTTGAAGCCACGGTAGTCCAAGGAGAATTTCGGAAGTGCAATTGGAGAGGACCAAAAACTCAATTTTTTCGTGATGAGGTCCGATGCACATTAGGAGGGGTTCCGTGCGGTAACGCACGGTACAGTCCAATCTTTCATTGTTAACACAATTGATGTAGAGGGGTCTGGCGAGACTGGTCACCGGGATGTTGAACCTGTTGATGAGAGAGGCCAAAATAAAATTTCCTGCAGATCCGGAATCCAAGAAGGCCATAGTAGAGAAGGAGAAGTTAGAGGCAGATATCCGCACAGGCACAGTAAGGCGTGGAGAAGCAGAGTTGACATCAAGAACTGTCTCACCTTTGTGCGGAGTCAGCGTACGTCTTTCCAGGCGGGGAGGACGGATAGGACAATCCTTCAGGAAGTGTTCGGTACCGGCACAGTACAGGCAAAGATTCTCCATGCGGCGTCGTGTCCTCTCTTGAGGTGTCAAGCGAGACCGGTCAACTTGCATAGCCTCCACGGCGGGAGGCACAGGAACGGATTGCAGAGGACCAGAGGAGAGAGGAGCCGGGGAGAAAAAACGCCTCGTGCGAACAAAGTCCATATCCTGGCGGAGCTCCTGACGCCTTTCGGAAAAACGCATGTCAATGCGAGTGGCTAGATGAATGAGTTCATGCAGGTTAGCAGGAATTTCTCGTGCGGCCAGAACATCTTTAATGTTGCTGGATAGGCCTTTTTTAAAGGTCGCGCAGAGGGCCTCATTATTCCAGGATAATTCGGAAGCAAGAGTACGGAATTGGATGGCGTACTCGCCAATGGAAGAATTACCCTGGACCAGGTTCAGCAGGGCAGTCTCAGCAGAAGAGGCTCGGGCAGGTTCCTCAAAGACACTTCGAATTTCCGAGAAGAAGGAGTGTACAGAGGCAGTGACGGGGTCATTGCGGTCCCAGAGCGGTGTGGCCCATGACAGAGCTTTCCCAGATAGAAGGCTGACTACGAAAGCCACCTTAGACCTTTCAGTAGGAAACTGGTCCGACATCATCTCCAAGTGCAGGGAACATTGTGAAAGAAAGCCACGGCAAAACTTAGAGTCCCCATCAAATTTATCCGGCAAGGATAGTCATAGGCCGGAAGCGGCCACTCGCTGCGGAGGAGGTGCAGGAGCTGGCGGAGGAGATGATTGCTGAAGCTGTGGTAGTAGTTGCTGTAGCATCACGGTCAGTTGAGACAGCTGGTGGCCTTGTTGCGCTATCTGTTGCGACTGCTGGGCAACCACCGTGGTGAGGTCGGCGACAGCTGGCAGTGGAACTTCAGCGGGATCCATGGCCGGATCTACTGTCACGATACGGCTGGCAGGAGGTGGATCCTCTGTGCCAGAGAGGGATTGGCGTGGACCGTGCTAGTGGACCGGTTCTAAGTTACTACTGGTATTCACCAGAGCCCGCTGCAAAGCGGGATGGTCTTGCAGCGGCGGTAGTAACCAGGTCGTATCCACTAGCAACGGCTCAACCTCTCTGACTGCTGAAGATAGGCATGGTACAAGGGAGTAGACAAGAGCAAGGTCGGACGTAGCAGAAGGTCGGGGCAGGCAGCAAGGATCGTAGTCAGGGGCAACGGCAGGAGGTCTGGAACACAGGCTAGGAACACACAAGGAAACGCTTTCACTGGCACAATGGCAACAAGATCCGGCGAGGGAGTGCAGGGGAAGTGAGGTATAAATAGGGAGTGCACAGGTGTACACACTGATTGAACCAACTGCGCCAATCAGCGGCGCAGTGGCCCTTTAAATCGCAGAGACCCGGCGCGCGCGCGCCCTAGGGAGCGGGGCCGCGCGCGCCGGGACAGGACAGACGGAGAGCGAGTCAGGTACAGGAGCCGGGGTGCGCATCGCGAGCGGGCGCCACCCGCATCGCGAATCGCATCCCGGCTGGGAGAGGAATCGCAGCGCACCCGGTCAGCAGATCTGACCGGGGCGCTGCAGTTGCGAGGATGTTGCGAGCGCTCTGGGGAGGAGTGGGGACCCGGAGCGCTCGGCGTAACAAGAGGCTTGACTGATTTGATGGTCTCCATGTGAAAACACTTTTTCTACATGTAACGGTTTAAATATCTCCGGTCTATAATTAGACAAGATTTTCCTGAAGACGTTAGAACCAGAAATACTGGAGAATACAATCCTGTCCATACTTGAGAGGGTGGGACTGGTTCTATAGCGTCGAGGGCTATAAGGTCTAGTAGAGATTTTTCAGGTAGGACTTTCTTTGTAGGCTGAAGGTTTGGAGACATTATAAACCTGTCTGGGGGAGGAAACAGAAAATAAAGAGCATAGTTGTCTTTTATAATTTTGAGGACCCATGGGTTTTTTATTTTTTGCTCCCGCAGTGGAAAAAACAAAGAAAGGCGACCGCCTACTTGAATATCTTGATTGTCAAAACTCAAGCTTCTTATTCGTTCTGGAGTTTTTCAATGCTCCATCACCCCTAGAGGTACCAGCACTGTGACCTCTACCAAAGCCCCTAGAGAATATGGCTCTTGGAGGGATCTTGCTCTGTTAGTGGTAAACCTGTGGCGACCTCTAGGAGCCTGGGGCAGTGACTTTCCTTTTTTTTATCAGATAAGTCTAACATAAAATTATCTAACTCAGAACCAAACAATTTTCCAGATGAAAACTTTAGATTACACAAATAATATTTAGAAGGGCTATCCCCAGACCAAAGACACAACCAAAGGGCCATATGGCCTGCTGTTGACAATGCCATGGCCTTAGAAGAAAATCTTATTTGCTGATTAGCAGCATCACTAAGATAATCCACTGCTAAATTGACATGTTTGAAGGCGGACAAAATGTTATCTCTTTGAACCCCTGCATCTACATCCTCTTGGATCTTGTTCAACCATTTTCTCAGGGATCAAGATACCTCATGAAAAGCTATAGAGACCGCATTTTGACTAGCTGCCGCAGTATAGGTTCTTTTAAAGGTAACCTCAATTCTACGGTCCATGGGGTCTTTGAGACTTGAACCTTCATCAGCTGGGACAAGGGTTCTTTTGGACAGCTTGGCTATTGCGACATCAACCTTTGCAGGGGTCATCTAGTCCTTAGACTGAGACTCCTCTAATGGAAACATCATCTTATATCGCTTAGAAACCACAGGCACCTTTTCTGGTTTTACCCATTCTGCTTGCATCGGGGGAACAAACCAAGCTGTCCACTTTATAGGCCTTTGGCCCTTTAGGTGATGTAGGAGCTTCTGCTTGATCTAAGGGCTAGTCCTCGACCTGCACTAATTTTATAAGCTTTTGTGCTTTATCAGCAGGAAAATAAATCTTCCCTGAACTTGCAGCCTCCTCATCCGACAGGGACTCAGAAGCCGAGGAAATTATTCTATCTTCGGTTACAGCAATGTCCTTATCCATAGGGGAACTTGGTGGACAACACCATATCTAGTCTTCTTCTTAGGTTGTGAAGCTAAAGCATCCTTTAGAGTATTAATGGAGCCCTCCACAAAATCTTTAACCCCTATGACTACGTCTCTTATAGTGGGTTCTTTAGACCCCGGGAGACGAGGACGACAAGCTTGGCAAGTGAAGAAAAGATCAGGGAGAGGGATCTGACACTCTCTACAGGCAAGATGTTTAAGTTTTTTAGTGGATTTGGTTGCAGAATCGCTACCTCCTGAATCCCTAGACAACAACTAAAAAATTTATATAATACATATTTAGTATATATATTTATATATATATATATATATATATATATATATATATATATAAAGTGTATGTGTGGAGGGGGGCTGTCACGATGCCGGCTGGCAGGTAGTGGATCCTCTGTGCCAGAGAGGGATTGGCGTGGACCGTGCTAGTGGACCGGTTCTAAGCCACTACTGGTTTTCACCAGAGCCCGCCGCAAAGCGGGATGGTCTTGCTGCGGCGGTAGTGACCAGGTCGTATCCACTAGCAACGGCTCACCTCTCTGGCTGCTGAAGATAGGCGCGGTACAAGGGAGTAGGCAAAAGCAAGGTCGGACGTAGCAGAAGGTCGGGGCAGGCAGCAAGGATCGTAGTCAGGGGCAACGGCAGAAGGTCTGGAAACACAGGCAAGGAACACACAAGGAACGCTTTCACTGGCACTAAGGCAACAAGATCCGGCAAGGGAGTGCAGGGGAAGTGAGGTGATATAGGGAAGTGCACAGGTGAACACACTAATTGGGACCACTGCGCCAATCAGCGGCGCAGTGGCCCTTTAAATCGCAGAGACCCGGCGCGCGCGCGCCCTAGGGAGCGGGGCCGCGCGCGCCGGGACAGAACAGACGGAGAGCGAGTCAGGTAGGGGAGCCGGGGTGCGCATCGCGAGCGGGCGCTACCCGCATCGCGAATCGCATCCCGGCTGGCAGCGGAATCGCAGCGCCCCGGGTCAGAGGACGTGACCGGAGCGCTGCCGCGGGGAGAGTGAAGCGAGCGCTCCGGGGAGGAGCGGGGACCCGGAGCGCTCGGCGTAACAGTACCCCCCCCCTTGGGTCTCCCCCTCTTCTTAGAGCCTGAGAACCTGAGGAGCAGACTTTTGTCTAGGATGTTGTCCTCAGGTTCCCAGGATCTCTCTTCAGGACCACAACCCTCCCAGTCCACTAAAAAAAAAAATTTTTTCCTCTGACCTTTTTGGCAGCTAAAATTTCTTTGACCGAGAAGATGTCCGAGGAGCCGGAAACAGGAGTGGGAGGAACAGATTTGGGAGAAAAACGGTTGAGGATGAGTGGTTTGAGAAGAGAGACGTGAAAGGCATTAGGGATACGAAGAGAGGGAGGAAGAAGAAGTTTATAAGAGACAGGATTAATTTGACACAAAATTTTGAAAGGACCAAGATAGCGTGGTCCCAACTTGTAGCTAGGGACACGGAAGCGGACATATTTAGCGGAGAGCCATACCTTGTCTCCAGGGGAAAAAACGGGGGGAGCTCTTCTTTTCTTATCCGCGAACTTCTTCATGCGTGATGAAGCCTGTAAGAGAGAATTTTGGGTCTCTCTCCATATGATGGAAAGGTCACGAGAAATTTCATCCACAGCGGGCAGACCAGAGGGCAAGGGAGTAGGGAGGGGGGGAAGAGGGTGACGGCCGTACACCACGAAAAATGGGGATTTGGAGGAAGACTCAGAGACCCTGAAGTTATACGAGAATTCGGCCCATGGGAGGAGATCTGCCCAGTCATCCTGGCGGGAGGAAACAAAATGTCGCAAATAATCACCCAAGATCTGGTTAATCCTTTCTACTTGTCCATTGGACTGGGGATGATATGCAGAAGAAAAATTTAATTTAATCTTGAGTTGTTTACAGAGAGCCCTCCAGAATTTAGACACGAATTGGACGCCTCTATCCGAGACAATCTGCGTAGGCAACCCGTGAAGACGAAAAATGTGTACAAAAAATTGTTTAGCCAACTGAGGCGCAGAAGGAAGACCAGGAAGAGGGATGAAATGTGCCATTTTGGAGAATCGATCAACGACCACCCAAATAACAGTGTTGCCACGGGAAGGGGGTAAATCAGTAATAAAATCCATACCAATCAGAGACCAAGGCTGTTCGGGGACAGGCAGAGGATGAAGAAAACCAGCGGGCTTCTGGCGAGGAGTCTTATCCCGGGCACAGATAGTGCAGGCTCGCACAAAGTCCACAACATCCGTCTCCAGAGTCGGCCACCAATAGAAGCGGGAGATGAGTTGCACAGATTTCTTGATACCCGCATGACCTGCGAGATGGGAGGAGTGACCCCATTTGAGGATTCCGAGGCGTTGGCGAGGAGAAACAAAGGTCTTTCCTGGAGGAGTCTGCCTGATGGAGGCAGGAGAAGTGGAGATCAGGCAGTCAGGTGGAATGATGTGTTGCGGAGAGAGTTCAACTTCTGAGGCATCCGAGGAACGAGAGAGAGCATCGGCCCTAATGTTCTTATCGGCAGGACGAAAGTGAATCTCAAAATTAAATCGGGCAAAGAACAGAGACCACCGGGCCTGGCGAGGATTCAGCCGTTGGGCAGACTGGAGGTAGGAGAGGTTCTTGTGGTCGGTGTAGATAATAACAGGAGAACTAGATCCCTCCAGCAGATGCCTCCATTCCTCAAGTGCTAATTTAATGGCTAGAAGCTCTCGATCCCCGATGGAGTAGTTCCTCTCCGCTGGAGAGAAGGTCCTAGAGAAAAAACCACAAGTGACAGCATGCCCGGAAGAATTTTTTTGTAGAAGAACAGCTCCAGCTCCCACTGAGGAGGCATCAACCTCCAATAGGAAGGGTTTGGAAGGGTCAGGTCTGGAGAGGACGGGAGCCGAAGAAAAGGCAGACTTGAGTCGTTTAAAGGCGTCTTCTGCTTGAGGAGGCCAGGACTTGGGATCAGCATTTTTTTTGGTTAAAGCCACGATAGGAGCCACAATGGTAGAAAAATGTGGAATAAATTGCCTGTAATAATTGGCGAACCCCAAAAAGCGTTGGATAGCACGGAGTCCGGAGGGGCGTGGCCAATCTAAGACGGCAGAGAGTTTGTCTGGATCCATCTGTAGTCCCTGGCCAGAGACCAAATATCCTAGAAAAGGAAGAGATTGGCATTCAAACAGACATTTCTCAATTTTGGCATAGAGTTGGTTGTCACGAAGTCTCTGAAGAACCATACGGACATGCTGGCGGTGTTCTTCTAGATTGGCAGAAAAAATTAAGATATCGTCCAGATATACAACAACACAGGAGTATAACAGATCACGAAAAATTTCATTGACAAAGTCTTGGAAGACGGCAGGGGCGTTGCACAGTCCAAAGGGCATGACCAGATACTCAAAGTGTCCATCTCTGGTGTTAAATGCCGTTTTCCACTCGTCCCCCTCTCTGATGCGGATGAGGTTATAGGCGCCTCTTAAGTCCAATTTAGTGAAGATGTGGGCACCTTGGAGGCGATCAAAGAGTTCAGAGATGAGGGGTAAGGGGTAGCGGTTCTTAACCGTGATTTTATTAAGACCGCGGTAGTCAATGCAAGGACGTAGGGAGCCATCTTTTTTGGACACAAAGAAAAATCCGGCTCCGGCAGGAGAGGAGGATTTACGGATAAAGCCCTTTTTTAGATTCTCCTGGACGTATTCGGACATGGCAAGAGTCTCTGGGGCAGAGAGAGGATAAATTCTGCCCCGGGGTGGAGTAGTGCCCGGGAGGAGGTCGATAGGGCAATCATAAGGCCTGTGCGGAGGTAGAGTCTCAGCTTGTTTTTTGCAGAAAACATCCGCGAAGTCCATATAGGCCTTAGGGAGACCGGTTACTGGAGGAACCACAGAGTTACGGCAAGGGTTACTGGGAACCGGTTTTAGACAGTTCTTGGAACAAGAGGACCCCCAACTCTTGATCTCCCCAGTGGACCAATCCAGGGTAGGGGAATGAAGTTGAAGCCAGGGAAGTCCAAGGAGAATTTCCGAGGTGCAATTGGGGAGGACCAAAAGTTCAATGGAAGCGTAACAGGGGCGTAACAGGGGCGATGGAAGCAAGGAAAAAATACCTTAAGGGTACGTTCACACATACTCCGACTTGATGCACAGGATTTTCTTCAATGTAAACTAAATGACTGAGCACAGCTTCTAATCGGCAGTTACAAATCCAGTTACATCAAATCTGCGCAGGATCCTGTATGTGTGAACATACCCTTAAGCAGAAATTATAAACTTGCAGTCACAATTCACAATCTCAAATGCAGCAATCAGATGATTGAAGCAGGCTTAAAGAGACCTGTATACTCACAACAGAGAGTTTAAATAACCCAGCTTGGTGCCACTAGGCTAGCCACATAACCCTACAGACACAACCCCCTGTGAAACATAGTATAGGAGAGGACTAGAGACACCTGGTAGCTGGCTTACTCCCAGATAGCCTCAACCAATAGTAAGGATACATAGCAGGAGGTCTGCTCCTCCCTTCGATGTCATCGGCGTCACAGGTGATGCTCCGGCCGGCTCCCTATAAACATTACAGCGTGCCGCGCACACGCTTAGGAGCTCACATGTAGAACAAGGAGACGCAGGAGACACAGGTCCCGGTTACCACGCGATCCTCCAGCTGCAGATCGGCATGCAAAAGCAGTGCATAGACAGCAGAGGCACCTGCCATCTCCCCAAAGAAAGGAAAAACTCCTAAAAGAAGGTACAACTTTGTCCTGCACACAGGACTGAAAAAAACTCAGTGACCTGGGGGAATAGGGGAGCTTATATACACAAGGGGGGGGGGGGGGGTTCATCCATTAATTAATTATCATTTATATATTCCACAGTCCTGCAAGTACACAGGGGGCCAAGTTAACCCATCCTTGTGCTGCTGACAGATGCCAGGGAAAAGGTTTTTACAAATGACAGGTACACTTTAAAATCAGTACAAAATGCAAAAAAAAAAAAAATGCAAAAATGCAAAAAACTGAATTGATCGTGCCCCAAGGACCAAATGGGCCATGTCAGGGGATTAAAGGGATTTTCCAAGATGACAATATTGATGGCCTATCCTCCGGATATCAAATAAGTAAGAGGAGACTCTTGGCACCTACACTGACCAGTTGTTTGTAGGGGCTGTGGATGCAGCAGCCTTTCTTTGTTTTCTATGGGTAAGTACTCTGCATGCAATATCTTTGATAGTATATTCGTTCTGCCATTCTCCTGAACACATGAGCCCTTGTAAAAACTTATCCCCCCAAGGATTCTATATCAAACACTAGCTGAGTACTCGTTGTTGCCCAGTTAGTTTTATCTACCTAATCCTTGTGGGGGAAGAAAAGCAACAAAGAAGGAAGCTTTTGTCCTCATATCCCAACCCAAAATCCCCTCCTCATATTCCGACCTCATGTCTGTTACGCCGAGCGCTCCGGGTCCCTGCTCCTCCCCGGAGCGCTCGCGGCGTTCTCCTCTCTGCAGCACCCCGGTCAGACCCGCTGACCGGGAGCGCTGCACTGACACTGCCGGCAGGGATGCGATCCGCATAGCGGGACGCGCCCGTTCACGGGTCGCATCCCAATCTACTCACCTGTCCCGTTCCCCAGCTGTCACGTCCTGGCGCGCGCGGCTCCGCTCTCTAGGGCGCGCGCGCCAGCTCTCTAAGATTTAAAGGGCCAGTGCACCACTAATTGGTGCCTGGCCAAATCAGTGTAATTAGCTCCCATCTGCTCCATGCCTATAAGACCTCACTTCCCCTTCCCAGCATTGCCGGATCTTGTTGCCTTGTGCCAGTGAAAGCGTTTTGTGTATGTCCCAAGCCTGTGTTCCAGACCTTCTGCTGTTGCCCCTGACTACGACCCTTGCTGCCTGCCCTGACCTTCTGCTACGTCCGACCTTGCTCTTGCCTTGTCCTTCTGTACCACGCCAGTCTCAGCAGTCAGTGAGGTTGAGCCGCTACCGGTGGACACGACCTGGTTGCTACCGCCGCAGCAAGACCATCCCGCTTTGCGGCGGGCTCTGGTGAATACCAGTAGCAACTTAGAACCGGTCCACCGGTACAGTCCACGCCAATCCCTCACTGACACAGAGGATCCACCACCAGCCTGCCGAATCCTGACAGTAGATCCGGCCATGGATCCCGCTAAGGTACCGCTGCCAAGTCTTGCTGACCTATCCACGGTGGTCGCCCAGCAATCCCAACAGATCGCCCAACAAGGACAGCAGCTGTCGCAGTTGACCGCCATGCTACAGCAACTTCTGCCACAGCTACAGCAACCATCTCCTCTGCCAGCTCCTGCACCTCCTCCGCAGCGAGTGGCCGCTCCTAGCCTCCGCTTGTCCCTGCCGGACAAATTTGATGGGGACTCTAAACTCTGCCGTGGTTTCCTGTCTCAATGTTCCCTACACTTGGAGAAGTTGTCGGACCAATTTCCCACAGAACGGTCTAAGGTGGCTTTCGTAGTTAGTCTTCTGTCTGGAAAGGCCTTGTCATGGGCCACACCGCTCTGGGACCGCAATGATCCTGCAACAGCCTCTGTCCAGGCCTTCTTCGCTGAAGTCCGTAGTGTCTTTGAGGAGCCAGCCTGGGCCTCCTCTGCCGAGACTGCTTTGCTGAACCTAGTCCAAGGAAGTTCTTCCGTAGGCGAATACGCCATCCAGTTTCGTACCCTCGCCTTCAAAGATGTACTGGCCGCACAAGAAATTCCTGCTAACCTGTCTGAACTTATCCATTTGGCCACCCGCATCGACATGCGTTTTTCTGAAAGACACCAGGAGCTCCGCCAGGAAAAGGACCTTGATCTCTGGGCACCTCTCTCCCAGTATCCTTTGCAATCTACCCCTGTGCCTCCCGCCGAGGAGGCTATGCAAGTGGATCGGTCTCGCCTGACCCATGAAGAGAGGTCTCGACGCAGAGATAAAAATTTATGCCTGTACTGCGCTAGTACCGAACATTTCCTAGTGGACTGCCCTATTCGTCCCCCGCATCTGGGAAACGCACGCACCCTGTTTATGTGGGAGTGGCGTCCCTTGGTGTGAATTCTGCTTCTCCACGTCTCACTGTGCCTGTGCGGATTTCTCCTTCTGCCAACTCCTCCTTCTTAGCTGTGGCCTTCTTGGACTCTGGTTCTGCAGGAAATTTTATTTTGGCCTCTTTTGTTAATAGGTTCAGCATCCCAGTAACCCGTCTCGTCAAGCCGCTCTACATTTCTTCTGTCAACGGAGAAAAATTGGACTGCACTGTGCGTTACCGCACAGAACCCCTGCTTATGAGCATTGGACTGCATCACGAAAAAATTGAATTTTCTGTTCTGCCCAACTGCACCTCTGAAGTCCTCCTTGGTCTGCCATGGCTCCAGCGTCATTCTCCCACCCTTGACTGGACCACAGGGGAGATCAAAAATTGGGGTCCTTCTTGTCACATAGATGCCTCACATCTGCTCCCATTTGTCTAACTCCTGAGGTTCCACCCTTACCGGTCCCTCCCAAGGCTTACCAGGATTTTTCAGATTTTATCGGCAAAAAGCAAACAGAGATCTTGCCTCCTCATAGCTGCACCCTCTGCCCCCCTCCCCATTCCCACTTCTTCTGGAGTTCCTGCCCTAGATGAAGTAACCCAGGACTTCTCCGTTATCTGGAAGGAGACTCAAGAGTCGCTCCTAATGGCCTTGTCTCGTATGAAGGGACAAGCAGATAAAAAGAGGAGGAGACCTAAGGGGGGGGTACTGTTACACCGAGTGCTCCTCCCCGGAGCGCTCGCGGCGTTCTCCTCTCTGCAGCGCCCCGGTCAGACCCGCTGACCGGGAGCGCTGCACTGACACTGCCGGCGGGGATGCGATCCGCATAGCAGGATGCGCCCGCTCGCGGGTCGCATCCCAATCTATTCATCTGTCCCGTTCCCCGGCTGTCAGGTCCTGGTGTGCGCGGCTCCGCTCTCTAGGACGCGCGCGCCAGCTCTCTAAGATTTAAAGGGCCATTGCACCACTAATTGGTGCCTGGCCAAATCAGTGTAATTAGCTCCCATTTGCTCCATGCCTATAAGACCTCACCTCCCGTTCCCAGCATTGCCGGATCTTGTTGCCTTGTGCCTGTGAAAGCGTTTTGTGTATGTCCCAAGCCTGTGTTCCAGACCTTCTGCTGTTGCCCCTGACTACGACCCTAGCTGCCTGCCCTGACCTTCTGCTACGTCCGACCTTGCTCTTGCCTTGTCCTTCTGTACCACGCCAGTCTAAGCAGTCAGTGAGGTTGAGCCGCTACCGGTGGACACGACCTGGTTGCTACCCCCGGAGCAAGACCATCCCGCTTTGCGGCGGGCTCTGGTGAATACCAGTAGCAACTTAGAACCGGTCCACCGGTACGGTCCACGCCAATCCCTCACTGACACAGAGGATCCACCACCAGCCTGCCGAATCCTGACAATGTCCTGTCCTCATATCCCAACCTCATGTCCTGTCCTCATATCCCAACCTCATATCCAGTCCACACACCTCAACCTCATCTCCCGACCTCATATTCTGTCCTCACATCCCGTATTCATATCCCGACCTCATATCCCGTCCTCATTTTTTGTCCTCTTATCCCATCCACATATCCCGACCTAATATTCTGACCTCACATCCTGTCCTCATATCCTGTCCTCAGATGGGGCCGAGTTGCGATGAAGATATAAAAATGAAGAGATAAGCCGAAAATAGAAGGTGGCGTAACTTTGTGGGAGTAGGCGTGATTTGCAAGTCAGACCGATACACAAAAAGGGTAGAAAGTAAAAGGGGTGTGGCTTAAATTGTGGGTGTGGGTCTGCAAGATGGGGTGTGGCTTGCAAGCTGGACTGACGCATTAACCAGGGGATGCAGAGCGGAGCTTGTAGAGTAAGGTAGCAGAAGTCCCATATACTTGCATGGAACTTGAAACAAAAACCCCATTCTTCACATAAAGGGGTAGGTTAGGGTTAATTTAACTATCCTATATTGCTATTTGACATATAATTTATATGCGTACCAGGTATTATTGGAATATCTCCAGCCATACGGAAGTTATGCTGGAACATACATTTCCCATAGATTTGCATGGGACTTTAAACAAAAACTCTGAACCTCACAAATGGGGGTAGGTTATGGTTAAATTAACTATCCTATATTTTTAAGTAAACATATAAGTAACATGTGACTAAGTATTATTGAAATATCTCCAGCTGTTTGGAAGTTATGCAGTAACATACTGTATATATCCCATAGACTTGTATGGGACTTGAAGTGGATTTGAAGGGTCTTCATATTAGAAATACCCCACAAATGACCCCATTATAAAAACTGCACCCCCCAAAGTATTCAAAATGACATTCAGTAAGTGTTTTAACCCTTTAGGTGTTTCACAGGAATAGCAGCAAAGTGAAGAAGAAAATTCAAAATCTTAATTTTTTATACTCGCATGTTCTTGTAGACCCAATTTTTGAATTTTTGCAAGGGGTAAAGAGGAGAAAATTTTTACTTGTATTTGAAACCCAATTTCTCTTGAGTAAGGACATACCTCATATGTCTATGTAAATTGTTCAGTGGGCGCAGTAGAGGGCTCAGAAGGGAAGGAGCGACAAATGGTTTTTGGGGGCATGTCACCTTTAGGAAGCCCCTATGGTGCCAGGACAGCAAAAAAAAAAAAAAAACATGGCATACCATTTTGGAAACTAGACCCCTCGGGGAACGTAACAAGGGGTAAAGTGAACCTTAATACCCCACAGGTGATTCACAACTTTTGCATATGTAAAAAAAAAAAAAAAAATTTTACCTAAAATGCTTGGTTTCCCAAAAATTTTACATTTTTAAAAAGGGTAATAACAGAAAATACCCATCAAAATTTTAAGCCCAATTTCTCCCGATTCAGAAAACACCCCATATGGGGGTGAAAATTTCTCTGCTGGCGCACTACAGGTCTCAGAAGAGAAGGAGTCACATTTGGCTTTTTGAAAGCAAATTTTGCTCTGGGGGCATGCCGCATTTAGGAAGCCCCTATGGTGCCAGAACAGCAAAAAAAAAAAAAAAAACATGGCATACCATTTTGGAAACTAGACCCCTTGGGGAACGTAACAAGGGGTAATGTGAACCTTAATACCCTACAGGTGTTTCACGACTTTTGCATATGTAAAAAAAAAACATTTTTTTTTTACCTAAAATGCTTGGTTTCCCAAAATGTTTACATTTTTAAAAAGGGTAATAGCTGAAAGGAAGCCCCTATGGTGCCAGAACAGCAAAAAAAAAAAAAAAAAAAACAACACATGGCATACCATTTTGGAAACTAGACCCCTCGGGGAACGTAACAAGGGGTAATGTGAACCTTTATACCCCACAGGTGTTTCACGACTTTTGCATATGTAAAAAAAAAAAAAAAATTCTACCTAAAATGCTTGTTTTCCCAAAAATTTTACATTTTTAAAAAGGGTAATAGCAGAAAATACCCCCAAAAATTTGTAACACAATTTCTCCCGAGTACGGCGATACCCCATATGTGGCCCTAAACTGTTGCCTTGGAATACGACAGGGCTCCAAAGTGAGAGCGCCATGCGCATTTGAGGCCTAAATTAGGGACTTGCATAGGGGTGGACATAGGGGTATTCTACGCCAAACAGGGTGCCTCCAGCTGTTGTAAAACTCCCAGCATGCCTAGACAGTCAGTGGCTATCTGGCAATACTGGGAGTAGTTGTTTTGCAACAGCTGGAGGCTCCGTTTTGGAAACAGTGGCGTACCAGATGTTTTTCATTTTTATTGGGGAGGGGGGCTGTGTAGGGGTATGTGTATATGTAGTGTTTTTTACTTTTTATTTTGTGTTAGTGTAGTATTTTTAGGGTACAGTCGCACGGGCGGGGGTTCACAGTAGTTTCTCGCTGGCAGTTTGAGCTGCGGCAGAAAATTTGCCGCAGCTCAAACTTGCAGCAGGATACTTACTGTAAACCTCCGCCCATGTGAGTGTACCCTGTACATTCACATTGGGGGGGAGAAACATCCAGCTGTTGCAAAACTACAACTCCCAGCATGTACGGTCTATCAGTGCATGCTGGGAGTTGTAGTTTTGCAACAGCTGGAGGCACACTGGTTGTGAAACACCGAGTTTGTTAACAAACTCAGTGTTTTGCAACCAGTGTGCCTTCAGCTGTTGCAAAAGCTACAACCCCCAGCATGTACAGACAGCGGAAGGGCATGCTGGGTCTTGTAGTTATGCAACAGCTGGAGGCATACTACTTTGGCTGTAGATGCTGGGGATTGTAGTTATGCAACAGCTGGAGACACACTGGTTTGCTACTTAACTCAGTGTGCCTTCAGCTGTTGCAAAACTACAACTCTCAGCAGTCACTGACAGCCAACGGGCATGCTGGGAGTTGTAGTTATGCAACCAGCAGATGCACCACTACAACTCCCAGCATGCACTTTAGCTGATTGTGCAAGCTGGGAGTTGAGGTTATACAACAGCTGAAGGTACTCTTTTCCATAGAAAAAATTTGCCTCCAGCTGTTGCAAAACTCCCAGCATGCCCATGCCCATAAGTCCCAGCATGCCCATGCCCATAAGGGAATGCTGGGAGTTGTGGTGGTCTGCCTCCTGCTGTTGCATAACTACAGCTCCCAGCATGCCCTTTTTGCATGCTGGTAGCTGTTGCTAAGCAACAGCAGGAGGCTGTCACTCACCTCCTACTGCTGCTCCGGGACACAGGTCAGTCCCTCGCCGCCGTCGCTGCTCCTGGGGCCCCGATCCGAACATTGACGCCGGGGATCGGGGTCCCCAGCTCCCGGGGTCTTCTTCCCGCACCCGCTCACGTCCTCCGGAAGAGGGGCGGAGAGGGTTGCGGGAGTGACACCCGCAGCAGGTGCCCTGATTGGTTGGCTGGTAAACCGGCCGACAAATCAGGGCGATCGTGAGGTGGCACCAGTGCCACTTCACCCCTGCTGGCTAAGGCTGTTCGGGGCCGTCAGAGACGGCCCCGATCAGCCAGTATATCCGGGTCATCGGGTCACTGAAGTCCAGCGATCTGCGGCCATCGCCGACATGGGGGGTCCCTGGGCGATATGCCGTGATGCCTGCTGAACGATTTCAGCAGGCATCGGGCACCGGCTCCCCTCCGGCTAGCGGCGGGGTCGGGAATGGACAGGACGTACTCCTACGTCCTCGGTCCTTAAGGACTCGGAAACGGGGGCGTAGGAGTATGTCCATTGTCCTTAAGGGGTAAAACATGCTTTTTAATATTTGATTCCTTATGCCAAAAAAACTTTTGTAATTGGCTTCCATTAAAAAAAACAATGTTTTATGTAAGGCTTTTGACACTGTAACACATAGAAGACTTATCAATAAACTACAGTCATTGAGCTTGGACCCCCATATTGTTGAGTGGATTAGGCATTGGCTGAGTAACAGACAACAGAGGGTTGTAGTCAATGGAGAATATTCAGAGCAAGGTCATGTCACCAGTGGGATACCTCAGGGATCTGTACTGGGACCAATTTTGTTCATTATCTTCATTAGTGATATCGCAGAAGGTCTCGATGGTAAAGTGTGTCTTTTTGCTTATGGTACAAAGATATGTAACAGGGTTGATGTTCCTGGAGGGATACACCAAATGGAAAAGGATTTAGGAAAACAAGAAGAACATGGTCAGAACTCTGGCAACTGTGGATAAGTGCAAGATAATGCACCTGGGGCGTAAAAACCCTCGGGCAGAGTATAGAATATTTGAAGACAATGTAATAGGGCAGCAGGAAATGCTAGCAGAATGCTTGGATGTATAGGGAGAGGTATAAGCAGTAGAAAGAGAGAAGTGCTCATGCTGCTGTACAGAACACTGGTGAGACCTCACTTGGAGTATTGTGCGCAGTACTGGAGGCCGTATCTCCAGAAGGATATAGATACTCTAGAGAGAGTTCAGAGAAGATACTAAACTAGTACATGTATTGCAGGATAAAACTTACCAGGAAAGGTTAAAGGACCTTAACATGTATAGCTTGGAAGAAAGACGAGACAGAGGGGATATGATAGAAACCTTTAAATACATAAAGGGAATCAACACAGTAAAGGAGGAGACCATACTTAAAATTAGAAAAACTACCACAAAAGGGCATAGTTTGAAATTAGAGGGGCAAAAGCTTAAAGGGGTACTCCGCCCCTGGCATCTTATCCCCTATCCAAAGGATAGGGGATAAGATGTTAGATCGCCGCGGTCCCGCTGCTGGGGACCCCGGGGATTGCGCTGCGGCACCCCGCCATCATTACTGCACAGAGCGAGTTCGCTCTGTGCGTAATGACGAGCGATACAGGGGCCGGAGCAGCGTGACGTCATGGCTCCGCCCCTCATGACATCACGGCCCGTCCCCTTAATGCAAGTCTATGGCAGGGGGCGTGACGACCGCCACGCCCCCTCCCATAGACTTGTATTGACGGGGCGGGCTGTGACGTCACGAGGGGCGGAGCCGTGACGTAACGATGCTCCGGCCCCTGTATTGCCCGTCATTACGTGCAGGGCGATCTCGCTCTGCGCAGTAATGATAGTGGGGTGCTGCAGCAACGATCCCCGGGGTCCCCAGCAGTGGGACCCCGGCGATCTGACATCTTATCCCCTATCCTTTGGATAGGGGATAAGATGTCTAGTGGCGGAGTACCCCTTTAACACTAATATGAGGAAGTATTACATTACTGAGAGTGTAGTGGATGCATGGAATAGTCTTCCCGCAGAAGTGGTCGCTGCAAATACAGTGAAGGAGTTTAACTTGTTGGGGACGGAGGGCGTATGGATACGCCCTCACGTCCCGGTACTTAAGGACGGAGGGCGTATGTCACGATGCCGGCTGGCAGGTAGTGGATCCTCTGTGCCAGAGAGGGATTGGCGTGGACCGTGCTAGTGGACCGGTTCTAAGCCACTACTGGTTTTCACCAGAGCCCGCCGCAAAGCGGGATGGTCTTGCTGCGGCGGTAGTGACCAGGTCGTATCCACTAGCAACGGCTCACCTCTCTGGCTGCTGAAGATAGGCGCGGTACAAGGGAGTAGGCAAAAGCAAGGTCGGACGTAGCAGAAGGTCGGGGCAGGCAGCAAGGATCGTAGTCAGGGGCAACGGCAGAAGGTCTGGAAACACAGGCAAGGAACACACAAGGAACGCTTTCACTGGCACTAAGGCAACAAGATCCGGCAAGGGAGTGCAGGGGAAGTGAGGTGATATAGGGAAGTGCACAGGTGAACACACTGATTGGAACCACTGCGCCAATCAGCGGCGCAGTGGCCCTTTAAATCGCAGAGACCCGGCGCGCGCGCGCCCTAGGGAGCGGGGCCGCGCGCGCCGGGACAGAACAGACGGAGAGCGAGTCAGGTAGGGGAGCCGGGGTGCGCATCGCGAGCGGGCGCTACCCGCATCGCGAATCGCATCCCGGCAGGCAGCGGAATCGCAGCGCCCCGGGTCAGAGGACGTGACCGGAGCGCTGCCGCGGGGAGAGTGAAGCGAGCGCTCCGGGGAGGAGCGGGGACCCGGAGCGCTCGGCGTAACAGCGTACCTGTACGTCCTCCGCATTTCCGATCACCGCCGCTCGCTGCGGTGATCGGATCGGGATAACTGCTGATATCTATCAGCAGGCGTCCCGTGGCAATGCCTAGGAGGGTACTGAGACACCCCCCCCCCCCCCATGTCGGCGATTTGCCATGATCCGGGCCAATCGAGTCCCTGGTGACCTGATAGGAGCGAGGTGGCAGTGTTGCCAACCAATCCTATCGCCTGCCATTGATCGATCAGGCTGACGACCAATGGCAGTTGGGGGCGGGATTAGAGTTAATTTCCCCCGCTCTGCCCAGCGATCGAAGGGGGGGGGGGGACACGGGTGGCGAGGTGGGGAGCATGGCCAGCTTATCGAACCGCATCCTGGAGCAGCGGCAGCGTCGACGGCAGTAGGAGGAGTGTGGCCAGAAAGTGCAGCGTGGAGAAGGCTGCAGTGAAGATCGCAGTAAGTGATCTTCTCTGTGGCCTTCTAAAGGCTGCAAAACTACAACTCCCAGCAAGCCCAGGCAGCCAAAGGCTGTCTGGGCATGCTGGGAGTGGTAGTTTTGCAACATCAGGAGGGTCACAGTTTGGAGACCACTGTGTAGTGGTCTCTAAACTGTGGTCCTCCAGATGTTGCAAAACTACAACTTTCAGCATGCACTGATTGTCTGGGCATGCTGGGAGTTGTAGTTTTGCACAGTTTGGAGTGGCACAGTTTGGAGACCATTATACGGTGGTCTCCAAACTGTAGCCCTCCAGATATTGAAAAAGTACAAGTCCCAGCATGGCCAGACAGTCAGGGATGCTGGGCGTGTAGTTCTGCAATATCTGGCCCTTCATATGTTGCAGAATTACAACTCCCAGCATGCCTGGACAGTCTGGGCATGCTTGGAGTTGTAGTTTTGCAACATCTGGAGGGCTACACTTTGGAGACCACTACTTAGCGGTCTCCAAACTGTTCTTCCTCAGTTGTGTCATGACTACAACTCCTAGCATGCCCAGACTGTCCAGGCATGCTGGGAGTTGTAGTTGTGCAACATCTGAAGGCACACTGGTTGGGAAACTCTGAGCTAGAGTCTGTTTCCTAACTCAGTGATTCCAACCCGTGTGCCTCAAGCTATTGCAAAACTACAACTCCCAGAATGCACTGACAGACTGTACATGCTGGGAGTTGTAGTTTTGCAACAGCTGGAGGCACACGGGTTGGAATCACTGAGCTAGAGTCTGTTTTCTAACTCAGTGGTTCCCCACCAGTGTGCCTAGAGCTGTTGCAAAACTACAACTGTACGGTCTGTCAGTGCATTCTGGGAGTTGTCATTTTGCCACAGCTGAAGGTTTGGGGCGCCCGCCCCCCCTCCATGTGAATGTACAGGGTACATTCACATGGGCGGGTTTACAGTGGGTTTCCTTCTACAAGTTTGAGCTGCGGCAAATTTTCCTCTGCAGCTCAAACTCCCAGCGGAAAACTTACTGTGAAACCCCACCTGTGTAAATGTACCCTAAAATACTACACTACACTACCATATAATAAAAAGTAAAACACTACGCATACACCCCCTTACATGCCCCCCCCCCCCAATAAAAATGAAAACATCTCATACGGCAGTGTTTCCTAAACGGAGCCTCCAGCTGTTGCAAAACCACAACTCCCAGTATTGCCAGACAGCCATAGACTGTCCTGGTAGGCTGGGAGTCTTGCAACAGCTGGAGGCACCCTGTTTGGGAAACACTGCTGTAGGGTTTTGGTGGAGACAAGCCCCTATTGTAAATTCCTTATTTAGGCCTCAAATGCGCATGGTGCTCTCTCACTTTAGAGCCCTGTCGTATTTCAAGGCAACAGTTTAGGGCCACATATGGAGTATTTTCTTACTCGAGAGAAATTGCGTTACAAGTTTTGGGGGGATTTTTCTCCTTTTACCCCTAATGAAAAGGTAAAGTTGGGGGCAGCACCAGCATGTTATTATAAAAAAATTAAATTTTTTACACTAACATGCTGGTGTTGCCCCATACTTTTCATTTTCACAAGAGGTAAAAGGAGAAAAAGACCCCCAAAATTTCTAACACAATTTCTTCTGAGTACAGAAATACCCCATATGTGGGCGTAAAATGCTCTGTGGATGTACTACATGGCTCAGGAGTGAGAGAGTGCCATGTATATTTGAGGCCTAAATTGGTGATTTGCACAGGGGTGGCTGATCGTTACAGTAGTTCTGACATAAACGCAATAAATAAAACACCCACATGTGACCCCATTTTGGAAACTACACCCCTTACGGAACGTAACAAGGGGTATAGTAAGCCTTAACAACCCACAGGTCTTTGACAAATATTGGTTAAAGTTGGACATGAAAATTTTAAATTAGTTTTTTTCCCTGAAATGCTGGTGTTACCCCAAATTTTTCATTTTCACAAGGGGTAATAGGAAAAAAGTCCCCCAAAATTTGTAACAACATTTCTTATAAATACCCCATATGTGGATGTAAAGTGCTCTGCGGGCGAACTACAATGCTCAGAAGAGAAGGGGCGCCATTGGGCTTTTTGAGAGAGAATTAGGCTGGAATTGAAGGCTTTGTGTGTTTAGAAAGCCCCCATGGTGCCAGAACAGTGGACCCCCTCCACATGTGACCACATTTTGGAAACTACACCCCACATGGAATGTAACAAGGGGTGCAGTAAGCATTTACAACCCACAGGTGTCTGACAGATTTTTTGAACAGTCGTCCGTAAAAATGAAAAATTTTATTTTTCATTTGCACAGCCCACTGTTCCAAAGATCTGTCAAATGCCAGTGGGGTGTAAATGCTCACTGCACCCCTTATAAAATTCTGTGAGGGGTGTAGTCTCCAAAATAGTATGCCATGTGTTTGTTTTTTTTCTTTACTGTTCTGGCATCATGGGTGCTTCCTAAATGCAACATGCCCCCAAAAACCATTTCAGCAAAATTCGATCTCCAAAAGCCCAATGTCGCTCCTTCCCTTCCAAGCTGGCCTCAGAACACATAAAGAGGTATCAGACCATAACAAGAATTTAACCCGACCGGGGTTAACAAGACCTCTATATACTATGTGTCCAAACTAAAATGTATCTTTATTTAAATCAAATAATAAACGGTGAGAAACACACATTTAAAAACACAACCCCCTATGTGTCTCTATGAATTATAGGATTTAGAGTAGCCACTGGTAGCCTCAATGTAGTCTGAGAGCACTTGTTAGGTAGGTATTTATATATACACCATTGGATGAGGTTTTGGAGACATTTCATGCCTTCCCTATATAGTGCTCTCCTATGGGCTATAGATTTTATGCCATTCCCCTGCTGTGCACCGCAGGTCAAATACCAGTGTACTTTCAGCCTATCATTTGTGCATTATATAGGACACTTAGGGGTTGCACATTAAAAAGTAATACTGTCACAGTCCGACATGTTTCGCCACTATGTGGCTTTATCAAGGAGGACAACTGACAGCATGGTCAGTTGTCCTCCTTGATAAGACACATAGGGGGTTGTGTTTTTAAATGTGTGTTTCTCACTGTTTATTATTTGATTTAACTAAAGATACGTTTTAGTTTGGACACATAGTATATAGAGGTCTTGTTAACCCTGGTGGGGTTAAATTGTTGTTAAGGCTCACTGGACCCCTTGTTATGTGCCTTGAGGGGTGTAGTTTCCAAAATAGTATGCCATGTGTTTATTTTTTTTTGCTGTTCTGGCACCATAGGGGCTTCCTAAATGTGGCATGCCCCCCAAAAACCATTTCAGCAAAATTCACTTTCCAAAATCCCATTGCCGCTCCTTCCCTTCTGAGCCCTCTAGTGCACTCGCCGAACACTTGACATACACATATGAGGTATTTCCTTACGCGAGAGAAATTGGGTTACAAATTTTGTGGGGCTTTTTCTCCTATTACCCCTTGTAAAAATTCAAAAACTGGGTCTACAAGAACATGCGAGTGTAAAAAAAATTAAAATTTTGAATTTTCTCCTTCACTTTGTTGCTATTCCTGTGAGACACCTAAAGGGTTGACACACTTTCTGAATGTCATTTTGAATACTTTGAGGGGTGCAGTTTTTATAATGGGGTAATTTATGGGGTATTTCCAATATGAAGGCCCTTCAAATCCACTTCAAAACTGAACTGGTCCCTAAAAAATTCAGATTTTCAGTTCTACCCCCTTTACACTGCTTGTATATTGTACACTCTTGCTCAGAATTTACTAAGGCTGTGCACTCCTTTGATAAATCTTGTGCAAATATAGAAACCCCCCCCCCCCCTCACTCACTCTACCGTACACTCCTTCTCTACCTCACAGGAAAAGTGGATGTAGGGATTTTGTTCTATTCCTTTGAGGCCAGGATTCCATTGAGGTTTTTTGTCCATCATAAAAACGCCATAAAAACTGTCCCAGCTTTTTCCTGCGTTTTGTCAGTTTTTCTTGCATTTTTGCTTTGGAGACAAAAAAATGTACAAAACTTTTTGTTGTTTTTTTTCTTCAAAATTTAGATATGTGAATGCGCAGGACTATGTCAGATTTTGTGGATAGCGTTTTTTTTTTATGTCAATAAAAGGGTTAACAAGGGCTGTGGAGGGAGTGTTTTTTTAAATAAAATTTTTTTTTCAATGTGTTGTGTTTTTTTATAATTGAATTTTCAGGCTTAGTAGTGGAAGGCGTCTTGTAGACAGAATCTATTACTAGGCCACGGCTTAGCGTTAGCCCCCAAAACAGCTAATGCTAACCCCCAATTATTACCTCGGTACCCACCGCCACAGGGGTTCCGGGAAGAGCTGGTACCAACAGGCGGTAACAGGCTGGCATTATTTAGGCTGGGGAGGGCCAGTAACAATGGTCCTCGCCCACCCTGGTAACGTCAGGCTGTTGCTGCTTGGTTGGTATCTGGCTGATACTGAAAAAATTAGGGAACCACACTTTTTTATTTATTTATAAAAAAATAAAAATAAACGCATAGGGTTCCCCCTATTTTTAGTATTAGCCAGATACCAACCAAGCAGCAAAAGCCTAACGTTACCAGGGTGGGTGAGGACCATTGTTACTGGCCCTCCCCACCCTAAATAACTTCAGCCTGTTACCGCCTAGTTGGTACCTGCTCTTCCCGGCACCCCTGTGGCGGTGGGTACAGGGGTAATAATTGGGGGTTAGCGCTAGCTGATTTTGGGGCTAACGCTAAGCCCCGGCTTAGTAATGGATTCTGTCTAAAAGACGATTTCCACTACTAACCCTGAAAATTCAATAATAAAAAACAAGACACAGTGAAAAAAAAATTATTTAAAAAAATACTCCCCAACAGCCCTCGTTAACCATTTTATTGAAATAAAAAAAAATGCTGGTCATCGTCGCAGTCCACTGAATCTGATGTAGTCCTCCGCATTCACGTATCTGAAATGAAAAGAAAAACAAAAAATATGGGTTAGTACAATTTTTTTTTGCTCTCCCCTGGGAATAGTGCACATAATGCAGCGTGTTCCTAAACATGGAGCCTCAGATTGTTGCTAAACTACAACTCCCATCATGGGGGGGGGGGGGGGCTGTAGTTAAGCAACAGCTGGAGTCTCCCTGTTTGGGAACACACTGCCAGAAAGGCTCTGTTCCCATTATGCAAAATGAATAATGTGAACAGAGATATGTGCCTCTGACCTTGGACTACTACTCCTATCATAGGACAGAGTCTGTCCTATGATGGGAGTAGTTGTAGTACCGGAGCGCTGCTGAGGGATGGCACTTGCACATCCCCCAGCTGCGGCACTTTTAGGACTACTACTCCCATCATGGACAGACTCTGCCCATGATGGGAGTTATAGTCCAGGGGCTGTGGTGCAGATCGCACCAGGTCATTCTGCAGAGACCCGCTGCGATCCGCATTTCAGTTAACAAGACGGTGGTACATGTGGCTACACTGCGCTGCCGCCGGCATCTATGTACACCGCTCATAATTCATAATCCTCGGGGGAGCTCTGATTGGTGAATAGCTATTGACCAATCAGAGCTCCCCTCTCCCGGCGGTGGGGATTATGAATTATGGCAGTGTATATAGAAGCCGGTGGCAGCACAGTGTTGTCGCATGTACCGCCAGCTTGTTAACTTAATAAATGCGGATTGCAGCAGGTCTCTGCAGAATGACCTGGTGCATGATATGCACCTCAGCCCCTGGACTATAACTCCCATCATGGGCAGAGTCTTTCCATGATGGAATACTAGTCCTAAAAGTCCCTCAGCCGGGGGTTGTGCAAGTGCCATCCCTCAGCAACGCTGCGGTACTACAACTACTCCCATCATGGGATAGGCTCTGTCCCATAATAGGAGTAGTAGTCCAAGGCAGATCACTCTCCTGCGATCCGCATTTATTAACTATACAAGCCGGCGGTACATGCATCAACACTGTGCTGCCGCCGGCTCCTATATACAGCTCTTATAATTCATAATTCCCGCCGGGAGAGGGGAGCTCTGATTGGTGGATAGCTATTGACCAATCAAAGCTCCCGTGTTCCAGTGGCAGGGATTATGAATTATGACAGTGTATACAGGAGCCGGCATGCAGCGCAGTGTAGCCGCATGTACCGCCGGCTTGTATAGTTAATAAATGCGGATCGCAGCGGGTCTCTGGATAATGACCTGCTGCGATCTGCACCTCAATCCCTGGACTACAACTCCCATCATGGGCAGAGTCTGTCCATGATGGGGGTAGCAGTCCTTACTGTGTCAAAATAGACACTTTGGTAAGTGTCCTCGGAGGTGGTGAGCAAGAAAATGCAGTTTGCGCATTTTTTTTCCGGAAAAAAAAATGTAGTTAGTAAATTTGATTCTACAGTAGAAAGTGCTCTATGGTATACTTAACTGTAGACAAGGGGATGAAAAATTCTATCAAAATTTGGGCAAAAAAAAAGAAATTTTTGCGCAAAAAAATAGACATAAAACAGCTCTATATACAATGATAAATTCCCCCCATTGTATATGTGAATCAATATATAATTTATTTGGAATGTCTATTTTCCTTACAAGCAGAGAAAAGTTAGAAAAATGCGAAATTTTCTATTTTTTCATCAAATTTTGGAATTTTTCACCAAGAAATTATGCAAGTATCGACAAAAATTTACCACTAACATAAAGTAGAATATGTCACGAAAAAACAATCTTGGAATCAGAATGAAAAGTAAAAGCATCCCAGAGTTATTAATGCTTAAAGTGACAGTGGTCAGAATTGCAAAAATGCTCCCGTCCTTAGGGTTATAATTAGAGATGAGCGAACTTACAGTAAATTCGATTTGTCACAAACTTCTCGGCTCGGCAGTTGATGGCTTTTCCTGCATAAATTAGTTCAGCTTTCAGGTGCTCCGGTGGGCTGGAAAAGGTGGATACAGTCCTAGGAGACTCTTTCCTAGGAATGTATCCACCTTTTCCAGCCCACCGTGACAAATCGAATTTACTGTAAGTTCGCTCATCTCTAGTTATAATTGAAGGGTACAAGAGTCTTGATAGAATAATACAGATCTGTAATCTTGTATGATGTGTATCATAATTCTGTAATCTTGTATGATGTATATCTTAATTCTGCCTTTTGTAACCGCAAGGCTCGTACCGTACTTCTCGTTTTCTCTACTGCTGATTCCTAACTGTTGTGCACGTACATCCTGTTCTTGTGTTCTGCTGACTTGTAACTATTAAGCAACATGGTATATATATATGAACGTTGGCAAATAGTAAAACAGAGCGTACTTAGACGGCATCTTGTGTGCATGTATTTTTTTCACACCTGATAAGACGCTCTCCTGGCCAGTACAAGCCTTAAGCCAAATTGGACCTAGTACCAGGGGTACAGAAAAGACAGAGAACCAGTACCAGGGGTACTGAGTAGATTATTCAGCAATACCTTTCAGCTGGGGGCTCAGTCCGGGGTCGAGAGGGTCATCCTCCGGACCGGTAAGAACCATATCCTTGTGTGGTATTGTCGATCCGGGGGGCACTGGCCACGTCTCGATTCCAGTAAGTATAACAGTTACTTTAATTTCGTGTCTGGGACACAGTATTACAGTATTTGCCTTCTGTTCAGGGAACAGGGGACATGAGGAACTAAGAGTAATTTGACAATCCAGGGTGGTTGTCTTGTTTCAATTTGGCTTAACGCTTACAAAAATCTTCTTGTATTTCTGTTTAGTTCTGTTTAGTGTTTTACTTGTAACTTCCTTTTTTTCCCCTTACGCTTAAGAAGACACGTGAGTATACTAACATTGCTTTAATGTATAGAGTAAGGTGCATATAACTGTTATAATATTAATACTGATAATAATAAGTAATATTCTGCTGGTTCTCAAAACATCTGTAAGACGCCCCACCCTCCCGGCTAGAGGAAACTTGTTGACCCGGGATGTGGTGAAAGCCAGTGACAGTTTGTTCAGAGATACCGTGCATGCTCAGTGATTGGTGCAATTAAATCAGAGAATCCCTAATCTGTTGAGAGGAATCCAAATCCAGAGATTGTGGTTTTGCACCAATTACTGAACATGGGTTCCAAATCATCTAAGTCATATCCTCCTCCCCTTCCCAATGAAACATGTAAGGCTTATGTGGCCCGAGTTAGCCCTACAGGATGGGATTTAGTGAATCCGTGGGTAGATGATATAGTTGGTTGGTCAGAATTCATGAAGGACTCCAGCCCATTCCCAAGGGAGGGGGCCAATGATAAATACCACCTGACCCCCACTCTAACAACTACATTTGTAATCTCGAGAAGGGTAGAGAGCGTATATGGAGAGAATTAGAAGAGGAACCAAGTTTTCAAACAAAAATCATCACTGCCTATTGCTGTGGCATGCAAACAAAAACTAGGTGAAACTGTTACTGAATTTTGGGAAAGGTTCACAGCATGTTGGCGTTATGACGCAGGGCTGTGTAAATTGTTTGATAGGATTAGAGATTGTTGTCAGAAATAGAGACTCAAAGTTTTGGTGGAAAAGCAGGTGATTTGTGAAGGAGAAAGCATGTGAAGCAGTGTGAGGAATGTAGGATGAGCAGAGCTGAAATTGCTGGAATAAATGAAGTGAAGATGAGTGTTCAATGCTATGGAATGGAGTGATGTGGTAAATCGCTTGGAACGCCCTGTGTATGTGGTCATATGATGGCGTTTATAGGATGGTTCTTATGATATAAAGTATGTTATATATGTGTGAGGTGTATAGAATCAGGAGTGTATAGAAAATGACCAGTGAATGTTTTCCCTGTGAAGCTGTTTGTGTTGTAATGAAAATGGTGTTAAAAGAAAAATATATTCACGTGGTATTAAATTTAACTATTTGATGATATTTCATTAATTTCTTGCCTTCACAGTAACACAGGGTTGATGCCAAAAAAAATGAAATTTATCAGGAAATGCGATTAATTGTCTGATTATATTACAGGAGTAATAACAGAAGAAATTTGGCCAAGAAGATAAAATAAATATAAAAAGTGATCACTATTTAATTGATAAATATTACTTTAGGCATTTACAATCAAGCTAATGGTTTACTGGATTATAAACAATGCGCATTGGAGATAATTATTTTTCAAATTTTTGAGAGAGCTGTGTACACTTTTATTTTTATATCTTTGGTGAGAATGTGGGCCCTGTGTGTTGTACGTTAAGTATTTGTAAATGTCGGTATTGTTACATGTTATGTTTCTTGTATGTCTCTTGATGTTATGTAACACTGTCAGTAACACATGTGATAATAGATGTTTCATGGTGACTGACCAGAAATGGGGAAAGACAAGAAGCCAGACTCAAAGGGGCGGTGACTGGTGACACAGAGGTTTGGGAGGAGTAAGGCGGGGTTTACAGGGAGCATGACAGTCTCTTCCTCTTCTTCGGATCTGGAGTAGTTTTGTTTTTCAGGGGATATGTATGTATGTGCATGTATATATATATATATATATATATATATATATATATATATGCGTATATATATATGTCTACTGTTTGAAATTGAGTATGTTCATAGTACCTGTATACACAATGCCCCGAGGGTGACCATTTAACCTTCCCTTCCTTTCGCATCATACCTGAATGCCCTGTAAACCTCCTGAGAAGAGACCTCACATGTAAACTCAAATTACATATCACTTCATCCCAGTCCAGGTTACATGTCACGTCTGACCTCGCACCCATAGTCACACCTGCAGGGTACTAACATTATCCTGTTATGTCCCCGACCCAAGTCCCAACTGAGGTAGACCCCATTGTCTGGTCCCATGGAGACCATGATGTAGGACATATTGACTGTACACCATACAAGGCAAGACTCAAACCAGACATTCTCCCGGTCTACCATAAACAGTACCCCTTGTCATAGGAAACAAATCAAAGGTATCCGCCCTATAATCAAACATTTCCTACAAACTTGAGTTTTGGAACATACTGTCTCTAAACCCAATGGTACTGTCTGTTTTGTACCAGACCTGAGAGCCATCAACAGACTAATTGTGCCTATTGCCCCTATAGTTCCTGATGTCACCCAACTGTTGTCATCAATCCCAGCACAGGCAACTCATTTTTCTGTCCTCGATCTGAAGAATGCTTTCTTCTCGATCCCAGTGGACAAAGAGACCAGACTCCTTTTTGCTTTTTCCTTTGAGGGACTACAGTTAACCTGGTGTAGAATGCCCCAGGGGTATGCTGATTCACCAGTTGTGTTCAGCATTGTCCTCCAAGCCTTTTTACAATCATGGCACGCCCCCCAGGGTTCTGTTCTCCTCCAAAATGTTGATGATTTGTTAATGTGTAGTTTCTCTGAGGAGGCCTGCCTTGAGGATGGTGTTGTGAACAGGTTGAATATCTGGGTTTTGTTCTGCCAAAATGGAGTTGAGCAAGTCTAGAGTCCAGTCTGTAGCGGGCCTGGTCACCCCGCACGCCCAGAAGGAAATGCAATCTTTCTTGGGTATGATAAACTACTGCAGACAGTGGATTCCCGACTGCTCATAGAGATGCTACCCTATCAGGCAAACCAGATCTAATCAAATGGTCCTCATAAATGTACAAAGCTTTTAATGACAAGTCCAGGGCTAGGTCTCCCAGATTACAATTTGCCTTTCCACATGTATGCACGAGACAATTGTAAAACCATGGCGGGTGTGCTGACACAATTTCACGGAGGCAAACTGCGTCCTTGTGCCTTTTTTCTCAAAGGTGATGCCCGTCTCCGTACAGGGGATGCCGGCATGTCTGCGAGCTCTTGCTGCCTGTGCTATGATTGTTGAACAAGCTACCATCCTCACTTTAGGACATGACACTACCTTGTACACTTCTCATGATGTTATCTCTCTCCTTAAAGGCCTACATACACAACACATGTAAACACAACGGCTCTCTGGATATGAGGTAATTCTCCTCAGTAATCCATACTTGAAAATGGTGTATGCCTCCCCTACATCTGGCCCTGCGAACTAGTTGGCCTGAAAATTCATGATGATGTGATGTCGGACATCCCTACCATCACAATTAGTCATCATTCACTGCAGGACACACACACGTGGGACTGATCACATTTCAAAGGGCAATGCTCTAGCAGACCACACTGCCAAACTGGCTGCTACACAACAACCTACCTGTCTCACTGATGTTACCAGTTCTTACACCTCCTTCACTCGTAGACACACAACTTCTTCTCTCTCTTCAGTCCTCTGTTCCCAAACAAGAGGAATATGATTGGTGTTATCCAGTATTGCAGAAAAATCCTGTAACAGGATTGATCTGCAAAGAGGGGACACCATGCATACCCCAACACAGTGCCACAGTTTTATTGCTCATTTCCACGGAGTAGGCCACAGGGAGCACCTTTGAGAAGTGGAAACAAGTCCTTCCCATCATACTCTCAGAAATTAGAAAGTCCCCCATAAGACTTTAAAACTCTCCCCTTTTTGAGATTCTCATGGGTAGGCCTTTCCCGACTCCATGGGCCCAACAACCACTTATAACAGAAGAAGGGGACCTCAACCAGATAAGGGAACAATATGTCACAGACCTTATCCAAACCCTTGATAGAGTAGAACAAAAAGTTGTCTGTAATTCTCCTTCTCTCCCACAGGAACCAACACACCAGTTCCAGGAAGGCGACACTGTCCTGGTTAAGACTCTGTCGAAAGGAAAGAAGCCCGGAGACTTCACCTTTGGACCCCCAACCACAGTTGTTGCCGTGACGAAAACGGCGGTTCTCACGGAAGACAGCCCTTCTTGGATCCACGCCTCTCGGATCAAACTCGTTCAACATCACCCAAAGGAGGTAATAACGGGGGCAGACAGCCCTGACCTTGAAAGCCTACCGAAAGATGTACCCGCTGATGCCCTGGCCTTGTTCTGGCAGATGGTTGAAGAAACTAAGTCTCATGATGTTTGCATTAATGACTTTATTGACTTTGATTCACCCCACGGTGACTCTGCAGAATGAATTAGAGAGACACCCAAACAATAAGTTCCTGAAACACCATATAATGTTAGCACAAAACCTCACTGCAAAGGATTGTTGGATATGCACCCATGCCCCTGTGTCTGCCCAAAGCATGCCCTACTTTGCTATCCCTGTGCCCTCATATGTATTATTTCAGGGAGACTGTTTTGACATGCTTGCTGACAAGGAGACACCATATGCAAAGAATTGAAACACCTCAGTGGGTATTCCTATAGTAGGATGGGTGGGGCAGCCATGGTGGCAGGGAAACTTAAGCAGCCCAGGCCCAGGACCACACCAAATGTTGGTCTTCAAAGGGGGTTCCTGGGTAACTCGAGTGGTCACACATATACTAGACCTAGGAGTGATCCCCACAGAAGGAATAAAAGTTAGTTTTGACGGGACATCCGCAAGTGCTGATCTTCTTAAACCCAGCCAGATAGAAAGGTACTTACATGACCCAAGGTGGCCAAATAACACCCTCATTACTCAGGCTACTCAAGACGTAGACTGCTATAATATAACAGGACACCAACTATGCAATGACACCAACTTACTGATCCAATATGTAATAACCCAGATGTGGGCTACTGCGGTAGATTAGGGCAAATACCTTCCTGGTGTTACTTAACAAATGCCTCTAGACTCATTGACATAGTTAATAAACTTATCAATCAACATTCCTCTTTCTGGGAGCTCCCACGAGACATCTATTGGGTATGTGGTAGGGAAGCCTACAAGTGGTTGCCGGTAGGGGTCAAAGGCACATGCACCCTAGCTAGACTTACCCCCTCCACCTTTGTCATATCCAACGACGACATTGACATGAGAGCAGCTCCTAAACATATGTTATACCGAAGAGCAGCAGATAACAAAGAAAGGGAAAACGGTAGGCCACATGTTGTACAAATGGGAATAACCAACAAGCTTTTTAGCACCATTTTTATATATCCAATGGTGATGCGAATATGGGATAAGTTAGTCGAAGCCACTAACTACCTCGACGACCAAATATATGACATTTTAGAAATTACTAATACCTCTGTGTCCGTGCAAAATCAACTGATGATAGTGACTAACCAACATGCAATAGTCTTGGACTATCTCACAGCAGCTCAAGGAGGGATGTGTCAAATCATAGGTCCTACTTGTTGCCATTACATAGACACTTCAGGAACAATTCAGATGCACCACCAGCTTGAGAACATACAAAAATTGAGGGACAAATATGCCAAAGACAATGAAATCAACAGGGATAAGTGGTGGGGGGATACCTTTTCAATATTGAATCCCGCTACCTGGCTCAAGGGTGTAGGAGGATGGATAGGGGGCGTTCTGCAGCTCATAATACACATTACTGTCATTGCCCTCATAGTATATGTGTCAATAAAACTTCTTTTCTTATGTATGAAACGATGCAAGCCAAGACCTGCTGCAGATACTAAAATCCTCCTCTCCACCTCATCAGACACCCAAGTCCCTCTACTTCACCATCACTCAGCAGAAGGCTATACTGCCTACATATACTGCCTACATAAAGACTTTTCAAAAGAAAATAGAATACAAGAAAAACCAAGTTGTCTAAAGTGACAAATGGTTTTAAGAGGGGATTGAAGGGTACAAGAGTCTTGATAGAATAATACAGATCTGTAATCTTGTATGATGTGTATCATAATTCTGTAATCTTGTATGATGTATATCTTAATTCTGCCTTTTGTAACCGCAAGGCTCGTACCGTACTTCTCGTTTTCTCTACTGCTGATTCCTAACTGTTGTGCACGTACATCCTGTTCTTGTGTTCTGCTGACTTGTAACTATTAAGCAACATGGTATATATATATGAACGTTGGCAAATAGTAAAACAGAGCGTACTTAGACGGCATCTTGTGTGCATGTATTTTTTTCACACCTGATAAGACGCTCTCCTGGCCAGTACAAGCCTTAAGCCAAATTGGACCTAGTACCAGGGGTACAGAAAAGACAGAGAACCAGTACCAGGGGTACTGAGTAGATTATTCAGCAATACCTTTCAATAATGGGCTCTGTCCCCAAGGGGTTAAGCATTGATATGATAGGCATAAGGCTATCCTTCATATAAGATAGGGATAGGCATAAAGCTAATCTTCATATAAGATAGGGACAGGCATAAGACTATCCTTCATATAAGATAAGGATAGGCATAAGGCTATCCTTCATATAAGATAGAGATAGGCATAAGGCTATCCTTCACATAAGATAGGGATAGGCATAAGGCTATCCTTCATATAAGATAGGGATAGGCATAAGGCTATCCTTCATATAAGATAGAGATAGGTATAAGGCTATCATTCATATAAGATAGAGATAGGCATAAGGCTATCCTTCATATAAGATAGAGATAGGCATAAGGCTATCCTTCATATAAGATAGAGATAGGCATAAGGCTATCCTTCATATAAGATAGAGATGGGTATAAGGTTATCCTTCATATAAGATAGAGATAGGAATAAGGCTATCCTTCATATAAGATAGGGATAGGCATAAGGCTATCCTTCATATAAGATAAGGCTAGGCATAAGGCTATCCTTCATATAAAATAGGGCTAGGCATAAGGCTATCCTTCATATAAGATAGGGATAGGCATAAGGCTATCCTTCATATAAAATAGGGATAGGCATAAGGCTATCCTTCATATAAGATAGGGATAGGCATAAGGCTATCCTTTATTTAAGATAAGGATAGGCATAAGGCTATCCTTCATATAAGATAGAGATAGGCATAAGGCTATCCTTCATATAAGATGGGGTCAGGGACTATTGATAGGATTCAGATTATTGGGCAGACTAGATGGGCCAAATGGTTCTTATCTGCCGACACATCCTATGTTAGTTTTTTGGCTACATACTTCTGGCCACCAGGGGTCTCCCTTCTTGGCTAGAACACGTTTTGGTCAAAATCTCAGATTTTGTTCTCCTGCCTGTAATGGCAGGAGACCAAACTCAGGGATTGTTTCTCTGCACTGAGCTTTATTGACAGCTGCAAAGAGCCTCACTGACAGGTGCACAGACTGAAAGATGTAAAGAGCCTCACTGACAGCTGCACAGACTGAAAGATGTAAAGAGCCTCACTGAAAGCTGCTGCACAGACCAAAATCTGAACAGAACCTCACTGAAAGATACACAGACTGAAAGCTGCTGCACAGAGTCTGAGGTCTTCTATTTATCACAGCACTGCAACTATGTGAGGGTGGAAGTAGTCCCCCAGCAGGCTTCAGTGATGTCATGCCTGCTAGGAAATGCCCACTTTCTTCTGCTGGACCATTTCACTATGTGAGCAAGAATAAATGTAAGATACAGAGCTTTTTAAAGGAGCGTTAGGAGTAGTTAGGGAACAGTTTGAGATAGTTTAGAAAAGTTTATCTGGTGAAAGGTACTTTTTAAAGAAAAACCCTGACCCTGGCAAATGGGGGGTGGGTAAGGGTTAATTTGCCTATCCTATGTATGTAGTTGACAAATTAGTAACATGTGTACCAAGTGTCATGTTAATATCTTTAGGTGTCTGTAAGTGATGCTGGAACATACATACACAGATTTATAAAAACCTTTTCAGAGGAAAAGTTGCTCATAGCAACCAATCAGATCGCTTCTTAAATTTTTCACAAGGTCTCTGAAAAATCAAAGTGGTCTGATTGGTCGCTATGGGCAACTTAGCAAATTTTCCTCTGGACAGGTTCTAATAAATCTCCCCCATTGAGATATATATATATATATATATATATATAAATTAAAGGGAACCTTCCACAGATTTTACCATATATAACGCTTGGAAATGCGCTATATATACTAAAATTGTTATCCTCACCATCCCCGGGGGATGTTTGTGCCCCCAGGAATGGTGAAGATGATATGATTTGATTGATAATATGTTTTCCCTTATTCTCCTTCAGCAGCACAACATGGGGTGTTTCACGCCCCTGTGCGCCGACGGGACCTAGGAATTTTAATAGTAAAACCAATTAAGAGCCCCCTCCCCTCTAGCCCATATAACGGGCTCACTTACATACATCAGCAGAGTAATTATAAAGAAAAAAGGAAATAAGAAATAAAAATAAAGTCTAGGGGGGGGGGGGGGAGTCTTGTGCTGCTGAAGGAGACTAAGGGAAAACATATTATCAATCAAATCATATCTTCCCTAGCGTCTCCGTTCAGCAGCACAATATGGGGATATAGCAAGGAGAGTACCCCATAGGGAGGGTCTCAATGCTTGGCAACATTGATAACCGAGTTAGAAAAACTTGGCTGTTCAGACAGTCTGGACTGTATTCTATAAAATTAAAAAAAAATTAGTTGGACTAGCCCAAGTAGCGGCTAGACATATCTGTTCAATTGGAACAGAACATCTCTCTGCCCAGGACGGACCTACCGACCGAGTAGAATGAGCATTGCAAAAGGAAGGAGGGTCTAATCCCTCCAAAGTGTAACAAAAATGTATACAGCCAGATATCCACCTGGATATAGTGGGTTTAGATGCCTTCCTGCAATTATTAGAACCCTGGAAAGAAACAAATACATTCTCCTCCTTCCTGAATGGAAGTGTTCTTTCAAGATAGGTCTTGAGACATCGGACGACATCTAAATTCTTCAGAAGTTGGTCCGCTTTTTCTGGAAGAGTAGGTAGTGCAATCACCTGATTGGTGTTCTGGAAGGATGCACATTTTGGTCGAAAAGTAGTGAGAAATCTCAATAGGACCTTGTCCTCGAGAAAAATAGTATAAAGCTCCTTGGAAGATAAAGCCTGTAACTCACCTACTCTTTTAGCAGAGGTGATGGCTAATAAGAATGCTGTCTTCAAGAAAAGCAATTTTATATCAATATCCTGGATGGGTTCAAACGGGTGAAGAAACAACTTCTTTAAAACCAAAGGAAGATCCCAGGGAGCAACTGGTCTAGTAATTCTGGGTCTGAGACGAGACACAGCCCTAATAAAAGATTTGAATTCTGGTACAAAAAGAAGTCTCCTATGAAGAACCGCAGATAGAGCCGAAATCTGCACCTTTAATGTACTGGGTGAAAGTCCTTTATCGAAGCCATCCTGAAGGAAATCCAGGATTTCAGGATTGGAAAGGTTAGCAGAAGTAATGCCCTTAGACAAAGACCAAGTCTGAAATATCTTTCTAATTCTGGCGTAAGACCTGTTAGTAGCTTCACTCCTTGAGTGTGCTAAAGTGTCCAATACTCTTCCAGAATAGCCCCTGTTTCTTAATAGGGAGCAGTCAACCTCCAGGCTGTCAGATTGTATGATCTGAGGCTGTGACAGAACCGTGTTCCTTGTGTCACCAGATCTTGCCTGAGAGGAAGCGTCCAATAAATCCCTCGACTCATAGACATGAGTAGGGCAAATTAGGATCTCTTGGGCCAGAATGGCATTATTGCAATTACTGATACTTGATCCTTCTTGATCTTTCTCAATACCCTGGGAATCATTGATACAGGGGGAAACACATACGCTAGATGGTATATCCAGGGAATGGTCATGGCATCCACTACTGACGGATTGTCCTCCGGATATAGGGAGCAAAAAGTTTCGAGTTTCGCGTTGACTTTTGTGGCCATCAAGTCCACCTCTGGTAGTCCCCACATTCTGGTTAGTTGGAGAAAAACTGACGGGTTTAGTGACCATTCCCCTGGTAGAGTGGTGTCCCTGGATAGGCAGTCCGCAAGCACATTGTGCATCCCCTTGATGTGAACTGCAGATATCCGTGATAACCAGTTCTCCGCCCAAGACATGATCCTGTCTACTTCTCTTAGCAGGGTTCCTGATCTGGTGCCCCCTTGCTTGTTGATGTAATATACCGACGCTATGTTGTCGGTTCTGATCTTTACTCGCTTCTCCTTGAGGAGAGGGGCAAAGTGTAGGAGGGCCAAATAAATGGCTCTCAGTTCCCTGGCATTGGATGACATCATCCTTTCTGCTTGCTTCCAAGTTCCCTGAACTGTCTCCTGAAGCATATGGGCTCCCCATCCGGTGCCTGAGGCGTCGGTGGTAAGTATGATCCAGTTCGGCTCCTCTAAGTGCTCGCCATCTTGTAGGCGTGTTCAACAAGTTAGGGAGCCTCAAACTGACACTGACAGACTTATCTTCCTGTCTAGACTGGATAGAGATCTGTTCCATTGTTTGAGGACTTCGGACTGTAGTGGTCTCAGATGCCAGAGCGCCCAGGGAACTGCCTCTATAGAAGAGGACATCAGCCCTAGGACCCTCATTAAGGTTCTTATCGATATCTGGCGAAGTCTGAGTAAATGTTTTACAGCGGCTATTAGACGAACTTTCCTCTCTAATGACAGATAAAGCATCATCTGATCTGTGTTGATTCTGAATCCAAGAAAAGATCCCCTTGTAGATGGGTGAAGACAAGATTTTTCTTGATTTACTACCCAGCCTAGATTGTGAAGACATCTGAGAGTTATCTGAATATGCTCTATCAATAATTCTCTGGACTCTGCTAATAGCAGCTAATCGTCCAGATAAGGGACAACTTTTATTCCCCCTAAGCGAAGCACTGCCATCATGGCAGAGACTACCTTCGTAAAAATGAAGGGGGCTGTCGAGAATCCCGAAGGGTAGGACTCAAAACTGTAGATGCAACAGGGTTCCCTGAACCCACACTGCAATCCTTAAAAACTTATGAAAAGACCTGTGAATGGGGATGTGGAAGTATGCATCCCTCAAGTCCAGGGATGCTAGAAAATCACCCTGCTGAAGTATTGTGTTCACTGCGGATAGTCTCCATTCTGAATTTCTTCCTGACAATAAACTGGTTTAGATATCGGAGATCTATTATCAACCGATTTTTGCCTGAAGGTTTGGGAACTAAAAAGATGGGAGAGTACACTCCCCTTCCTACTTCGGAAGGGGAAACTGGTTCTACAGCTCTTAGGGCAAGAAGTTACAGAATGGACTCCTCCAGTATCTCTCTTTTTGGAGAACTCAACTGGGGAGAAAAAATTTACCTTTCTACAGGGCACTGATGGAGAAGAGGCAAATACCCATCTGAAATTATTGATAGGATGAACTTGTCCTGAATTAAACGTTCCCAGGCAGGAAAAAAAAAATTAAGACGGACCCCCCCCCCCCCCCAGGAAGACACAAAACATCAAAAGTCAGGTTTCTTGTTTCCCTCCTTAGAGGAGCCAGCTCCTCTTCACTGACCTCTAGAACCTCTCCCTCTGTAACTGTGCCGCCCACGTCTGGATCTGGGAGGTGAGTATTCTCTACTGGAGATCCTACGAGCGGGTCTTGCAAGGAGTAAGACTTTCCCCTTCCGGTTAGCCATACCCTCCATAAACTCATTTAACTGAGGGCCAAATAACTTCCCTGGGACAAAATCAAGATTGCAAAGTTGAAATTTGGAAGAATTGTCTGCCCCCCAGGGGCGTATCCACAAAGCCCTACAGGCAGCTGTAGCAAGGGCCATGGCTCTAGAGGTAAGGGTAATTTGTTGTGCGGCTGAATCAACCAAAAAATCTATGGCTAGGTTGACTTTCCTGAAGCTATCCAAGATATCGTCTCTTTTGACTCCAGAGTCAATATCATCTTGGGCCTGAGTTAGCCATCTTTTTAATGCTCTTGAGACTTCATGAGTGGCAGCAGCCACCATATTAGACCCTGAGGCCATAAAATAGGCTCTCTTTAAAGTAAGTTCCATGCGTCTATCCATGGGATCTTTCAAGTTCGATCCATCCTCAGTGGGAAGAATGGTCCTTTTAGATAATCTGGAAACTGCAAAGTCTACCTTGGGTGGCTCAACCCAGGAGGAGGTCTCCTCTTCAGAGAAGGGGAACAAAGTACGGAATCTTTTAGCTATAACTGGAGCCTTCTCAGGGTTTTTAAATTCTCTTTTCATAAAGGACCTTTTGGTCTCATCAAAAGAAAAGACCCTCGGACCCTTGGAAGTAGAAGGGGTCTCCTTGTCATCAGGCAGACCGTCAGTCTGCAACAATTTAATACATTTTTGGATCCTTTCAATAGGAAACAGACTCTGGGTTGAGAATCTCTCCTCCTCAGAATCAGTTGAAGGATATGCCACGTCAAGTACAGTATAATCCTCGCCTAGAGATGGAGCCACATCTCTTCTGGATTTCTTAGGCTTGGATGCGGAAAAGGCTAATTTGTCCTCTAGCTTCTTAAAAGAGTCCTGAACCCAAATCACAACATCCCTGACAGTGGGTTCGTCAGTGTCCATAGGATTGGGTTTACAGATACTGCACTCAGCATAAGGGTAATCGTCCGGAATTGGGTTGTCACATTTCCTGCATGAGAAATGTTTTCTCTTGGTGGTGGCCTTGCCGCCCCCAGCATTGCCGGAAGAATCCATGGCAACTAAAAACAAAAAAGGAAAAAAATTCCATTAGCAAGTATACTTAGAATCTAAAGAAAAAGCCTTAGAAGAAGCTAAAATATAAGGCATACATGCTTTAGCCAGAAAGGCAGAGAAAAAATATAAATTAATCTCTCAGATCTGCACAGAAAATCTGCAAGAAAATCTCTCCGTCCAGCTGACACAAGTGTCTTGACAGCAGAGGGAGAGAGGAAGTAATGGCAGGGCTTAAATAGGCTTGAAATTCCTGCCCTACACAAGCCCCGCCCCCTCCGAAATCACCTGACCAGAGTCAAGAGGAGGCAAGAAAAAAATACTGAGGGCTAATAAAATAAGGAAAGGAGATAAAGAAAAATCGCGCTATTATAGAGTAAAACAAAGCAAAAAAACTGCTAAAAGATAAACCGGAAGAAGCACAGTGTGTACTTCCGGTTTAATTTTCACGTGAGAGCGGTGCAGAGCACCGCCCACCCCCTGCAGCACTGCTACACGGGGGACGCAGGAGCCCATGACGCACAGCGGGACTAAGAAAAACTCTGCTGATGTATGTAAGTGAGCCCGTTATATGGGCTAGAGGGGAGGGGGCTCTTAATTGGTTTTCCTATTAAAATTTCTAGGTCCCGTCGGCGCACAGGGGCGTGAAACACCCCATATTATGCTGCTAAACGGAGACGCTAGGGAAATTAAGTTATAAAGTCCACAACCCGCCTCTCCCCCCCCCCCCCCCCCCCCCCCGGCTGTTGCTCTGCATTGCTCCGGCCGTGGCCCCGCCCTGACGGCTTGAATGAAGGCTCGCGTCATCGCTCTGCTCCCTAAGCAGATGGAGCAGAGCGGTGACGCAACCCGTCATTCAAGCCGGGAGGGACTTTAGAACTTAACATCTTCACCACCCCTGGGGCACAAATGACCCCCAGGGATGGTGAGGATTATGATTTTAGCATATATAATGCATTGTCAAGCATTATATATATATATATATATATATATATATATATATATACATACTAAAATCTGCTGATTGGTTCCCTTTAAGAGTACTTTCACATGAGAAGGGCTGCCATCACCACAATATTGGCATCAGGGGCCCGGGCCAAATGAAATATAAAAAGGTCACTGCATTTTACAGCTTTTGGTAAGGGGTCCCATAATTCCTGATGGTAACCCCCTGCCCATGAGCAGTGCTGCGCCACAGTAGCATGAGGGGGGCGGGGTAGCCCTGACATTCCCATTGATCTCTCCATCTCCCACTGACGTTAAAGCAACAGCGTGCATTTTTGGAAGCAGAAATTGGTGCTGTTTCCACATAAATAAAAACAAACACACGCTTTGCCTAATGCAACGTTTTCCAACTAAGGCGTCTCCAGCTGTTTCAAAACTACAACTCCCATCATACCTGTCCAGGTATGCTGAGAGTTGTAGTTTTGCTACAGCTGTTGGCACCCTTGTTTGGAAACACTGGCCTAACATTTATAAGGAAAAGGCCTATTCCTGAAGGAATGACAACTTCCTTTCTCACTGAGGTAGTTTGTGAAAAGCAGACAGGTATTATATGGGAGAAATCCAGTAACACAACCACTGACCAGGCAGAAACAAGAAGACCACACATAAGGACAGAAGGTGAGTTACTATTCAAACACAAAAGCTAAGCTAGGCCAGACTGCTAGGCCATGATTGCCATGGTAACCGAGTAAGTACAGCGCCATCATTACGCTACCCAGCATTCCCCGCGCCCACGCCCCAGCACCTACGGTAAGGGAACAACCAAGCCTGACGTGCAGGACGTCCCTCCCAGTCCGTGGACTCGGGACACCTGGCTCACTGATTGGTCGGCCCAACTGCCTGTCACGCAGTGTTTTCTGACACGCAAGTTAGGTTGTGACTGCTCCGGGGGCTCAGAAAGCGGAAACTCCGGTCACGGCCAGGCAGGGAGGGGTAGTGATTGGTGTCCGCCCCCCTCCCTCCTCCTGTATCCTCGGCTGGATGCTTGGCTCCCTGTGAGGAGGCTCGGAGACCTGGGCCGTAAGTAAGTGTGCCCCCCGGGTGGGAGAGGCCCCCGGTGCGGGCCGTGCTGCCGGGGGAAGGGATGACTCTGGACTCCATGATGGCCTGCTGTCTGAGCGAAGAGGTGAAGGAATCGAAGAGGATCAACGCTGAGATCGAGAAGAAGATCAAGAGGGACAAGAAGGAATCTCGGCGAGAACTGAAGCTGCTGCTGCTAGGTACTGGGGTGGAGGGGTGACATGTAGCGGGCATGTGGGAGATGGCACTGCTGGGTATGGCCAGGTAACGTGTCCTCTAGGTGTTGTGATGGGTGGGGACATAGCACTGTTATATACAGGGAACCATCTGTGTACATATGGGGGAAGATGTTCAATCCCTTACCGTATGGGACCCTACTGCAGCCCCATCCCTAAAAATAAACGTGCTCCCTGCATCTATTGCCATTGTGGTCCGTGTGATGGCTGACACCCCTAGTCTTCCTCACCTTTGGCATTGCCCGCCCTATAAATTGCCATTTGCAGATCAGGTTTCCTGTATTGGTTATGCTAGGGCAGTGCTCTCCAACCTGCGGACCTCCAGATGTTGCAAAACTACAACTCCCAGCATGCCCGGACAGCCAACGGCTGTCCGGGCATGCTGGGAGTTGTAGTTTTGCCACATCTGGAGGTCCGCAGGTTAGAGACCACTATGCACGCGTGTGTTTTATGTTAATATGGGGGCGTACTAGACTCTCTGTATAGGTAGGTAGGTATAGGTATACTAACTGTAACGGTAGTTTTGTTGGTGTGACCGTCCATCATGCTTCTTCTGAATGCCAGTGATCATTGTCCTTCCAGAGAGATGTATTCTGGCCAGAACTAGGACTCCTAGCTAGGAAATGATCGCTATTTCTGAAAACCAGGGATGTTTGTTTAGCAGACATGTGATGGACAGATGATCTATTCAGTTCTTCATTCTCTGTCTGGTCAAATCCCGCAAAATAAACAAATAACAAATGAAAACCCGTCAGATCCCATTGAAGTCAATGGGATCTCTCGGGATCCATTGGTGTCCAGAGCCCTAGTGTAAGTGTAAACCCAGTCCAAAGTAGCCGTCGGCTAAATCTCTGACCCACTTCTACTTCCCTCAATCTCCCAGCAAAGTGTTCAGTGAATTTGGAGAGCAAACTGGCTGTAGATTTCATTGAATACCAAATCAGAATTCACATTTTGGGGAAGAAAATAAAAAAAAATCTATGGGGATGAGGCCCATGACTTCCTGATACAGAGGAGAATCTGGTGAATAGTTGTTTAAAAAATATCTCTTCTTCTCAATAATAAAAGCAGCTATACAATTTGTATACATCCAACTAGAGATGAGCGAACTTACAGTAAATTTGATTCGTCACAAACTTCTCGGCTCGGCAGTTGATGACTTTTCCTGCATAAAGGAGTTCAGCTTTCAGGTGCTCCGGTGGGCTGGAAAAGGTGGATACATTCCTAGGAAAGAGTCCCCAGCCCACCGGAGCACCTGAAAGCTGAACTAATTTATGCAGGAAAAGTCATCAACTTCCGAGCCGAGAAGTTCGTGACGAATCAAATTTACTGTAAGTTCACTCATCTCTACATCCAACCATCAGTTATCCTGATGATATTTCTTGGGCTGCATTCACATCTCGTTTTTGCAAAACAGTTGCCGTATCCGGTTTCAGCAAAAAAACGTATTGAACCGTATGCATAGACATTACATTGACAACCGTAGAAACCGGTTGTGTATGTTTTGCTTAATTTACGGTTGTATGCGGGTTTTTTTCCGCACACAAAACCGTAGTCTACTACGGTTTGAAATCTGGTTGAAAACCCGTATCCAACCTGTATACGGTTATTTTAAAATGGAGTTCTATGGTAACCGTATCGAACCGTATGTGCGTACGGTTACATCCGGTTTACACAATACAGTTTTTATGTTTTTTGGGAAATTCAATAAAAAATTTTTTATTTAAAATGTTGACAAACATAAAAACCGTATCCGTTTATTTTTCTCAAGGAAAACGTATGCAAACAGACATCTGATTTCAAACCGTATACGGCTTAAAAACGTGGGGAGGCATATACGGTTGCATACGTTTCGGTCCGGTTTGGAGACATATGTTTTTTGTACAGAAACGGATACGGGACCCCTATTGCAAAAAGGAGATGTGAATGCAGCCCTAAAGGGGTTATCCAGGAAAAACCTTTTTTTATATATATCAACTGGCTCCAGAAAGTTAAACAGGTTTGGAAATTACTTCTATTAAAAAAATCTTAATCCTTTCAGTACTTATGAGCTTCTGAAGTTAAGGTTGTTCTTTTCTGTCTGAGTGCTCTCTGATGACACCTGTCTCAGGAACTGCCCAGTTTAGAAGAGGATTGCTATGGGGATTTGCTTCTAAACTGGGCGGTTCCAGAGACACGTGTCATCAGAGAGGACTTAGACAGAAAAGAACAACCTTAACTTCAGAAGCTCATAAGTACTGAAAGGATTAAGATTTTTTAATAGAAGTCATTTACAAATCTGTTTACCTTTCTGGAGCCAGTTGATATATAAAAAAAAGTTTTTTTCCTGGATAACCCCTTTTTAAAGGGAACTTCCATGTAATGCCTAAGACAGTGGTCTCCAGCCTGCGGACCTCCAGATGTTTCAAAACTACAACTCCCAGCATGCCCGGAGAGCCGTTGGCTGTCCGGGCATGCTGGGAGTTGTAGTTTTGCAACATCTGGGATGGAGACCCCTGGCCTAAGATGTCAGGTTTTGATTTTGTGCTGCAAGAGCCGTGCGCTAAGTGAGTGTCACATACTATCCTTCAGAAAAGAACAAGCTGAAACAACCTTTATACCTTTTAAATAGTCACTTCTAGGGCAGAGAAAACATCAGGAGAATTGGCCGCTTGTACGGTTAAGTGTCATTACAAGAAATGAGGTCTGGCCCAAAGGATATCCTAATTAGGCTATGGCAGGTATATGACACTTAGCCCTAGGGAACTGATTCTATCTCTGGTACTCCATATCGTACTACGCCCTATGCCTAGGAGTTAACTCCCTAAAAAGGGCTGCCCTGCTCCATAACCTTACCCCGAGGCAGGGTTCATACTGAGGAATTTCCGAATGCAATTCTGCTTAGAAACTACGCTTGGAAATTCAGGTGCAGCAGCATCTCATTGCAGCAGCATCTCATTGCAGCAGCATCTCATTGCAGCAGCATCTCATTGCAGCAGCATCTCATTGCAGGCAATTTGATTTTGCTCCACAGTCCGCACTTTGGAATTTCAGCCGCAGAGCTTCCACCTCTAAAATTCTGCCCTTTCTTTCAGTCTATGGGGACGCCAATGTCTGCGTGGTCCCAGCGCATACTGATTCAATTGGCACATGTTGCCCTCCGGCCATAGAATGTGCAGTGTGAACCTAGGCTAAGTCTGTGATGAAATGCCTGTTGCTTTTGGTTTCAGTAAACAGAAGTTATCTTTATCATTTGTTTTACCGAAAGTCCTTGGGGGAGGCGCCTGAATAAAGGTTTAATTTTTCCTACTGATTCACGTTATTCATTTAGTCACTTTCATCGGCTGACGTTTGTGAATCTAGTGGCTGCTGACCCACAATATATACTACATGCACTTGGGGGCGTTAAGCCCAGAGCACGACCACATCTGGTAGGGGCTGACTCGCTTACCTTCTGACACTAGTCCAGCGGCTTCACTTGGAGTGCACCACCTTTCCTCATTTTTTTGGTATATATCTTGGGGTGATAGTCTCATTTAAATACAATGTTCTGGTACTAGAATATCCCTTTAAAAATGGTGGGCATGGTTAGCACTACATTTTTATTCAAATCAAAAGGGCTGGGCTTATGTCTGTAATTTGGCAATGTTTTGCCATCTAAGACTGTATTCACACCACGTTTGGGGCATACAGCAGGGGAATTTCAAAACTGCCTAGTGCCGTACCCCATTCATTTTATTAAGGTTACTGGAGTCGGCTATAGAGTCTGGTTGGCTCATTTTCCCACCGTATCCGTTTAAAAAAAAAACTGGACTGAAAACCGTGGCCTTCTGCCAGATCTGGATGCCGCATGCCCCGGTTGTGGTGTGAATGCAGCCTAAGGGTAGGGTCACACATGCCGTATCTTGCTGCGTATTTGCTTCTGCGTATTTTCTTACCCATCCAAGTCATTGAGTAGCAAAATACACAGCTGATTTTTCTACTCACTGACTTCAGGTGGGTAGCAAATACACATAAAATACGGCATGTGTGACCCTACCCTAAATGAGGCTGTAATGTTATCCATGAGACTGCATTATAATGATCTGAAATGGGCTTAAAGTTCTTCCGTTTTAAAGAGCCGTTATAATGTTCCATTATGAACACTAGAGATGAGTGAAGTTACAGTGATTCGATTCATCACGAACTTCTCGGCTCGGCGGTTGCTGACTTTTCCTGCATAAATTAGTTCAGCTTTCAGGTGCTCCGGTGGCTGGAAAAGGTGGATACAGTTCTAGGAGAGTCTCCAGCCACCGGAGCACCTGAAAGCTGAACTCATTTATGCAGGATAAAGTCAGCAACTGCCGAGAAGTTTGTGACGAATCGAATTACTGTAACTTCGCTCATCTCTAATCAAAACCTTTAAAAACAGCCGTTAAAAAGCTGATTATTTATTGTGTGTTTTTAGGTAGTACTACTACTCCCAGCATGGAACACACTGTTCCATGATGGGAGTAGTAGTTACCTGTAGTAATTGACAGATCGCCCCAGGTCTGTTGTGATCCTCCTGTATAATGTATAGCTGCGGCTGGCTGCTCTTCTTCTATGATCCCCTGCACTGCAGTATATATTAGGGATCGACCGGTTATCGGTTTGGCCGATATTATCGGGCGATAATCACGATTTTGGGCATTATCGGTATCGGCAATTACCTTGCCTATAAGCCGATAATGCCCCACCGCCCGCACCGCGACAGCCCCACCCCCCGACCTGCCGCACCTTGTCGCACCCCCCACCGCACCGCTTCGGCCCCATTGCCTCCCCCATCCCCGGTTTTATTATTACCTGTTCCTGGGGCTCCTGCTGCGTCCTGCGTTACGCTGTGCGCAATGACGAGTGACGTGCATGACGTGACGTCACCGTCAGTGCGCACAGTGACAGCTCAGGAGGACGCCACCGGAGCCAGATGTAGAGTGGACCCGGGCACAGGTAATTATAAAACTGGGGATGGGGGAGGCAATGGGGCCGGGGGGGTGCGACGCGGCGGTGGGGGGAGTGGTGCGGGGGTGGCGGTGATAGGACCCCCGGACAGGCAGGGGGAGAGTAGCAGGTGGCGGCGGCGGTCTATGGCACCGCAAAAGCCACTGCAGTGCATTGATTTAAAGCGCCCGCTTTAAATCAATGATCTGCAGTGGTGTCCCGGGGGGATAAATAGCCGATAACCGGAATATCTGTATAAGTTATCGGCCCTAACCTCCACCGATTATCGGTATCGCCCTAAAAAAAACGATATCGTTCGAACCCTAGTATATATACACCTATTCATATTTACCGCAGAGCTGTGATTGGCCAGGTGGTTCCAGCCAATCATAGCTCTCTGCGGAAAATATGAATAGGTGTATATATACTGCAGTGCAGGGGATCATAGAAGAGCAGCCGCCGCATCTATACATTATACAGGAGGACCACAGCAGGTGTCAGGAGTGACATCCGCTGTGATCTTTCCTTAGCTGCAGGTACTACAGCTCCCAACATGGAACAGAATGTGCTCAATGTTGGGAATAGTAGTACCTGCAGTTAAGGACTCCTGACACCAGCTGCAATCATCCTTCATCCCTGAGATGCGGAGCGGCTTTCTCCAGCACTTGCATCTCTGCTCTGTACTCCGGCCGGCCACCCACTCACTCATTCATATTTCCCTCAGAGAGCGGTGATTGGTTGCAACGATCCAGCCAATCCCCACTCTGGGCGGAAAATATGAATGAGTGATGTTCTATTCACATCACTGGCCGGAGTATAGTGCAGAGATGCGAGCGCTGTATAGAGCCACTCCGCATCTCTGCTATATTATGGACGATCGCATCGGGTGTCAGGAGTGATACCCAGGGCGATATGTCTATTAGTACAGGAATTACCACTCCCATTATTGAACAGTCTGTTCCATGCTGGGAAATAATTGAAACACACACTACATTTTTATTATTGTCTGCTACATTATTAGTACCCTGCCCGCCCACATAATTTGATCCCTGTTGAAAAATTTATAAAAATGTAATTATAAAAAAAATATGAATTTTGTTAACCTTTTTTTCCATCACTACTGCATCCTCTCATTTTTTTTTTTTTTTTTTTTTTTGGTACCCAACAAATTTTGAAAAACGCCAAAGGGGCCAAAAATTTCCACTCAAATGAAAAAACACCAGACGCAGGAAATTGCTCTGGTGTTTTTTCAGTCGTTTTTTTTCACACAAAAAATGCAGGACAAAAGAACAAGTAGAAACTTAGCCTAAAGGGGATATTGAGGATTAAAAATGTAGTTGATTTCTTCTTACAGTTTCACACTTGTCCTTAGTTTGTGTGTGGTATTACCTACAAACTGAGGCAGAGTGTTGCTGTTCCTAAAACCAAGCACTTATGAATTTCTTATTCTGATAACCCCTTTAAAGGGGTTATTGAGGAAAAAAACTTTTTTTATATATCATCTGGCTCCAGAAAGTTAAACAGATTTGTAAATGACTTCTATTAAAAAAAAAAAAGCTTAATCCTTTCAGTACTTATGAGCTGCTGAAGTTGAGTTGTTCTTTTCTAAGTGCTCTCTGATGACACCTGTCTCAGGAACTGTCCAGAGTAGAAGCAAATCCCCATAGCAAACCTCTTCTACTCTGTGCAGTCCCCGAGACGAGCAGAGATGTCAGCAGAGAGCTCTGTTGCCAGACAGAAACTAATAACTCAACTTCAGCAGCTGATAATTACTGGAAGGATTAAGATTTTTTTTTAAAGAAGTAATTTACTAATCTGTGTAACTTTCTGGAGCCAGTTGATATATAAAGAAAAGTTTTTTTTCCTGGAATACCCATTTAAAGGGGTACTCCGGTGAAAACCTTTTTTCTTTTAAATCAACTGGTGGCAGAAAGTTAAACATATTTGTAAATTACTTCTTTAAAAAAAAATCTTAATCCTTCCTGTACTTATTAGCTGCTGAATACTACAGAGGAAATTATTTTCTTTTTGGAATGCTCTCTGATGATATCACGAGCACAGTTCTCTCTGCTGACGTTATTATAATAATAATAACACTTTATTTATTGTTGTCCTTAGTGGGAATTGAACCCATGGCCCCAGCTCTGCAAGGCAGCAGTGCTAACCACTGAGCCACCATGCTGCCCTTAGCATACATCTGCTATGCATGGTTGCTAAAATGGACAGAGATGTCAGCAGAGAGCACTGTGTTCGTGATGTCATCAGTGTTCCAAAAAGAAAGGAATTTCCTCTGTAGCATTTAGCAGCTAATAAGTACTGGAAGGATTAAGATTTTTTTAATAGAAGTAATTTACAAATATGTTTAACTTTCTGCCACCAGTTGATTTAAAAGAAAAAAAGGTTTTCACCGGAGTACCCCTTTAAGTATACTTGTAGGGTCCACTTTATTTTAAGGTAATTTTGGTCATAGGCCTTTTACTGTGGTAAAGAAAACAAGCCTAATAACACTGTATATAGAAACAATCTATTCTGCAGCGCCTCACAATTGGATGCATGACCTTGAGTACAGTTCATGCTGAGCATACAGACTCCTATTTGGCGGACCTAATAAAGGTAAATCTCACATTGGTGTGGTCGTTAGGATTCCATGGTAAGTCCCACCTCCAAAGAGGGAAAATGTGCTGAACTCCAAATATATCCTTTTAAAGTTTTGGATTTCCAGTTAGCGGTCGTTGAAACCTGTGTAGTATTAAAGTGATGCAATGCGTGCTGTAATACCTGTGCATGGTACTACCAAGAATGGAATTGCTGTATTTCTCTGCTTGGCACGCTTTAGGGACTACACCTGACTTGTTTCAGCAGGGCTTGTCCTCAGCAGTAGAATAACTAATGAATTCTTTTGTTGGTTGCTGGTTATGTGGGCACTTTATGACCTCCAACCAATTGTATGTACAGTGGTCCCTCAACATACGATGGTAATCCGTTCCAAATGGACCATCGTATGTAGAGGGATCCGTGCAATGGAACGTATAGGACAGTGGTCTACAACCTGCGGACCTCCAGATGTTGTAAAACTACAACACCCAGCATGCCTGGACTGCCAAATAGCCATGCCGCAACAAATTAATGATTAATTCACATCTTCAATATGTCTACTTTATGTTCCCATCATTTGATAAACATTCTTTGACTTTTTTTAGTATGTTTGAAGGTTTATAAGTTTAGCAGCAATTTTCCAGATTTTCAAGAACATTTTTTAAATCAGATTTTTCAGGGACCAGTTCAGTTCTGAAGTGGAATTGAGGGGCCTGTATGTTACCCCCCCATAAATCACCCCATTTTATAAACTTCACACCTTAAAGTAGTCAGAATGACATTAAAGAAGTTTATTAACCCTTTAGGCTTTTCACAGAAATAAAATCGGAATTTTAAAATAAAATTTTTTTGTAGATTTTTCATTTTTATCCATATTTTTTTCTGAAACACAGTAGGTGTTGACAAAGAAATAAAACTCAAGATTTATTCCCCGAATTCTGACGTATTTCAAAAATATCCCTAATGTGGCCTTTGTGCTCTATGTGTCTCCCACACAGGCCTCAGACATGAAGGTGTGCTGTGTGGATTTTGGGGCGTCCTTTTAGTTTATGATATTTTGTTAGGGGCCTTGGGGTGCAAAAATATTTTTGGGAGACAAGTTGACGCTTTCATTGGTACCATTCTGGGGTACATGTGACACTGATCGTTTTTTATTTAATTTTTTTATGGTATGAAAAAAAAAAATCTATTCTGCGGTTAATTTTTTAGGTCGTTCGTCATGCGGTATAAATGACATGTTAACGTTACTCTGCAGGTTTATACGATTACGGTGATACCAAATTTATATACTTTTTTGGGGGGGGGATTGTATTATACACATAATTATTTTTCTTTGCACATTTTTTTTTTTCACTTTAATTTTTTCCACTTTTTTTTTGCTCATGCTGCCATGACAATGTAAAGCCTCCGGTGGCCATGGCAACCATCGGTGCTCTGCTTTCACTTTGCAGAGCGCCGATCGGTGACAGAGGGAGCTCCCTCCCTCTGTTACCCTAATAGACGCTGCGGTCTTAGTGACCGCAGCGTCTAGTGTTAAATCAGGATCTGAACGCAGCTCCGATCCTGAGTGCCCGCGGCTGGCCTCCATAGATGGGGCCCCTCACCACCGATAACTTCCCACAGTGAAGTGACGGAGGAGAGGGGGAAGGAGGAGACCCGCACCAGATCCCTGCTATTGGTCTGTCTGCACTGACGGACCAATAGCAATGATCGCAGGCCGGGGACCTCTGCGATTAGTCCCTGGCCGGCTTCAGGGAGGCTCGGCTGTGCAGCCGACAGTTTAAATCCATCAGGTACATGTATGTGGTGTTGCGGGAAGTCGTCCCTAATCACCACGTACATGTACCTGATTTTGTGGGAAGGGGTTAATGTTATTTTTGGAATACACACAGCCCCTTTCAGTTGTGTTTACAATCCTTAAAAGATACAGTCATCTGTATTTACTCTTAGATTGATGCCTTTCTGACAAATTCCATTAAAGGAGCCTGACCTACCCCAATATAAGCCACAGTGTTGATGTGAACAGTGCCATAAGGTATGTTGTATAGTAACTGCCCAATCCTTTTGTTCTTGGAGAGAAATGCAACTGCTGGAGGAGTCTGACAGTGACTTTTCCCCTTCTCATTGGCGCCAAGCAGAACATTCATGTGTCCAAGGCATTAGGAGAGTTAGAGACCCTGCATGCTATGGGATTTTTGTTTGGAATTATTCTGATCGGAATTCTGCTTGCAGCAGAATCCCATTGATCTCAAAACTTCCATAGTGGACCTGAATTCCACCAAATAAATGAGCATGTTCATTCTTTTGGTGGAATTCTGCCCTGCACTACATTTCAGTCAATGGAGCGGCACTCAATAGCCTGGCAACCATTAAAGGGGTACTCCAATGGAAAACTTTTATTTTATCTTCGCTAGCAGCATCCTACGGCAGAATCGGAGAACATTTATTATTAATTATTATTATTTTAATCAACTGGTGCCAGAAAGTTAAACAGATTTGTAAATTACTTTTATATAAACATCTTAATCCTTCCAGTACTTATCAGTTGCTGTTATGATCCACAGGAAGTTATTTTCTTTTTGAATTTCCTTTTATGCCTGACCACAATGCTCTCTGCTGACACCTCTGTCCATTTTAGGAACTGTCCAGAGTAGGACCAAATACCCATAGAAAACCTATCCTGCTCTGGGCAGTTCCTAAAATGGAGTCTGTCAGTAGAGAGCACTGTGGTCAGACAGAAAGGAAATTCAAAAAGAAAAGCACTTTCTGTGGATCTTAACAGCACCTGATAAGTACTGGAAGGACTAAGATTTTTTAATAGAAGTAATTTATAAGTAGTTTAACTTTCTGGCACCAGTTGATTAAAATAATAATAATTAATAATAAATGTTCTCCGATTCTGCCGTAGGATGTTGCTAGCGAAGATTCTGAGCTTAATTTCCACAGTGTGCAAGGGCTCTTCTGGGTATATTCACACTTAGGAAATTCAGTAAGGAAAATGGAGGAGATTTCTATAACCATCAATAAGCTTCTTACACCTCTCTAACCTGGAATGTTGGACCACTCTTCCTTTGCAAACTGCTCCAGGTCTCTCTTATCGGAAGGGCGCCTTTTCCCAACAGGAATTTTAAGATCTTTCCACAGGTGTTTAATGGGAATTAGATCTGGACTCATTGCTGGACACTTCAGAACTCTCCAGTGCATTGTTGCCATCCATTTCTCAGTGCTTTTTGACATATGTTTGGGGTCCATTTCCTGCTGGAAGACCCAACATCTCAGACACAAACCCATCTTTCTGACACTGGGCTGTACAGGGCGACCCAAAATCCGTTGGTAATCCTCAGATTTCATGATGCCTTTCACACATTCAAGGCACCCAGTGATAGAGGCAGCAAAACAACCCCAAAACATCATTGAACCTCCACCATATTTCACTGTAGGTACTGTGTTCTTTTCTTTGTAGGCCTCATTCCATTTTCAGTAAACAGTAGAATGATGTGCTTTACCAAAAATCTCTATCTTGGTCTCATCTGTCCACAAGATGTTTTCCCAGAAGGATTTTGGCTTACTCAAGTTCATTTTGGCCAAAGGTAGTCTTGCTTTTTTATGTCTCTGTGTCAGCAGTGGGGTCCTCCTGGGTCTTCTGCCATAGCGTTTAATTTCATTTAAATGTCAACGGATAGTTTGCGTTGACACTGATGCTCCCTGAGCCTGCAGGACAGCTTTAATATCTTTGGAACTTGTTTGGGGCTGCTTATCCACCATCCAGACTTTCTTGCGTTGACACCTTTCATCAATTTTTCTCTTCTGTCCATGCCCAGGGAGATTAGCTACAGAGACATGGGTTGCAAACTTCTTGATAATGTTGCACATTGTGGACAAAGGCAAATCTAGATCTCTGGAGATGGACTTGTAACCTTGAGATTGTTGATATTTTTCCACAATTTTGGTTCTCAAGTCCTCAGACAGTTCTCTTCTCCTCTTTCTGTTGTCCATGCTTATTGTGGCACACACAGACACACAATGCAAAGACTAAGGGAACTTCTCTCCTTTTTATCTGCTTTCAAGTGTGATTTTTATATTGCCCACACCTGTTACTTGCCCCAGGTGAGTTTTTAAAGGAGCATCACATGCTTGAAACAATCTTATATTTCCACAATTTTGATTTTGTCCAGCCCATTTTTGGAGTTTGGTGTGACATTATGTCCAATTTGGTTTTTTCCCTCCCTTTATTTTCCATTTAGTTCCAATACACACAAAGGGAATAAACACGTGTTACTGCAATCCTTTTCTGTGAGAAATACTTAATTTTCTTGAAAAATTTCAGGGGTACCAGTAGAAATGAGTGAAGTTACAGTGATTCGATTGGTCATGAGCTTCTCGGCTCGGCAGTTGCTGACTTTAGTCTGCATGAATGAGTTCAGCTTTCAGGTGCTCCGGTGGGCTGGAAATTTATGCAGGCTAAAGTCAGCAACTGCCGAGCCGAGAAGTTCGTGACAAATCGAATCACTGTAACTTCGCTCATCTCTAGGTGCCAACATTGACGGCCATGACTGTTATCTATGTAAGTCATTACTTCTGGGTCACTGAAAATGATGCCGAATTTCTATTCATAATATTTTCAAATCACTGTTTCCTTTTGTGCCTCGGGTTTCATTGTTGTATAGAACCAGCCTTGACAAATATTAGCCAGGTCTGGAGCCAGCAATGACACACTCATAAGACTGAAGAACAGGATTTAGACACACCGGCAAAGAAGCATTTCAGGTGCATGTTACATACTGCGTGTGAGCGAGAGAAGCCTTCCTATGTATTTAGAAGGATAGAGAAGCATAGAGGTAAATCTGTAACCTCTGTCTTGTTTCATCTGGTGTAAATATGGTAGGGAATGATGCTTGTCACTGAACTCATATTGTAGGGTCCTCCAATAGTCAAAGCAGTAGGTACAGTTAACTTTTTCTGTGACATTTCATTTAGACTGTTTACATTTCCTGACCATGAAGTGTTCTTATTTCGATCACAAATTTATCATGTGCGACATTTTGTGAAAAGCTGTATGGGCCAGATATAGACGTTATTCAGGGCAATTCAACCCTGCCCAATATAACTCTATACGACAATTAATACAATTGTTGCTAGGGATGTAAGAAAAAATCGATTTGCGCGATTATCGCGATTTTTTTTCACTTGGGGATACTGAATCGATTCAAAATATTTTTGAATCGATTCTTTTAGGGATGTGGAATTTGTATCTCCTGACGCCCGGAACAGCATGTCCCGGGCATCAGGAGATACAAGTTCCACATTTGTGGAGCCGGGCAGGCCGGATCTGACGCGGCGGCACTCTGGGTGTATGGAGCAGGCTCCAACTCGTGCCCGCTCCGTACTCTGCGACCCCCCGGCTGATTTCAGTAGCCGGGGGCCGCTGATGCATCACCGCCGCTAGTATCCAGCATGCGGTGCTCTGCAGTGTGTATGGAGCGGGCTCCGGACTCCTGCCCGCTCCATACTCTGCAGCACCCAGTAGCCGGGGGCCGCCGCTAATAGCCGCGGCTGGCTATTAAAGGAGTAGTCCGGCGCACACTTTTTTCCTTTTATACTGTCCGGGCTGCAAAATAAAAGAAAACACACTTTCTCTTACCTGCCAACAAGCCCCCGGAGCTCCGGTACACTCCGGTACAGGTGTTTGGTCCCCGGGCTGTATTCTTCTTACTTCCGGTTAGCCCGGCACGTCACACGGAGCTTCAGCCTATCACCGGCTGCAGTGATGTTCCGCCTCGGCTGGTGATAGGCTGAAGCTCCGTGTGACGTGCCGGGCTAACAGGAAGTAAGAAGAATACAGCCCGGGGACCGAACACCTGTACCGGAGCTCCGGGGGCTTGTTAGCAGGTAAGAGAAAGTGTGTTTTCTTTTTTTTTGCAGCCCGGACGGGATAAAATGAGAAAAGTGCGCGTTGGACTACTAGATCGCCGCTGTCAAAGCTGACAGCGGCGTCTAAAGGGATCTGTGAATGCTCCCTGGTGGGCAATGTATCGGGATATATCGCGATGTATCGTCACCTAGACGGTATCGCGATATATTGAATCGCCACACTGGTATCGCGATTTGAATCGTATTGCCAAATTCTTGGCGATTCACACCACTAATTGTTGCATGGCTGCCACTCTCTGACATTTAAGGTAGATCCGTTCTGTTGTCGTTTAGCAATGTCAGTGCACCATTTGGTAAATATGTCGCACGACCACCACTAATTACGCAACTTTTCATCAAGAAAGTACAGATTTGATAAATGGCCCACATTATCCTCAGGTAGGACCACTTGTTTGCGGGATGTATTCAGAGCAGGGTGCACAATCAGTTTTCCCTGACTATTCCCTGCCCTGGAACGTTTCTTAATTGCCCTACACCTGTGGTGTATGTCAGCATACTGGCAGAACTGTATGCCTATGTATACTGCACCCCACCCAAGTCTGGCCCAGAGAGTTTAGTAGCCCAAACGAAAGTGGGAGGATAGAGGCGGGGCTATATATATTACAGGGAATAGGGCCACAGACTGAGTGCAAGTAAATAGGTGCCATTGATGTACAGGGGGAAAGTCAACTATTGGTGGGGCTACCTACAGGGAGATCTTAACTATAGGAGGAAAGCTACCAATGCGGGGGGGGGGGGGGGGTCTTGCCTATAGGGACTAGATACAGGAGGGTCTTGCCTAAAGGGGAAGCAAGTGGAAGGATGGGGGCTGAGCTACATTTTTACAGTGAATAGGGCCGCAAACTACCTGCAGGGAGGTAATTTACCTATAGTGGGCAAGTAACCCACTGGGGGCAGGGGTCCTACCTAAAGAGAAAAAAAAAACCTACCTACAGGGGGGTCTTACTTTTAGGGGACAAGCTACCTGTAGGGGGCAAGCTACATACAGAGGAGTCCTACATACAGGATAAATGGGTTAGTGTCGTATGTGTTACAATAACGGAACGTTGAAAACGTATTCATCCGTTATTAAACATCCGTTGTTAGAATACATAAACAGACGATTGATAACGGATGAATGTTCATAGTGTGAAAGCAGCCTTAGCTATGACTGGGGAAATATAGGGAAAAACATGTTTAACCATCCACATCTCAAACTAAAGAATTGTGCTGTTAAAAAAAAAAAAATCATGGCTGCTAACTTATTTATTTATTTTGCTGGCTTCTAGTTTCAAAACAAATTTGTCAAGCACTGCCTTAGGTTAATCTAAAATGATGTATAGCGAATTGAATGTGTGCCTATCCTTGTAAGAAAAGAAAAAAAGAAGAAAATCTTTGTGTCCTAGGGAGTGTATAGACCCCGACCACTCTGTCTATGTGAACAAGATTGTCCCATACACATACGTTATGAGACTGTCTCAGTCCGGAGCTGGGAGAGAACCTTTTAGACCCTGACCAATCCAAATTTAAATAGCAGTATATATATTTTTTGGCGCAGTAATATATATATAATTTTTTTTTTTTTTTTTTTTTTTTTTTTTTTTTTAGAAATGTCTCTAGCCCAGTTTTTCAGCCAGTTGTTTTGATACTTTGGGGGGGCTAAGTGGTTATTGAAATTATACTCTTTATTGCTTTAGGATCTATTTACACGTACAGTATCCTGCACATATTTGATGCACAGGATTTGAAGCTGCAGATTTGATGCGGTGTTCAGTCATTTATTTCTCAATGTAAACTTATAGACTGAACACAGCATCTAATCCTGTACTTCATATATGTGCAGAATACTGTATGTGTGAATACACCCTTAAAGAGGTTATAAAGTCTTATAAAATTGGTGGAATCTCAATATCAGATACTGTGTGCAGCTGGATTATCAAATAGCTGCTTATAATGCAAAGCTGTATAAGAAAGTGGCTTTAGTAATATTGGTTTATGATTTGTTTTTAATGGACTTTGGCCCCCACCCTCCTTTTGTAAATAAAACTCCACCCTTTGTAACAACAATACAAAGAGGTGTCAGCAGAGAGCACTGTGGTCAGACAGAAAGGAAATTCAAAAAGAAAATAACTTCCTGTGGAGTATACAACAGCTGATAAGTACAGGAAGGATTAAGATTTTTTTTTATAGAATCATTCTGGCCCCAGTTGATTTAACTCCTTAAGGATGCAGGGCGTACCTGTACGCCCTGAGTCTGCTCCCTTTCTATAACGCAGCGCCACAGCATGGCCGTGCGTTATAGCGGGTCAGGTCACGGTACCGCGCGCTATTAACCTTTTAGACGCGGCATTCAAAGTTGATCGCCGCATCTGAAATGAAACTAAAATGCTGCCGGTTAGCTCAGGGGGCAGTTAGTAACTGCAACTCCCAGCATTCCTTGACACAGCTTATGACTCATTTTCTGGGGAATACTTGTTGCAGCTCAGCCTCTACCTCCAGCGGCCCCTAGGTATTTTGAGTTTGAGACCCCTGGTTTAGAGGGTTTTTATGCAGAATAATGTGAAAAAGCTGCATTTTGGAACTTTTTTTTTTTACGTTTACGCCGTTCACCTTTGGGTGGGGGTCTGAATGTTTAAACTGCTGATCAGAAGGAGCCGGGAGAAGTCTGTGCTATGTGATCGAGGCATGCTCATATACTTACATTGAGAATTCGTTTAAGTCATGTGACACAGAGCAGGGAGAGAATGCAAATTACTCCTGTCTCGTTCTCTTGATCGGTGGAGGTCTGAACACTCAGACTCCCGCCAATCCAAACTTTTGACTACAGGATTGGACTTTGTATGGCTGTATTGCATTGCCATATTGCTGGGAAGTTGCCTTTTGACAGTAGGGGTCTTTGTGTGAGCACCTCTGTTCTTCTTCACCATTATTAAATATGCTGTTGGTTTACTGCCAACTTAAAAGCGTGCCAGTAATGTTTTACACTGTTCCCGATCATTTTTCCAAATTAGGTGTTGCTTTGTTTCTTGGCATTTATACTATATTTTTACTTTAAGGCGTTTAAGTAACGTGCGCAAAGATGTGAGGAAATGTAACATGACAGACGCCTGATGGAGTCTTTCTAAATCAATGCAGGGACAGTTTCTTGTTTTCAAAACCCCCCAAATTGTAGACCTTGTATAGAAAGAAATAAAAGGTTGCCATGGAAACCATACCATCAAAGTTCAGCTAAACTGCGCTGTCAGAAAAAAAAAAGTTGTACTCCTGTTAACAAGAACACTTTCTCGCTTGCATCTGTGCATAATGAGGTCTGGCCCATAGGGACATCATGTCATATGAGCAGGCCAGCCAATGACAAGCTGCTGTAGTGACATCAGGGTGGCAGCAGCCCCCATGATTGGCCAGGCCATGGAGAACTGAACAGCGGCATCGGGGGAACAGTGCAGAATTCCCGAGGAGAATATATTAAAAGGAGCTGTCATCTGTCTCATGCTGTTTGAGTTACAGACAGGCACTGAAAGGTTCCTTTGCAGTGCTGTAACGTTTCACATGCTGTAGAAGTCTATGGGACTCATGTAAATTCTTTTTATACCACTCACCTTAGCAGCGGAGAGCATGACAGGATTCAGTGCTGGGTGAACTGTACTCTTTACCACTGGGAATAGTGCTTTTGAGTCACTGAGGACATCCTAACTGGCTTCTCCCTGTCCTGCTCGATTGATAGATATCCTCTTATGCACAAATGGGGAGAGATCTGGGAATTGGTATTTCAGAAGGAATCACTAATAGTCATCATGGGGCTTCCAGAACCACAGACTACTATGGCATGGAACATCTTAGCTATGAGGAGCGATTAAAGGAGTTACAATTGTTTAGTCTTGAGAAGAGACGTTTAAGGGGGATATGATAAACGTATATAAGTATATTAATGGCCCATACAAAAAATATGGAGAAAAACTGTTCCAGGTTAAACCCCCCCAAAGGACGAGGGGGCACTCCCTCCGTCTGGAGAAGAAAAAGTTTAGTCTAAAGGGGCGACACGCCTTCTTTACCGTGAGGACTGTGAATTTATGGAACGGTCTACCTCAGGAACTGGTCACAGCAGGAACAATTAACAGCTTTAAAACAGGATTAGATACATTCCTGGAACAAAATAACATTAATGCTTATGCAGAATTATAAAACTACATCCCTTCCCATTATCCCCTTACACCCTTCACTTAAATTCCCTGGTTGGACTTGATGGACGTATGTCTTTTTTCAACCATACTAACTATGTAACTATGTGGTGTCCCGGTACTGGACATGGTCCTGTACCTTGTCGTAAGTCCCCATAGCCAGAGTTCCTTCATCCTGATAGGAGTCTCTTAAAGGAGAACTCCAGAACATAAAAATTGTCCCCCATAGTGCCGGCAGTAAAAAAAAATAAAGATGTACATACCTTCCTCCGCTCCTCCGGTTACCGGAGGCCCTGGGGGAGCTGCGGAAGGTATGTACATCTTTATTTTTTTACTGCCGGCAGTATGGGCGACAATTTTTATATTCCGGAGTTCTCCTTTAATGGAACAACCCCTAGTCACCTCTTCCTCCTTTAACCCCTTAAGGACTCAGCCCATTTTGGCCTTAAGGACTCAGACAATTTAATTTTTACGTTTTCATTTTTTCCTCCTCGCCTTCTAAAAATCATAACTCTTTTATATTTTCATCGCCAGACTAGTATGAGGGCTTGTTTTTTGCGCGACCAGTTGTCCTTTGTAATGACATCACTCATTATATCATAAAATATATGGCGCAACCAAAAAACACTATTTTTGTTGGGAAATTAAAACGAAAAACGCAATTTTGATAATTTTGGAAGGTTTTGTTTTCACGCCGTACAATTTATGGTAAAAATGACGTGTGTTCTTTATTCTGAGGGTCAATACGATTAAAATGATACCCATTATTACATACTTTTATATTATTGTTGCGCTTAAAAAAAAAAATCACAAACTTTTTAACCAAATTAGTACGTTTATAATCCCTTTATTTTGGTGACCTCTAACTTTTTTTATTTTTCCGTATAAGCGGCGGTATGGGGGCTCATTTTTTGCGCCATGATCTGTACTTTTTTTTGATACCACATTTGCATATAAAAAACTTTTAATATATTTTTTATAATTTTTTTTTTAAATAAAATGTATTAAAAAAGTAGGAATTTTGGACTTTTTTTTATTTTTTTCCGTTCACGCCGTTCACCGTACGGGATCATTAACATTTTATTTTAATAGTTCGGACATTTACGCACGCGGCGATACCAAATATGTCTATAAAAAATGTTTTTTACGCTTTTTGGGGGTAAAATAGGAAAAAACTGACGTTTTACTTTTTTATTGGGGGAGGGGATTTTTCACTTTTTTTTTACTTTTACTTTTACATTTTTTTACTTTTTTTTTTACACTTGAATAGTCCCCATAGGGGACTATTCATAGCAATACCATGATTGCTAATACTGATCTGTTCTATGTGTAGGACATAGAACAGATCAGTATTATCGGTCATCTCCTGCTCTGGTCTGCTCGATCACAGACCAGAGCAGGAGACGCCGGGAGCCGCACGGAGGAAGGAGAGGGGACCTCCGTGCGGCGTTATGAATGATCGGATCCCCGCAGCAGCGCTGCGGGCGATCCGATCGTTCATTTAAATCGCGAACTGCCGCAGATGCCGGGATCTGTATTGATCCCGGCACCTGAGGGGTTAATGGCGGACGCCCGCGAGATCGCGGGCGTCGGCCATTGCCGGCGGGTCCCTGGCTGCGATCAGCAGCCGGGATCAGCCGCGCATGACACGGGCATCGCTCCGATGCCCGCGGTTATGCTTAGGACGTAAATGTACGTCCTGGTGCGTTAAGTACCACCTCACCAGGACGTACATTTACGTCCTGCGTCCTTAAGGGGTTAATTTGATGTGTATATTGTATATATTTTATTATATAAAGGTTACTTCCAGGACCATGTGATCTACAGTAAATGTGTTGCTGAGGTTAAGGACCTCCCAGGTCACGTGATTGTGCTACCTGATGTACCACAATCCTTTGTAATAGGAATGACAGGTTTGGGGATCCAATAAGGTTTGAGCCTGCCCCCTTGCCGTATAAGGGCGCTGTTACACAATGATCGCTCTCTTTCCTCTCTTGGGTTCTGGACTAACAGAGAGAACACAACTCCATGCATACCTACAAGACAAATCTAGGCCTGAAGCCTATCTCTTTAGCATCTTGCTAACCGTGAGTTTATCCAACTCTCTCCTAAAATCCTACGTGACTACTGAACCTAAATCAAACCCCACAAGGTCCCAACCAACCTGTGAGGAGCCTAGGTACCTGTCCTCTGTATAGACTGTTTACTGCAGATTTTATGCAGGATAAAATCAGCAAAGTTATTTCCAGTTTACTACAATCCTGGTTGTGACAATCCTTTATTCCTCCCTATTGTTCCTGCGATGGGTGGCAGTAGGATATATTATAAATATGGAGGAACCCGCACCCTGGCGTCGCGACAGTTAAGGGTTAATGCAACACCCTTTCATCACAAGCTTACCATAACAGGTTCCCTGTTAAAAGTTTATTCATTTTTGTACTATATTCATTCATATTTTTTTACACTTTGGACAATCTTTTTAAGGGCAGGGTCACATGGAACGGATATATTTTACGATGCAGATCTGCTGACGACGGCCCCTACAGTGTGTCTCCAGCTGTGCCTGCCTGCTCGTATCGGCAATCTGCCGCTATGAGCAGACACAGTGATGTGCCGGTTGCCACGTGCACGCGTAGTGTACACAGACATCGGCCACTCCCTTAGCTAGGCCGAGTACAGCCGCTTTGTGTGCGAGTACACTGCGTATGCACGCGGCGACTTGCAGAACACTGTAGGGGAGGTTTATCCAAACGTGTAGAGGAAGAGTGGTGCAGTTGACAATCAGATCCCTTCTTTCATTTTGTATGCGTATGTTTTGGAAAGGGGGAGCAGCTATGGAGCGGGATTGTGATGTCATCCCACTCTGTACCGCACGACCCCGGCTGGAATCAACAGCCAGGGGCCGCAGCTAATAGCCTGCGAGGCTATTAACCCTTAAGATGCCATGATCAAAGCTGATCGCAAGACCTAAAGCCGGCAACTGAATGTTGACGACTGGTTGCTATGGGTGTTCAGGACCACCGCAGGGTAATCTTGTGGTCAATATCACCTTAACTGACGGCCGGAGGGTCCCTACCTTCCTCTCTGCCGTCGGATCTTTGGTCTGTGGCACCAGCCTGCTTTGGCAGGCTAGAGCAACAGACCACGGATAACACTGATCAATGCTGTGTAATAACACAACATTGATCAGTGTTAGGAATCAAGAAATTCTATGTTATAGTCCCCTATGGGGACTAAAAAAAAAAGGTAAAAGAGTAATAACGGTGTATACCCCCCCCCCTTATAAAAGGTTGAGTCACCCCCCTTTTATAAATAAAATAATGTAAAATAAAAACGAATAAAGAAGCACGTATGTGCACTCACCGCTCAGCAGAGATAGTAGCGTATTGGGGTCCGGTTACGGGAAGCTGGGTCTCAGCATCAGCGCAGGTAGAATGGCGCTTGTAGGCTATGTCGGCAGTTTTGCACGTGAGTGCATGCTTTTTCCGGCATGGAAGAACCACGCACTCACGTGCGAAACTGGCGACATAGCCTACGAGCTCCATTCCACCTGCGCTGATGCTGAGACCCAGCTTCCCGTAACCGGACCCCAATACGCTACTATCTCTGCTGAGCGGTGAGTGCACGTACATGCTTCTTTATTAGTTTATATTGATACTTCATACTTTGTGTATGTGCACCCCGCCGGAGATATAGAGTTGGTTTGCTGGGACCACGCTGCAATCCAGTACAGGTGAAGTTTGCCTCTTGTGTGCTCTCACTGCTGCAATGTAAAATAAAATTTAAAATAAATATGTGATATCACCACGTACATAAATGTCAGAATTATTAAAATATAATGTTAATTAAACCACACGGTAAATGGCGTAAACATAAAAAAATACCAAAGAATTGCACATTTTAGGTCACTTCACATAGCAGAAATGATATTAAATAGTCCATTAAAAAAACAAAAATGGTACCATTAAAAACTACAGATCATGGTGCAAAAAATGAGCCTTCACATAGCCTCGTATGCAGAAAAATAAACAAGTTATAGGGGTTACAAGGGGACAATTTTAAGCCTACTAATATTCTTACAAAAAGTGTGTATATATAAATAATTTTTATTTTTTTTACTAGCAAAATAAAACAAAACCTATATACTGTATTTATTGGCGTAAAACACAAATTTTTTCTATACTTTCAATTTTAAGCTTAAGTGGGCACTCTCATTAAAAAATTTTTTGCTATTACACTCCTTATGGTAATAAAAATCTTTCTAATGTACTTTGTTTAAAAAAAAAATAATTAAGTTTTCTATGTTTTATTTGTGTTTAGAAAAGCTGTCACTAGGTGTCTCCCTACTTGTCCAGAGGACATTTCCCCCTATCTCTTGCACAGACTTTGGACTCCTGCTGGCCTGGCAGTACTTCAAAATCAGGAAATGCAGTCTGGAGTCCTGAGGGGGGGGGGGGGGGTGCAGCCTTAGTCAATCATAGCTCACCTCACACATTGAACTGCTCTGGGCTGTGTGTAGTAGAGTGAGGGAGGAAGTTCTCCCCTGTATGACTTCAGATGATGTCATGCCGATGAGGAACGCCCCTTGATATTGCTCTGAGCAGAAGATACAGAGCAATATCAAGGTAGAGAACTAACAAATAACAAAAATAAAGGCAGGGGGTGGTTTATCATGATTGGGGCAGTGAACTGGGAGGATTCTAACATTTAACAGGATCATGAGAGGTACCCTTTAAAGTCTATCTGCGTGTTATACACCGATAAACTCTTTCTGGCCCGCTGAAGCCGCTGTAGTTCAAAGATGTAAAGCGCCTGCTTTAAATCATGTAACTCCAGCGGCTTCTTCCAGACCAGAGTATCGCTGCTGCCTGATTCGAATGTCCCTCCCCCTCCCCGGCTTTCATATTTACCTGTTCTGTGGGCACGCTCCGGTGGCGTCCTGTGCTGTTGCTGTGCACTATGCACTGATGAGTGACGTTGCGTTGAGGAAGTCACTCGTCGGTGTGCAGCGCACAGCTACAACTGCGTTAGTTTCGCTATGGGAACTGTCCATGTTATTGGTGGCCTTTGGGCTTATATGGTCAGTGTCACATCAGTACCTATGGTTTACAAGCTTCCAAATCTCACACCCAGTCTGCACTGTTATAACAGACAGTTCTCATCAGTCTATCTTGGTTGGTGGTGTTGGGGTGCACAATTGGTAACAATATGACACATTTCAATAAAGGTGGTTATGAGGGTGATGTGTACCATATTATGGAAAGTATTGTGTTTATGTATTACAACTTGTACAGCTGACAATGATGCTATTATGTTCACTATGAGGGAATTGTATGGACAGCCATAAAGTGAGGCATGCAACGTGTGCCTAATATGCTGTATCTAATTTCTCTACGATAACTAGGGCATATGTCAGAACAAGCCAGTTATGTAGAGAACTGGTGGCCTGACCGTGTCCATGGTCAGGTATATGTTTAACTCTTTTCATTGTTTGTGTTTTAGGTACAGGAGAAAGTGGGAAGAGTACTTTCATTAAACAGATGAGAATAATTCATGGCTCTGGCTATTCAGAAGAAGACAAAAAGGGCTTTACTAAGCTTGTCTATCAGAATATCTTTACTGCCATGCAGTCTATGATACGTGCCATGGAAACATTAAAAATCCCCTATAAGTGTGAGCAGAACAAGGTAAGATATGAGTGACGTAGTGTATTTACGCGGGTGCTCTTACACCGTGTATTAATGGCAGCCGCTAGTGTTCGTGATGTTTCGTCTTGCACCTAGGCTTGCAATTTAACAGTGGAAAGGGTAAAAAGATAATCCACTGCATTAAATATTATATAACACGTTACCAGCAGCATTTCCACAGTACGCGCTGCATATGGCCAACTGTAATGCAACGGCTGCAATTATCAGTACATCATGTTCACTAGTTACAGCAGCTACTGTTCAGGTAAGAGCACCCTAACTTCCAACCAGGTAGAACTCTTTCATCAATCTGCTCTAATATTATGGTATATTGTCAAAGGACAGAAATGCAGTAGATCTGCACTACATATTGCAAAATTTGTTAATGGGTTTCCAACAGAAGGTTAAAGGGGTACTCCGGTGAAAAAATATTTTTTTATCAACTGGTGCCAGTAAATTAAACAGATTTGTAAATTATTTCTATTTAAAAATCTTAATCCTTCCAGTACTTATCAGATGCTGTATACTACAGAGGAAGTTGTATAGTTCTTTTCTGTCTGATCACAGTGCTCTATGCTGACACCTCTGTCCATGTCAGGAACTGTCCAGAGCAGGAGAGGTTTACTATGGGGATTTGCTCCTTCTCTGGACAGTTCCTCATGGACAGAGGTGTCAGCAGAGAGCACTGTAGTCAGACAGAAAAGAACAACTCAACTTCCTCTGTAGCATACAGCAGCTGATACGTACTGGAAGGATTAAGATTTTTAAATAGAAGTAATTTACAAATCGGTTTAACGTTCTGGCACCAGTTGATTTAAACAAAAATTGTTTTTCACCGGAGTACCCCTTTTAAGGTTATATTTACACTGGCAGATCTTTCGCAATTTTCCCATGCAGGTTTAGCTGTGGTGGATTTTCTGCAACTGAAAAACGTCAGCAGATCCCATTAAAGTCCAAACCTGCTGTAGCTAAACCCACAGTGGGAAACTCGCACATTGGGGAAGATAAATCTTTGATCTGTTGAAAGCATAACAAAAATTGGGCTAGGTCTGACAGGGTTCAAATTGTGAAGGCCAAACTACTGGGTTACAGCGTTAAAGGGAAACTCCGGTGGGTAAAACATATAATTCTTTTTTTTTTAAATCAACTGGTGCAAGAAAGTTAAACAGATTTGAAAATCACTTCTATTTAAAAATCTAAACCCTTCTAGTACTTATCAGCTGCTGTATACTACAGATATACTACAGAGAGATATGTGAAGTTCTTTCTAGCCTGACAACAGTGCTCTCTACTGACATCTCTGTTCGTGTCAGGAACTGTCCAGCGCAGGAGAGGTTTTCTATGGGGATATGATTCTAATCTGCCCAGTTCCTGACATGAACAGAGGTGTCAGCAGAGAGCAATGTTGTCAGACAGAAAAGAAATT